>NW_020653766.1:2775029-2775314 GCF_003589595.1 Hyposmocoma kahamanoa
CATCGGTAATTACATATTAAATACGTAATTTTTCAATTTTCGTCCATTATAGTAAAGCTCAAGATAAACTGGTCGATTTGAAGAGAAACAATTGACGACACCCGTCAATTGTTGCGAATTCGGGCTGGCCAATCGGAGCGCAGTTGTCGTCGTAATGATTTGGCAGAGTAGTTTTCAAATAAATCAAATGACATTTCGTCTCGATTTCAGGTTATATATATTTGATGTATCAAGTACACTCAGAGCTTTAAATCGCAAAGATCTAAGAGGTACTGCCACTGCGTC
>NW_020653766.1:2820314-2824635 GCF_003589595.1 Hyposmocoma kahamanoa
AATACATCCGTGACTTGTTCTATGGTAAATGAATTTAATAAAATAGGTGAACCAATTAATATCTCCCAATGGTTTGATCGTATATGTTCTGGGCATATTCTAGCCTCGTCAGGTATGTATATATTGTGATCACAAAAAACTTTAGTTTTAATGCGATGTGGAATCCTCAAGTGCGTTTCTGATTCACATCCCGGAAACAAACAACGTGAAGCAGTGTTTGGCAGACGGTAATAATTAGGTATAGAAACAGGGACCTGATCTGTCGAGATTTCATCACGAGCCGAGCTAGTTTAGGTCCCGGCGGCATGACTCCACAAAGCATTGTTTTATTTTATAGAAATATCCAGTAGACAAAGGAATATTTGTCAAAAATGTAACACGTGTTCATTTATTACTTGGACAATTGTATTGGTCATAACTTTTTTTACACACAAAGTACGACTCTGACTCCATACTAAGTATTGTTTGTCGTAACATAAAGAATTATAAAAACTATGTTTTTGAAGTGGCCGCTTCCAGGTCCAAGGCCCTTGTATTTTGCCCATTCTCCTTTATTAAATCCAACAAAACGATCCTCTCCCTATAGACGCTAGAGAATAATTACTTGATAATAGTAAAAAAACGTCTCAAAAGTGTATTTTAGTTATAAGACAGAAATATTTAATCCAAGAGCAAATTAATTTACTTCAAGTCACAAAGCTACTCTAGATTCAACAAAATATTTATTAGTTATTAGAAGTGTCCGATTTTGATTTGAAAATTTTTTGGGGGTTGATGTTGCTCGCTTCCGTAGGTTTACCCTTGAGACCCTACAAGTGACCCCTGGGTGGTGCTAAAGAGCAATAACTACTGGTGGTAGGCTTCGGCCGTGGCTAGTCACCACCCTCCCGACGCAGTCGAGTCGCCAAATGGTTTTTACCGTGTTCCGACTCGTGTTCGGGAGTTGCCATTTGGAGGTCGGGTCTGAACAGTTGCATTGCGTCTGACGGCGAGTTGTAGCTGCTTGTACTGCCACACTGAGCACTCGGTTCTGGAGGCTAGCGGGATCCGAAGCACGGTGCACCGCTGGCCGACCGTGGGAAGTTGGGGGCCCAAGTAGCGGGAAAGCCACCCGTGAAAGGCTGCCCCGCCACCCAACGAAAAATCCCGGAATGCTCCACCTTGCCGGTTGGCGACCGGAAGGGAGGACCAGGTGGCCATCTCCGGGGGGGTTCGGGCGTCCCCGCGGTCTCCAAGCCGATTGTAACCTCGTGTGGCAGTATGAGTCTGCTGCTTGGTTGAACACGACGCAGTGCCTCGTTCAACTGCCTTCCTCCTGCCTATTCACTTCTCCAAATCCAAAAATGAAAAACTATAAAAATGGAAAAAAGTATACACAGCGGTTGCACGTCCTCCCACTAAAAGTGCACCTCACTAACATCCGAGGTCTGCACTCAAATCTCGATTCGGTCCACTACCACCTTGAAACCGACAAACCGCAGCTGCTGTTCCTCACAGAGACGCAGATCAGATGTCCGACTGACGCAGCGTACCTCAGCTACCCCGGGTATACTCTGGAGCACAGGTTCGTACCTCGTGCCGGAGTCTGTGTGTACGTTCGCGATGACATCTGTGTCAAGCGTCTCAAGAACCTTGAGGCACCGAGTTTTTCAATTTTGTGGCTTCTGGTTGACACAGGAGTTACACAAATAGTGTACTGCTGTGTTTACCGATCGCACAGTGGAGATCAGGAGACGACCAAGCTGTTCCAATATCTAAGTGAGACGTCTGATGAGATTCAGCATAGGTACCCAGCGGCGCAACTAGTCATTCTGGGGGACTTTAATGCACACCATCAAGAATGGTTGTTCCCATACCAGAAGACCGATCACGCTGGGAGAGAGACGCGTAAACTTGCGTTAACGCTAAGCTTATCCCAGCTTGTCAGTGGCGCCACTAGGATACCAGATGTTGAATCCCATACGGCTAATTGCTTGGACCTTCTGCTGACAACTGATCCGGACCGATACTCTGTGGTTGTGGAGGCCCCACTGGGTACTTCCGACCATTGTCTGGTGAAAACTGTATCCGTATACTCCCCACCCGATCAGGGCCCTAGTGGTATGAGACGGGTGTGGCGATACAAGTTAGCAGATTGGGACGAAATGCGCCATTTCTTTGCGTCATATTTCTGGCAGGCGTGCTTTACTTCAGGGGACTCGTCGAGCTGTGCTGATGCTGTAGTCGAGGTCTTGCGTTTGGGTATGGAGTATTACATTCCATACTCTGATGTACCCAATGGACCCCAAGCTCGTCCATGGTTTAACGCTAATTGTAGTTGTGCTGAAGCACGTAAACAGTCCGCGTACCAAGCTTGGGCAGATGCTCGACTACGCAAAACTCCGAGTACTCAGAACATGAAGAAAGCTTTTAATAAGGCCGCCAAGAAGTGCAAAAGCATGTTACGTAGGGCCAAGTTCGACCATGTGCGCCGCATAGGAGCCAAGCTTGCCTCTTATCCAGCAGGCAGCAAATCCTTTTGGTCCCTGGCCAAAGCGGTCGAATCGAACTTTTGTCGCCCATCTTTGCCACCTCTGCTGAGGCCGGATGGTTCGCTGGCTCATACTGCGGAAGAGAAGGCGAATCTCTTTGCCTCACTCTTTGCAGAAAATTCGCGTCTAGATGCCGCAGGGACCCTACCACCTACTTTACCTCAGGCTGGCTGCACTATGGCGCCAGTTCGCATACGCCAAAAAGAGGTACTTAGAACTCTGCGAAATCTAGACGTGAATAAAGCTAGCGGGCCAGATGGAATTCCAGCAATAGTCCTTCGTAACTGTGCACCTGAGTTGTCTCCTGTTCTCACACGCCTGTACCGCCTCTCACTTGAGACTGGTGTAGTTCCCAGATCGTGGAAGCTTGCAAACGTGCAACCTGTACCAAAAAAGGGAAGCAGAGCTGACCCTGTCAACTATAGACCTATCTCAGTCACTTCCATACTCTGCAAGACTATGGAACGTGTACTCAACAACCGTCTCCTATCGTACCTTGAAGACAACGATCTCCTCAGTGATCGCCAGTACGGATTCCGACGAGGGCGATCTACTGGGGATCTTCTTGTGTATGCCTGTCACATATGGAGCGAGGCTATAGAAAAGCAAGGCGAAGCACTTGCAGTGTCTTTGGACATTTCTAAAGCCTTTGACAGGGTCTGGCACGCAAGCCTTTTAAGCAAGCTTCCCTCTTATGGGCTTCCCACTGACCTTTGCAATTGGATCTCGGATTTCTTGAGCGAACGTTCGATTCGAGTGGTCTTAGAAGGCTACTCTTCCGAACATATGGCGATAGATGCCGGAGTTCCTCAGGGTTCCGTACTGTCTGCAACTCTCTTTCTGCTGCATATCAATGATATGTTAATTCCAGGTACCTTTGCGTATGCTGATGACAGCACAGTTGTAGATAGGTACTTGACCAATGCAAGGGTCATTGGAGAGGAAATCCAGTCTTGCCGAGAGTCCATGGTTAGCCGTTTAGATTTGACACTCCAGGCAGTCTCCGATTGGGGCAATGCCAATCTTGTCAAATTTAACGCTACCAAAACGCAGGCGTGTCTATTCTCCACAAAACGGAGTCCCTTTGAGCTGACTCCGACTTTTCGTGATATATCCATACCGATAGCCGATTGTCTCCAGCTACTTGGAATGGACCTGTCGTCCAATTTGAACTTCGGCAGATACATTGAATCCACGGCCAAAAATGCAGCAAGGAAGCTTGGGATCCTTTCCAGGGTGAGGCGGTACTTTACACCGGGACAGTTGCTCCAGCTGTACCAAGCACAAGTCCGATCGTGCATGGAGTACTGCTGCCACCTTTGGGATGGCTCTGCGACATATCAACTGGCCACTTTGGATTCAATTGACAACCGTGCCAAGAGGCTTATAGGTGACTCGGAATTAGTGGAGGCGAAGCTGCAGAGCCTTGAACACCGCCGTAAAGTTGCCTGCTTATCGGTATTTTACAGGATATATCACGGAGAGTGTGCGATGGAATTACATGATTTAATTCCGCCTTCCCCTTTCCATCACCGGGGGACTAGGCGTAGGCTTGGGTTCCACCCCTATGTTGTGGATATTCCAAAGATTCGCACGAAGCGTTACGCTTCCACATTTATATGGCGAACGGCTATGGAGTGGAATTCCCTGCCTGCAGACTTGTTCCCTGAACGTTATAACTTGGACCTTTTCAAGGCGAGAGTGAATAGGCATTATTTAGGTGTGCATGCTCCATCGTCGACCTCATCGTCACTTTCCATCAGGTGAGATGGAGGTCAAATGCGCACCTA
>NW_020653766.1:2824735-2840247 GCF_003589595.1 Hyposmocoma kahamanoa
TGAAAAATAGAGAGGTACTTAATCATTTCACTGAAGATTTATGTTTTTTAATATCAAAAAAGGTAAATTTACTGGGTTATGGACCCAACAGTATGTCTCACTGGCGTGAAAGCACACAGTTCAGTGCCAAACCTTAAAGTAGTAGAAATAGGACGCAATCTTCTCAAATACTTGAGGACCATTCAGTGCCGTATAACTGTTACAGCGGCAGAATGCAGAAAAAGTTCCAAATATATGAGATGACTTTATACTATTGAAGTTGACAAAACGATAGCCCGTTTCAGAGTACAACTAATGCCATCTAGCAGTGGCGTGATGGAACTAATTGCATGTTAAAGTTGTGCTTGTTACAAGTGTAGTTTGATTTCATGCTGAAACCAAATTTCCTAAAATAATGACTACAAATAACATCCTAACAAACTAGAGATACTACGTATTGTTTCTTTGGATAAATGACTGTTTATGATTTTTATGATTACAAGCACAAGTAAAAGTAATCGTAACCGCGTGCGCCTTCGGCGACATGTCACGACAGCATTGACTATGAAAACGCAACGAAATGTTGCTTTAAAAATATACTCTAGAATTTTGAATATTAATCTGAATAGCAAACTACTTCTTTTTCGTTTAAGAATATATTTTCTTAAAATACACCCAAGAAATTTTGAATTCATTTAAGATTATTTAAAATTGATGTATCTAAGAGGTAAAAATTTCTTGATATAAGTAATGTCCCATTAATTGATTAAAATGAAATAAAATCTTGAAGTGAAGGTATTTGTCTAAAAGTTAGAATAAAGTTAAGAGTAAAATTGTATTAGAAAAAGATAAGCAGTATTTTTGTAATGACAATATTTTATTATAAATATTTTTTCAGAATTAGCAAATGTTTTGAGAAATTGCTCTTTCTTATTAGTAGAACTACTTTTTTTCTGTGTACTTACGACTTAGGACACAATATTAGAACACCCTTTACATGAAACTAATAAATCAAACGAATTTTTTAACAATGGGGCACTTGCATGCATTACGAAAAGAACAGCAATAAAATATTAGGGTAAAACATGACCGAGGATGGCAACCCTTCCTACAGGAAACGGATGTGACTTGCTTTTTGCGGAACCGCAATTTGCAATTTTGAAAAGAGAATGCTTTTACCGGATGCAGTGACCAACATTATGTATAAAGATCCTTCGAGTAACAAGAACGCTAGTATTTTTTACCGTAATTATTTTATGGTGTATTTTTTGTATTTATTGTGTACCCGCGTATATGTTTTCGTTAATTAAATTAGCTTTTATACTAACTAATCTACAACCCATTGGCTGTGTTACATTACCTTTAACAAATTAAAAAAAAAATCAAAGGAGGTGGTTATACGTTTGGTTGTATTTACTAGTATGTGTCTAATATCCCTTGCACCGATTTTGAACATTCTTTCTTGTTTGAATCCCACGTGTCATGGAAATCGAGGAAAATCCTCAAATTTTATAAGTATCACACAAATTTCTCCGTCAATTGTGGAACGATTCTGAAAATTCTTTTTTTTTTCACCTTTAGACTGAAAAGTCAAAACCTAGACATTTCCCAAACCTAACTTAAAATTTACCTAACTTTTAAACGTCAGACTGAGGCGATCGATAACATAATAACGCGCACATACTCACAGCCCCCACACTAGGGAAACCCTGTATCGCGGGTGCCTTAGAGACACATACATACAACCACAAATGACACCCAAACTCACGAGAGAAATAAAAGTAGGCCATACAAATATTTCTTCCGGCACGAGAATCGAATCCGCGGCCACAGAGGCAATTTACATATTTACGTTTATTTTTCATTTAAATAGTTATCTGTGTTAATCAAGAAAACGTAATATCAAAATAATTACAATTATAACACCACCTATCCATTATCCCAACATCGTATCCCGGTTAACAGAAGCTAAGATTACAAATTCCGTATGCAACACCGATTCCGCCATTTTGCGCTTGACAGTTCATTTCCCGCCATGATGGATGTTGCCAGCTTCGTGAAATATTGCTCCCCACACCGGGGTTGACATATGCAAAAATTGTTTTGAAAACTTATCACAAAGGTTAATAGAGTCCTTTGTCTGTTAACAAGGGATCTTGATTCATACTCATACATGTTGAGAATCTAGTTACATTTGTTTACCTGTTTTGTACTGGTTCGTTTTTTTTATGAAAGTTATTATAATATCTTTTTATTATTATGTTTGGAGCGTACTTGTGTATGACAGTGAAGTAAGACATACACAAGTAGTCAAGATAGGATGTGTAGGATTACGGTGGCCAGCCGCCGGCACCACTTGTTGCAATCTTGATTGCCACCAACGCGAGGTCACATTTTGTCGGGTGCTGGTTTTGGGTTATCGACAATTTCACTACCTTTGTACATATCGACTCATCCGAAGAACAGAGTCTGATGTGATTGTGTAGCGAAAAGAGAATAAATAGGTACGTTTCGAGAATAATTTCGTTATTCAAACTAAGGTCTATGTAAAGGTGTTTTGACAATTTATATATCTTATTTCGTTTCGAAAATATAAAATCGAACAACGGTGGATCTGACATTCACAGCGAAGAAAATCGAACGAAATGTACTATGTCCTAAGAACAAGTAATTTTGCACATACATATACATCTTTGTTCTACGGATGAGTCGATATTTAGAATAGGGTATGACAGTATCGTGGGATTTTGATTATTTTAAGTATTTTATAGAAAGTGCCTTTTTTTTAATAATATCAAGTAACGGAACCAACAAGTCACGCGTCTGTTGGTAAGCTACACGCCAGAGCCACTGAGAGCTTGGATCGTAAAGATCTGAGGAGCACTCCATTGCGCCCGTCACCCTGAGACACAAGCTGACAAGTCCTATATGCCTGTAATTTCACCACCACCTTCCCAAACCGGAATGCAGTAATATTCACTGGCATTACTTCACAGGATGAACTCTTTCACAAGGAGTTCTACTGCTACAAAACTCCCTCCTTGAATATACACATATGATAAGAACCTAGATAAAAAAAAGAACCTAAATAAGAAAAAGAAGAACACCTCTTCTTGATGAAGGTACCGGACTACAATCGTCCTCGCAATGGCGAAATTACTAACCTCCAAAAGACCAAAATGTCTCTTTAGTACTTTCGCCTTTCCAGATATGAACAGATATGACAGTTCACTGCTGAACCTGTTTTCACGCTCATCATGAATCTAGTATTATATGACCCTACTCCATCGTTAACCCATTTATACGTCGCACTGCTGGACATAGGTCTCCTCTCAGGTAACAGTTAAGAACATAGTCAGCCACGTTGGCCCTCTCTTCTCCCTCAACCCTCCCTTGCCTCGTCCCTGTGTGGAGAATTGCGACACACGCCTGAATATTGCCAAAGGATGTAGTGCCGCGTGCCGCCATACACTTTACACATACATCAATTGCGGTGCAGTAATGCACTGCTTGCGTTATGAATGCGGTTAATTTTTTTCGGTCCCCGATTCTGTGGGATAGAAAATTTGTCAATGTAAAAATCGTAAAGAACGTTAAAAGTAATTTTTATTAAGCGTGATTTATGATTATGCGTAATAATTTATTATGCGAAATAATATTACTACTAAAATTTATTTTATGCAAAGAAAACTGACAAATTAATTTATTGTTATTTGTAATAATAAATATCAAGCTAGGTTCCTGATTTAAAATACTTTACATTATACATATAAACATTCTCACTAATAATTTTACATAATGCAATATTGGGAATTTATTTTAAGTTATTCCTGTAACCCGAAGGTTGCTTCAAAGAGATTGCTATCTAACAAGGATGCCTGTTGTTCTATTGTATTGTATAAATATTTTATACATTGTTCAAATATTTCATATTATACAGACATTCATTTTTTTTTTTTAAACATTTTACCACTGTTGTTGGCCAAATCGCGAATTCATCATAAGTATTAGTTATTTATATTAACTTATTTATTATGTACTACCACATCATACATAATTATACATTATGATTCAAAGCAAGACATCCCGCGTTCGCACTACTGATATCATGCAAAAGTAAATTATTTGTTTGAATGTTTTTACGTAAAATGTAAAATATATTATACGGCTTATTATTAATCATAACAAATAACGGCAAATAATTTTTTTCTGTTTTCAGTTTGCATAAAATAAATTATATTTGTATAAATTACGCATAATCAAAAATATGTACAATGCAAATTGCCGTTTTCACCGTCGATATAGACATAACATATACATAAGCGTGTAGCCTAAAAATACTGAAACAGATTGATTGAAATTACGTGTTTTTGTCAGAATCGTGCGCAACAAAGCCGCAGAGAAGGCGAAGCACGCACACAACCAGCAGCAACAACAACAACAGGAGCAGGAGATCAGTTCTGCGCAGGGCAGCGTTGTTTCCGTGAGTATATCTTCCACTACAATACTCTCTATACCTTGTGATTTTTTTATAATTAACATCATAGGCAAGTATAAGCAAATTTTTGTAACATTATGAACTTTATATAAATTGTATATCGAATTAGCTGAAAATCCAACCCCGCCTGAATCTGCTAGCAGTTTGAGGCGCTTGAATTTCTGTGGCGTGCCGCTTCCTGATCGATACGTCACGTGTTATTCGCCGGTTCTTGAACCTGAGTCCCTGACCCGGGTTGACTGTGCCATAGCCACACATACAAAGAAAGAATTCGTCCAGGGAAGTACTGCCCTACCTTACCTATTTCAGCCTCCAAGCTGTAATGTGAATATTACTGTATTGCGATTTCGAAAGATAAGGGTGAAATTACAGGCACATAGGACTTGTCAAAATATGTCTCAGGGTGACGGGCACAGTGGCAGTGCCCCTAAGGTCTTTGCGATTAAAAGCTCTGAGTGGCACTGCAACTGTTATGGATAGGCGAGTCGCTTACCACCAAGCTCATGACTTGTTCGTCCAGTATTTTTTATTTTTATGATATTAAGTAAAAATAAATACCGAAATGGCGCCCACGGTGTTTGCATCACCGAGGTCATCATTATTAGTGTTTATTGTTTTAAGTTACTCTCTTTCTGTCTCCAGGTAATAACGCACGCGGGCAACGCCCCAGGGACAACGGCAGTCCTGTCACCCTCAACGGACCAGCACGTGACCAATACCAGCTACAGCATCAACGGTATCCTGGGCATAGAGCAGGTCGAGGGTTTGCATAATGGAAACGCGACTGGCCTGAAGAGGAAAAGACATGAAGACCACCAAGGTATGACTGCTACTTTTTTAAAGTCGAGTAGTTTAGTTAAACAGGAGAAACTTCAACACGTCGCTATAAAACTAAATTTCTACTGAACACCAGTATGTAGTTAAATTTTTAACTATTTTCGCACTTATAACTATTAAAGAAAGGAAATGAAACTATTTTTCCGGATTTAAATCGCGTATATTTGTTTTTTCAAACAAACCGACGTTTCGGGCCCTTTACAGGTCCCATGGTCACGGTTGACTGACCTAAGAACTCGATATTAAAGAAAGGGTCCAAGATGGAATTCATTTCTAAAACATACATTTGCCTAGTTGGCATAGCGTCGTGCACGGTTTGCTAGAAGACGTTGGTTCGAATCCAGCTGGATCGAAGGATTTTATCGCAGTCATAATCATTTATTCCAAAGGTAAAATTTTTACACCTGAAAACATAATTCTTATTCACTACTCTGACCTCCCTGAGAAGAACGAGCAAGAAACTCTAGGGATCGCTCTTTTCAAATAAACTTAAATGGAATAGAATACATTTTGAATTATATTTGTGCGTAATCTAGACTCACGTTGTCTTTCCATACATCTTTATCTAACACTTAGTTTACAGTTTTGTAATATGATTTTTCAGTTAATAAAATTATTAAAATACTTACATTAAAAGTATTTTAATTGAAAAGTCATATTTGTGTTACATATAAACATAATGTTTTAAACTTAGGAAATGGTAAGTGTTCTAAGTGTGCAATTTGTATAAGAAATGGAAATATTTCTTGGTAATGGAAAGAAAATGTAAACTTCGGTGAATAATCCTCCACAGTTTATACATCTATTACACCGACTTTTGGAATTAGAGAGAGATACGTGGTTAGCGGCTCTCCGGAGCTACTTCTTTCTCTTTTTTCTATTCTCTCCAAACCTACCTCTCTCTTTCGTTTTCTTTTCTCCAGAACTACCTCTCTTTTTTTCTCTTCTAACGTAATAGTCCTCCATAGCTGTGAAACTCCTTTTTAGAGCTCCTTGTGAAAAAGTTCGTCCACGAAAGCACTGCCACCATACCTATTTCTGCCACCAAGCAGTAATATGTGTATTACTGCATTCCAGTTTTGAAGAATAAAGGTGCTGGTGAAATTAAAAGCACTGGGAACTTGTCAACTTATGTCTCAGGATGATGGGCGCTGTGGCAGTGCCCCTCAGATCTTTGTGATTTAAAGCTCTGAGTCACGACTTGTTCGTCCCGTCACAATCACACCACGATCTCTTTGAAATAGATAGAAGTGTTGATGGCTCTCCAGAGCGACCTCTCTCTTTACTTTCTTTTCTCTCCAGAGCTACCTCTCTCTTTCTAACGTATAATAGGAACGGTCCAATGTGTAACGCTTAAAGTCACTTCTATCACATTTCACAACTTTAAAATCTCATCCTCCATCTCAGCATCCAAAACCTGTTCTCCACACCTACCATAAAGAGCATCTAACTCTCAACTAAAAAGAGCAATTAAAAACTCTCCGAACAGAAACTCTCATACAATAATTCTTGTTAAAATGAAGCTTTAGCGACTCTACGACCGCGTTGGGGCCTCTACGTGATAATAAAGTCAACGTAGAGATATAGCGTGTAGAACAAACTTAAGTAACGTAAGTATAAAATAGGGAAGCCCCTGTTGAATTGCGATTTGTGCTTTGTGCTCTACGTTTTTAGAGATGGGATATATAATTGAACTCGTTTTCTGCTCTCGAGGAGAAAGTTTTCACAACTATTTCACAAAAAAAATCAACTTCAAAAGTTTGTGAAATTACACATATTTGCCAAATTTTATTAGAATCGGTTACCGGAAAGCGCGTGAAACCGGATTCATCCTCTAGTTTGTCACCTTTAAAGGCAGAATAATTTCTTAAAATTTAAATCCCATTTAATATCCCACAACAAAATAAGAGAACACTTCTTATTGATAATTTAAAAACATTTCCATTGTTTTAATAATGCATTAAAATGAATTTTAAACGCAAAAAAGGTGTACCTACAGTGATTAAAAAATACATCAATATATCCCAGTGAGTTCCAGACTTTATGTCTACGAGAATAAAACTCGAAGACATTAAGTTTATTTAAAAAAAATCATCATTAAGTTAAATAGCTCTTTGAATTTCTACAAAGATAAAACTTAAAGACAAAGTCCTAAAATCAAATTTAATCCGACTTCCATCGACATCGATTAACTTTATCGATATTTCAGCCCCAACTCTATTATCCTTTCACCCATAGTGCTGCCCACGAAGCGTGACGTTCAAGATTTAGTGGACTATTAAATTTACTACTCAAACTCCCTTATTATATCAGTTTATGGCCTTTCTGGAAATACAAATTTGTTCATCTTCATTGATTTTATATTTTAATTTATTTTGGAAGTATCTAACCAGGCAAAGGCTTCAAATTTTCAACTCTTGTCTCTTTGAGCGTTTGGGTGCTACGTTCGATTTTTATCAGGCCCTGTACTCTCGTTCTGCAGCCGATATCCGTCCAAAACAATTTACTGTCAAATAAGTCTTCTTCTCAATCCCTTCCTCACTGCTGAGGATCGTGACTCCACTTCATCCTGCCAACCATTTGCCTCCATCGGTTGCGCTCAGGCAGTCCGTCAGTGCGGCGCTGACAGGTAGCTAGCTCCAGTCGTTCGGAGATCTTATCCAACCACCTTTTGGGACTTCTGCCCCTAGGTCTCTTTCCCTCCACCTTTCCTGTCACTATCAAACGTTCCAGGTTATCAGCATCTCTACGTGTCACGTGACCAAAATAGCGTATCACTCGCTGCATGCAGGTTGAAGACATACGCTGTGCATTCTTTATCTTGAGTTCATCAAGTACAGAGACATTAGTGCGGCGGGCTTTCCACGGCGCCCTTAACATTTTGCACCAGCGCCACATTTCAAAGACGTCATATAAGTGATACTCGACCAAATAAAAGACGCAGGATGCTAATGAAGTTTCATACTTTACATTGTGTTTAAATTTGGTCGATTATTATTTATTTGACAGTAATTGCTTTGGACTTGCAACGAGAGCTGACCGAATCCGAGAAATGACGGTCCGAAATGATACATATGTCCAAAGTGTCATTTTCACTCTATCGTCTCTGATTAGTGCACAAGCGATATCCGAAGGGGTCCGAGTATTCTAGCTTTGTATAGTCTCATATTCGGAACGAATAGGAATAGGATGCAGCGCGCAAGCTTTTGCGTCGGATGTTAAAATGTAGGTCGGCATTAATAAGTCCATTTCAAATGCAGAAATGAAATTTGAACGAGATAGTTTTCAAAATAACAATGCCGAGATGTCATGCATTAAAATATATTATGTTTTTTTAACAGATGAAAATCGGGATTTCAACAGTCATTCTGAAGATGACATTAAAAGGCAGAGAAGTCATTACAATGGAGACCAGATCTATTCTAACGTAAGTACACTCTGCCACATATCATGTCTATCACATATCACCTTGTTAAACTGCTGTTGAGTTGTGTACTGTTAGTTGAAATGCTTGTTAAGAAAGAAATATTTTTATTCCATAAAGAAACAACACAACACACATAGGTACATCTAAGAATTACGAAACGTAATATTATAACATGAAAAAAAAATCTGAATAAAAAAGCAAACAAAAACAGAACAATTAGATAATACACACAAATAACACACAAACAGGAAGCACTATATATAACACACAAACTATAACAATAGATAATAAAGCGATAAGCCATAAACAATTTTCAACACTATTTTGACAGATTGCTTGTTATACCTAGCTGATTTTTCTAAGGGTATTTCGCCAGCCTCTTGAGCCCTGCTAGTAGTAGTAGTAGTAGCTTTTATTGAATTGTTTTGTGTATAATTGTGTAATAATTATTATGATTTTGAGTTTATAAGGGTATTTTTAGGAAACCGTTTCATCATGTGCGATGAATACCAATTGTTTGAGTATCTCGAAAGTGATGCTTCACATGATAATAATATGGAAAAAATCCAAAGAAGACAACTGCGAGATCGTAGTGATCCGTTTGAAATGGATGCACATCAATGTATGAAAAGATACCGGCTTAGCAAAGATATGGTCCACAACCTTTGCGATGAACTTAAACCGCACATCTCGAGGCCTACAAAATCCATAGATTTGTTAATTGAGACTAAGGTTATTTTTCATTAAAGCCAAGTATTTAATTTAAATTTTTACAATTTAATTTAGAGTCAAATATTCTTAAAAAAAGGCCCTGTGGCATAGTGCTTGGCATAGTGGCCTTTAGTAAAATGTATAATCTTTGACCCTTTAGATTCTCTCTCTCTCATCTTAGCGTTGTCCCGGTTGCGTCCTCAGCAGGGTTGCTGCGGAGCCCGGGGTCCGCTTTCCTACTCTTTTTCCTCCACTTTGCACGGTCTTCGGCATCCTTAGTGGTGAGACCATTGGCACGCATATCACCCTTGGCGACGTCAAGCCAGCACTTCTTGGGTCTGCCCCTTCTACCGGGGCCCGGCGGAGGTGGCATAGCCAGACATTTGTTTCCCACGTAGCAAGCCGGTTTCCGTAAGATGTGGCTGTACCAACGTAGGCGGCTTTCTTGCAGTTTATCTGCAATGTCACGGACATGAAGGCTACCGCGGATGCGGGAGTTTCTGGCACGGTCTTTCCGTGAAACTCCACACATCCAGCGCAGCATCTTCATTTCCGTGACACGCAGCTCCTGCTTATGACGCTCAAGTACGGGCCACGTTTCACTGCCATATAAAAGGACAGGCCTAATGATGGATTTATAGACCTGTCCTTTCAGCTTAACCGGCATCTTGGGGTCACAAATTACACCAGTCACCTCACGCCACTTTGCCCAAGCGGCTGCGATTCGGGCTCTGACGTCGCAGTCGATGTCTCCGGACGCGCTAAGTACAGATCCCAAGTATTTAAACTGGCCCGTAGGCTCGACCGCGTCTTCGCCTATGCGTACGGGTAGGGGATCTGTAGAGTTGCAGACCATGTACTCAGTCTTCGCCACATTTAGTCTCAAACCGCCGTTCTCAAGCGACTCCTTCCACACATTCACTCGTCGTACCAGTCTCCCTCTATCCGCATCCGCCAGCGCGATATCGTCAGCGTACATAAGCATCCACGGGGGTTGCTCATGCGTGTCTCGGATGGAGCTTGAGACCTCGTCTAATATCACGCTGAACAGATAGGGACTGAGAACTGAGCCCTGGTGAACTCCGACTGTGACAGGGAAGGGTTTAGTGTCACCAACAGCAGTCCTAACCATGGATTCGGAATCGCGGTACATGTCTCGGATGATGTCAATATAAGCTTCTGGTACCCCTTTGGATCTCAGTGCCCACCAGATCATTACACGGGGGATACAGTCGAAGGCCTTCTGCATGTCAAGAAACATGAAATGCAGAGGCGTATTCTTCAATCTGTATTTCTCCATGATGACCCATAGGGCAAAAACAGGATCCATGGTCCCAAGACCAGGCCGAAACCCATATTGACCCTCCGAGACAGCACTCTCCTGTCGGATCCGAGAGTCTATTCTACTTATTATTATAATGACCCATTTACCTCTTCAATAAGATTTAAGTTTGTCATATTTTATAAAAACAAAGATATTGTTAGAGAATTTGTTTCTGTTTCTTCTTTCTAGTCTGTTTTTATATATAATTACGTTTTTATAATTTTAAAATTTCGTGTTTTATTTGATGAATCCGATATTGCAATAAAAATCTTATTTATTCAGACCACAAGAGTCCATAGGTTACTTAGAATTAACAACAAACATAACAAGACAAAACCTACATCTACTTTAGTAACAATATAAAACACACTCATTATAAACCTTAACAATAATAAACATAAAAAAAAAAATAATGTGCCAGACAACGACACCAATTGGCTGGTCTCAAACTAGGGAATTTCCTGTACTATGAATACCAGAGCAACGGAATTTCGGGGCACCACCTAGAACACCAGAAACCAATTCAGTCCAAAATTGGTCTATTATTATAATAGCACGTTTAGTATATAGGCTGCTAACTGATTGACTGCATGTTTGCAGTCAATCAGTTCTAGTCAACTTCATGCAGCCGAGACCACGACTGCATGCAGTTAATGCGTGAAGTCTTTTCAACTTCATGCAGTCGAGGTCTCGGTTACCGACTTTACGCATAAACTGCATGCAATCGTGGTCTTGGCTGCATGTAGTTTATTACGACGACTGTTAGCTGCCTAAGGCTACTATGGGTGCCAGTTCTGACGAAAATGTGTTTTGACGAGTTCTGACGAATTTGTCCGTGTAAACAGACGCTTTTTTTTCAATGAGAGTATTTGCACTTTCAACGACGAACACGTCAGAACAAACACGATGTTATTAGAACCCGTTGAGCGTTCAATCAAGTTTGATTTTTTCGTGTGACCTGCATCTGTTTTGCGAGTGTTCAATTAGAATAATTTCCCTAAATATGGACTACCATATCGATATTTTATTTTCTTAATGGAACTTATAGGTACTTTTATACATGGATTTAAAAAAAAGTCAGAAGAAGACAAATCCAATTTCTCAAGCAATGACTTTGTGATGCTACTTTCTGCATTTTCGTACAATTTATTCAAAGCAAACTGCAATATTAGACAACATCACACACGTTGCTCTGGTTCCAAAGTAAGTAGCTAAAGCTCTTGTGGTATGGAAATCAGAAACAACGAGTGTACCACAAACACCCAGACTCGAGACAATATAGGAATATTAGGCTATAAATATGAATAATCAGATGCCAATTAAAAGCTTCCCATATGGAAAAAAGAAAATAACACTACCATAAATAACTAAATAACACGTATGATAACACAACAATCACTTTATCGGTCACTTGAAAAGAAGTTATTAGTTATAATAGTTTTTATATTCATAACGCTGTTACTGAAAAGATCCATGCGACAGTCGTCATTGAGTTGGTTAAATGATGTTAATTGTTTTGGTTGATTCATTTTGGTTCTTTCATTTTAAAATCAGTACGACTAAAGCAAATTCTTACGAAACTTCTTAATTGGAAATTTGAATATTAAATATCAACTATAATAAATTCTTAAGCTATGGTTATTGTGCATGCGAATTCGGACGAAAATGTATTCGGGCGAGTGCATTCGAAATCCTCGTCAGAACGAGGCTGTTACACTGTGCACGTTTTCTGATATTCTGATAGTCAGTAAGTTTCTGCCACAACAACAAAGATGGACAAACTTCATGAATTTATTTTCTTGAAATCCGTTAATGAACTTAGTGTTGTTAAATGGTGGAAAACAGAGCATGTCAATCACTTGAATTTATTTTTATAAATTTTTTTTTTCTTTGAAACTTATGTATTTTGCATTTCAAAGAAAGCCTATTTTTTATTTATAACTGGAAATCACCTTAGTATGGTTAAAAATTAAAATAATAGACGTGGTAAAATTTAATTATAATGGCTCCTCAACGTTTTTTAGATCTGTGTTTATTTCTATGATATTTATGAAACCTACTGTTCGTTTTCAAATAGATAAAACAATAAATAAATAAAAAGGCGTAAATTATCACTTCGACAAACGTTTACCGGACGCCAGTGCGGCGCGTTTACGGCGTCGGCGGCACCGTCATCCGTCAGGGCAAGATGGCGGCATGCCAATTGGCGCCAAATTACTGTGACCGCGGTCCAACCGCCGCATTAACTGCTTGCCGCGATTGTGCTACGTGTTTGTTATGTTTTGGATATTTGTAGAAACAAATATAGAGAATTAAGGATGATTTGGATAAATAACTAATTAGAAAAACATATTTCTATACCTTTAGTGTAATAAAGGTCTATTTAAACGGAGAGAGTTTCTCGTCTCGAAGATACGATTTTCGAAGGTATATAAAAAACTTTCCTCGTCTAAACATTCGCGATTATCGCCCTTCCACGTGAGCAATAATCGCCTCGCCTTTGAATATTGAACGTCTCCGTGTAAACAGAACTTGAAAACAAAAATCGTATTTTGAGTTTTCGTGCCAGCCTGTCGCTAGCAGTGTCGTGCGCGAAGGTGTTTTGATTATCACTGCTTTTCTAAGACAAGAATTAATGAAACGAAAACGAAAAAAATTTTGAGTTAAAAAATGTTATAAATTAAAAAAGTAATATTATAAAACATTATAAAAAATATATTTCTATAAAGTTCAATGAACTTAATATTATCAGCAGTTCCAAATTTGAATGATATTTGCATCATTTTGATATACCCATAGTCAATACTGCAGTAAACTCGTAAGCAAGAATCTCCTTACAACATATTTCCCTGTGTAAGCAGTCGAGGAGGCGATTAAGTTGCTTGCGAATCTCGTATGACATAATCGTAGGCGAGATTTTAGTTCTAGTCTGAATATAAACATTATGATACGATAACCTTACGTCGATTATTGCTTGCAATAATCGCGTACGATTTTTCGTCACGAAGCTTGCGATAAACTCTCTCTATCTAAATGGGCCTTTAGACAGAAAAAAATAAGTATTTTATCGGGCATTTCATTCAATTATAAACAAAGCAATTTAATAAATACCATATAACATAATTCTCAAACACTTTTAATACCTTTATGTAATGATTACCTTATCTTTTTCTCTTACTATTCAGTACATATTTATACTTGAAATATAAAATTTATTGTCTTTATGTAAAAGCTTAGAAGTAGAGATATTCCAAATATTAAAAAGATCTGTTTTTTAATAAAATAACCTAATGTTTTTTTTTTGTTAAGAAAAAGGTCACAATCACTGCTTCTTTGTTTACGTTTTGTCTATTTGAAAAAGAAGCATAATTAAGAATAGATGGAGTCTAAAAAACAGATATTCAAACATTTTGAAATTCTCCAAGTCTAACATTTAATTTCAATTTTAGCTCTGGACATCATCGAAATGGAGCATCAAAGACGAGTACAAGCTGTTATCCGAGCTCGGAGGCGCGGGGGGCGCGACCGGTTACTACGGCGAGCTGTTCGACGCACCGTACGAACATCCGCATTATACACCGCATTCTGGTAAGTTTAGTTTAAGGAAAGAGTTTACCTTCGCTTATAGATACAATCGTAGGAATTATTATCTGTTCGCGAACACGGCAGCCTGATCTCAAACTAAATGTAGACTGTACGTGACCCATTAAAAAATAATATCCATTACTAAATCACTCACGGCGTAAGGTGTTTTGAAACTGTAAGTCGCCTAAGGTCTGTCCGCCATTTTGATAAACCTGCCGGAATTGGAAATTCAAATGGCGGCCACGCATCGTATTATAATATGTATATAAAAATTAATATAAACAAGCACAGTACAGCACATGCTACTGCTGCACATATTTTCTAGAATTAGTTTTTAAGCAAATCGTAAACAATGAAACATCGAAGATATCCCTCTGCCACTATTTACCATCTTATCATTAGCCTTAACCTAGGAAGAAAAATACTAACTTAAAAATGCGTCTTCCTTTTTTAAGTTGCAGCACAATGGTCTACCATATACAATTTACCCAATAGCACAAAATAAATTTGTATTTTAAACCACAAAAATGTCACCAAAGGTATTCAGTAACAGTTATAAATATAAACAAATTTCCATAGTCACCACAGACCGTTTGTAGGGCGTAACAAATAACGGAATAGCTAAATAATAGCTACTTGATGGTAATAGGTTATTGTGCATAGTGAAAATTATAGAGTCCGTTTAGTATAGTCACGAAGCAAGTATTTATACTATAGTGATGTATCTCAGGTAGTAAAAATTGCAGGTTTTTTATAATGTAGAATATGTAAATCTATTCTAAACGGCAATCTAGTAGCAGTAGAGTAGTACTGCCACCTTACCTATTTCTGGCGCTCAGCAGTAATATCAGCATTACTGCGTTCCGGTTTTAAAAGGTAAGCACCCAGTTAAGAGGGAGCAGAGGAAAAATTCCTAATCATCGATTTGATTTTAGGGGGATATATCCACTATAAAGTTAAAAATAAAATATTGTATGAGTAACTACACGATATATTCAAGCATAGACATTAATCAGAAACATAAAACAATAAAGTTTCCTCGATAGATAAAAGTCACGAAATGACCTCTAATTTTCACATTTTTTCGATTTATCCTCGAAATGGTACAGGTTATTAGGACAAAAAATAGATAATTAATTATATTTATGCAT
>NW_020653766.1:2840347-2860041 GCF_003589595.1 Hyposmocoma kahamanoa
AATTATATTTATGCATGATCGACAACTGTCACTACGAATTTTTTTTTAATCCCTTTAGTTTTAGAGTTATTCCGCTAAAACGAATTTGGTACTTTTAATGCGCAAAATTCAACATCTCCTGTCGCATGTCACGCGAACTTCAGGCATATTTATTTCACAAATTTGGGCGGAGCCAACGTCAAAACTTTTTTGGCATGAGAGCTCTTAAACGAAGCGAAAGCTTTCGCGCGGCCGCCGCGCGGCGACCGCCTAGTTACCACGTCGTCATGCATATTAAATCTGATTTCTATTTACTAGGCAACATCATTTAAATTCCTCTGAATAATACAACCGCGCGGCCGCGGCCCGGCCGCCCACCAAATTCAAGCCAGTCTCGCCCGGTTCGGGACGCTCACTTAAGTTAAAACGTAAAAGCTAAATGTATAGAGCTTATTTTGCCATGACAGTTAGACACACGCGGTCGCTACGCGTCGGCAACGCGGTCTCTACTCGGCTCGTGCTCGCCCCGCGCGACAGCCGCGCTCAAAATTTGTGTCGAATAAAGGTGCTGGTGAAATTATAAGCACATGAGATTTGTCAACTTATGTCTCAGGGTGACGGGCGCAGTGGTAGGCCTTTCTGATCTTTGTAATTTAAATCTCTGAGTGGCACTGTAACTGTTATGAACAAGCGTGTACCTTACCGTCAAGTGCCTACTTGTTCGTCACTTGATGTTATATAAACAAAATCTAAAACACAGCTCTCTTTGTAGAGGATCTTATTTATTCTCCGTGATTCACAGAAAGTATTAAAACCGGAGCTAAAAATAGGACATTGACCTTACGCACTGTTTTATAAACAATACTGAATCTTAGAACACAGATGATCAAGTTACCTGTTCAAACGTCTTGTGTTACCAACTGGGAAGAGAGGGGAGGTTCATTCATTGGAGGATGTGGTGAGATTGCGGTGTTGTGTGATAAGTTTGTTTGTGATTTCTGTTTTGACAGTTTCACATTGTAACAAATAAAAACATTAATGCTACTGAGGAAACCTTTTTAGAAAACAACTAGGTTTATAGAGTACAGGGGTTCCTAAACAAATTCTTATACTCCTTGTTAAATTACAAGGTACAATGTAAGTAAACTACCTAAAAAGGATTTATAAAATAAAAATAAATTGTAGTGACCAAATTTTGCATAGCACACGTCTTAGAAAGATCGTGTGACGCTTCTCCACCATTAGTTTTCGTAATGATGTTTAGTACCCTCACTTTTAAAACAACAGCTTGTGTTACAGTAAGCTATATAAACTCCAACAGGCTCTGTATTGCAGCTCTCCCAGTGTGAGTTAAACTTAGGACCTCCTACAATATCAATTGCATCTTTTTTATTTTATTCAATACACTGTTTCTAGTCTCATTCTGTGGTATACTTCTCAATTAAAGTATCAATGTTTTGAATGAAAGTTTCCCGTGCGACCTACTCTGTTTTGCGGTTATCCGTCGTACTATGATATACAATTTGAACTCCTACTGTTTTATTTTTATTGTTTTTATCATGTGGGAACTTTGTTTCTGGTAGAATAAGTTTTGTTTCTATGATTAACTTAGTGGTTACGTTATGTGCTTTAAATTTTTAATTGTCTTCATTGATGTCAAAAGTTCCACAACACACCATAATTTCAGGGTCTAAAAGATATTGATCGGCTTTTTGATAAGGATCTTATAGTTAAGATCGGCATGGATAAGCCTTAAAATACTAAGCGTAAGATGTTTGAGTTCACTAAAAGTTACTGCTGTCTTAGGTTCACTTCTGTATAGTTAAACAAACTGCAAAGCTTGGCGGGTAAGTAGACACTCTGTTACTCATCTTTTGGATTTACTTTCTAGCCGCTAGATGGATCAGCAGCAACAATATCATTATAACCATACACTTACATAATATCTTCTAAGGAGCGGGTTAAGGCCTTTGCCCGTTGTTCTGGCCAAATGTGGATTGGGTACTGTAACCTGGGGACGTAGCTTAGGTTGCGTAGCGAGAGCTACTGTATAAATATAAACTGGGATAATCTTCAAAATTAGATATTTATTGTATTTTTTTACATGTTCTCTTACGGAGGCTATTTCTAGATCTGCCAAGATGTTCTTTTCTCTATCCTATTTTTTTAAACACATTCTAAATACAAAACTATATTCACTCAGCCTGTAGTTCTACTCATAGAGTAGAGCCTAGACTACAGTACTTTGAACGTTTTCCCAGGGTTGCGAATCCTCGTCTCGATGCTTTCGAACGCCGTTTGCGAAAGATGTCACTAGGCATTCAAAAATGTACTTATGTCTTAGTATTTATGCTGAGTCAGGGCTATTTCGACACAAACGTTGCACACAAGTACGATCACTTTAAAATTTATGTTTTTGTCTGCAAATATTATGTGTGAATTGAGTGATTGTAAATGTTTGTCTCTGCTTGTATTTATGTTGAATGTACTGTACATAAAACTCATCAAAGTTGTAGTAATAAAAAATATCATGCAATTTGTTACAAACGGCTGTTAATGCATCGAAAACCAATCCAATGAATAAAACGAATTCAGCTCTGGCTTCTTTATTTTTTTCAAACCCATTCGTTTTATTGACTACGCACTGCCCATTTGTCACTTTGTAATTTAAATCAATGTAGAGTTTTATTTCAAGAGGAGGTTACGGGTAGGTTAGGTTGTGAATTTGAATATTAAGCGCTTTGAAGCTCAGTTCAAAGGCATAGAGTGTTCTCAAACTGTTAGACTGGCACCAGACACATGGAGCAATTCATAATACATGTTGGCATTGTGTTGTTGAGTGAAGATCCAGTACTAACGTACAGCCCTTTTGCCTTGTCTTGCCATCTTTCAGTGTCACTTGCCTTGTCTCACTTCGGAGCTGTGTCGGTTTTTCTGCACAAATCAAAGGCACACGCCTGCGCTCGGTCAATGGTGCTCACACATTTGTCCCTAATAATTGTCGCGTTCAACAAAATTGCAACTAATGCAAAATAAAGTAAATACTTACAAAATGTCATCTTACATTGTTCTATTTCAGTGAATAATCAACATCCACCACTCTCTTTTTTTTACATTACAGTGGCATACAATAGCATACCATATAATAAAATTAAAGGTGCTAAATAAATAAATAGCAGGAGCTGTAGTAACTTCTACGTCGTCCATATAGTTTCAATGCACAATGAAAACTGACAGAGCCCAAGGTGTGGGTAGCTCCAAAAAAACTTGTCAAACGTGTAGACGGTGGCACTTGCATTGATCTAGGCCAATATATAGCTGACTCGTTCCATAGCTCTGTTGGTGAGATCGGTAGCGCAAGTGGCTGGTTCGAGTACAGTGTACTGTCAATAATATCAACACACTAGTAGAGTAATTAAGTTTTATTGAATGTATTGTGATTCATCACCATGATACGGCACAGTTTGCTGGGAGACGTTGGTTCGAATCCAACCGGATCGAAGTGAATTTTTTCTAAGTGTTCCATCTTTGTTTGATAATAAACTTGTAGAGTATTTTCACTATTTTCAATAGTAAAAAAATCATGTCATTCAATAAAATAAATATGCAATGGACAAATACATTGAGTATGCCCAGGAACTTTTCAATTTAACTTCACCCTCACAGTTTCTCCTTCGGTCAACTAGAAAGTTCGAAAGCCTTCACCCTTATATCGTTAATATAACACCCATTCACACGTAGCGCTTTGCTTTTGTCTTTCTAATGCCTATGGCAAAGGAATGGAAAACTACCGGCTAATGTGTTTCGCGAAAGAATTGGCATTTTTTGGACAAAAGCTCTTAATATCATAAGTCACATTATCGCTTACATCAAGTGAGAACGTAGCTAAGCGAGTCTGTTATTTATAACAAACAAACTGGTTAAATGTAATATTGTGGTAATTATAAGTTAAGCTTTAAATCAACTAACTACCAATGCTTTGTTAAAGGTTGTTTCATAGTAATTTACAACAGATGGAACAATCATTGTTTGAATTGGTAAAGTTTGTATAATAGTTCCGCTTGAGCAAAAAAATCCACAATTAGTATTTCAAAGTCAAAATTAAATAATCATTTATTCCATAGGTAAAATGTTTGCATCTGAAAACGTCATTTTTTAAGCTACTGGTTGTTCACTGTACTCATTTCCTGAGAAGAATGAGCAAGAAACTCTAGGGATTGCTCTTTTCCAATAAACTTAAATGCTGTGGAATAAATACTCTTTTTGAATAATATTTGTGTGGAATCTAGGCACATGTTTTCGTTCTTTACATCTTTATCTAACACGTAGTCTTCAATTTTGTAATATGACTTTTAAGTTAAAACATTTTTCATGTCAGTTTTAAACTTAGGAAATGACAATTTTAATATATGCTCCTGAATCTTATTGCAAAAACGTATGCAGTTATGCATAAAGAATTATTTACCTTATTTAAACGAAACTGTACTACTATGAGTTTGGATTTAGTTCTAAGGTTATATGGCTTACAAAAGGCTTTTACTGATGTTTCTTCATACTGATAATGAACTACTAGAAAATACCATACATACAAACTTAACCGTAAGTCACACACTTCGTTTCAAAGTAAGAAAATTAAAGTAAAACAAATACAATTAATAGCGACATCTCCAGCCAAGGCTGGTAGCTGTAAAGTTACCTAACTGGGTGACGAAATACATTCATAGATTTATCATAGACGTTGCGATTAAAAAGTCGTTGAAAACCAAATACAAAGATCCAACAACAAGCATATAGAAAAATTCGCGCGATCCGCTGGTTCGTTCCGTGTGGCAAGTGAAAACTTACAATTTTTTTATTAATAATTATAAAACAAATACTTTAAACAATCGTCACCGGTGACATGCCGATCTTGAACTCACCATTGGTTCCAAATACTGGAATTACGGTTACTCCTTTTAAGTTTCTTTAAACTTACTATTTGTGTTTGTCTTTCTAATATATTCTGCTTGATGATGAAACAAGCCCAGTTCACATGTATGGGTGAAATGTACTCGCATAAAATGCAATAATTTTTTAAAGATGTCTCGATCTTCTAAATCGATACATTTAACAAAAATTGTGGAAGTTATTTGTAATGATTCATAAACTGTTTATATGTCCTTTACATGCTATATTTTTTTGTGTTTTATTTTATCAGCAAGCTTGTTTGTCCCCAGCAACCAACGATTCTACGGGGTCTGTAGCCGGCGCAGGTGGAGAGCCACCGTCTGCTGCAGCCAGCCCCGATGCGGCTGCACTGGTTGTCTTACAACCACCAGCTCCGCCGTACCCACCCTATGCGCATTATGATGGTATGGATTTTTCTGCTCTTTATGTATTTCCTATTAGTTGGTGAATCAATCAATTATTCTCTCATTAGTTGGTGCGTTACATTTTATTATTATTTACTTACCCTCAAAGACTCATGTGTTTAGCATAAACTCGTTAACTTATGTAGTTTTTTAATTGTAAATAGTTTTTATCTCGGTTACTTAAACTAGTATTATTTTCAAACGAACGATAATAATGTCGTAAATCAAACTTGGCATTCTGTCGCACGTTTTTCCTCAAGCAAAAAGGCGAAAAGTAAAAAACAAAAACATCAATTCATTATCCCCATTCGCGGCTCCGCAATAAAGACGAGATCAAGATCCACGGGAAATAAAACAATGAGAGCGAAAACAAAAGTGGTCGAGGAAAACATTTGAAGAATCACGATGGAAAAAAACGACAACGACTTTAGGAAAGCTTTCGAAAAAGTCGAGCACGCCACTCGGAGCCACTCCGAGGAAAATCTAATTTTCTCCTCGGACCCCGCTCCCCACCCGATGTTATAACATCATAAAATTCATACAACACCCCAGAATTTTCGCACTTATGCATATTAAAGCAGATTCTAAAATGGAGTAACGCAAGGTACTCTGCTGGGACCGCAACTTCTCTTTATGCCTTTGGTCTTTAATCTACCGCAATCTGCTTACTCCGGGGGTGGAAGGGAGGCAGACATCTTTAATAGCTCATTCGGGGCTCTATGCAAATAATTTTAGAGGGGTGGTGGGAGGGAATCATACGGGCTTTGTCTGGAGAGGGTAACGAACCGAGACACGACTCTGTGATGCGATAGAAGTGACTCTGAGTACTTCAAACGGGTTCGGAGGCTTATTTCGGTTATAAATATTAAACTGTCATGTGGGGGGTGGGGGGGCTTGCGGTGGGGCGAGTGGTTACGCGTATAAAACTCGTTATATCGTGCAAGGGGCGTGTTGCTATGTACATTTTATCTACTCATCCCTGTAAGGCGTGTCGCCGATTTTAACGCTGGGTTTTCCGCAATGACTTCATAGTTAAGCGCTTGTTATTTCATAATAGCGTATTGAAATATTCCTACTTCAGTTAAGAGCAGTTAACTGTTGGAGGTCAGGTATTCTCCCATTTAATGAAATTTGTAAATTTTAAGAAATTTGCAATTGTGTTTATTAATAATTTTACGGTATCCTAATGTAAAATAGGTCGTACAAAGATATAAAATTTGTTTTTTACTTCGAGTATAGTTTTATGTTACATTTACCTACTTCAACACAAACGTGGGCATTTTACGAGTATAAGGCAGTTATAAAAACAATTAGATATGCCAACAGGCAAAGTTCTTTGTCTTTGTTATTACATCTACTTTATCTGTTTTGTACTTAGTCCAAAACATAAGTAACTAAATTTATGACTATGACCTATTTCAGGCACGACAACGCTAGCAAGTGAATACGCGTACGCGGCCCCGTACTCTCAGTATTCACCGTACGGCGGACCGTACTCACATTCTGCCGCCACAGGCCTACTGTCCAAGTGGTAAGTATAAGTATCTACTCTTGACAGCTATTTGATAATTATTTCTATATCGAGTTCTTAGGTTTTCGCTTATTTTAATTATTTCTAGTTTTATTGTAAAGTCAAACTTGAAATTCTATACAGTGGCTGTTACCTCTGATGCATAATCTGTAATATCATCAATATTGCATTCTACATTTGATAGGGCCTAATATGTACATTAGGTTATAGGTAACCGAAACAAGCAAATGAACTTGTTAATAAATCCTAGGATCAAATTTACATACTGCTAAAACAATATTAGTATTCGCTACATATCAAAACCGTAGTTAAAAATTACAGTGGATTGCCATTCTTATAACCGAGCTGGTTTCCCAAAGAACAAGGGCCTATTGGTTTCGATATTAACTCACGTAGAAACAAGTACAATCCAATAAATATTGATGGTAAATCCACCCTTATATGTTCACTTTACTACTTTGACATCGTCTCAAAAGATCGTCGATCGTCTTCAAAAGAATACGGAATCAAAACCCCGTAAAATTGATATTGTCCCACTATTACACTTTCTTTTAAAATTTTATGACAAAGAAGTCGGTTCGGTTTTGGATGCATCTTGTTTCAACGTCATATACAATTTTATAATCACATTGAATTTATAATTACTATATAAAATCAAAATCTGAATATTTCTGTCTTAATAATTACTGATGAATTCAGTTAATAAAATCAGAAAAGGAATTTATTTAATAATTCAATGTAATATATAGAACCTCAACGTTTAAGATACAGGTAAAACGTGTAAAGTTAAAACGGCAATCAAATAGAACTGCGACAAAATAAAACAATGTAGGCGCTAAAATGGCTCCCTGAGGGACACCTGTAAATTTTCGACCGTCCGGTGGTTTCGAGTGATAAAGAGTTTCAGATTTATTCAGCTCTCGAACTCATTTGTTAACCAGCGGTTGCTGTATGGGTTTAATAGAAAATGCTATTAAATGCTAAATGTTTAACTCTATTGAAAGCTTTCGTTGAAGCAATGTTCTGAGAATTGTTCTGAAAATTTAATTTTGTCCGTTTTTGAATTCGGAAATGGATATTTATTTACAAAAATAAAAATTGTTAATTCTCTAATAAATTTACACTATAATACACTCCCGGACACATAATTCGAGCCACCTCGCATTTTCAGTGTTAAATACCCTCCGCTTAAACAATGTTTGATTGATCAAAAACTATAAAGGAATTTTGAAATTAGTATACTAAACGCCTTTTCCATAAATCCATGTTGGAAATTTGGATTTACAAAACCGGGGGAAAACTTTGTCTTCGACGATAAGACTACTTTTGTATTCTAAGATTTTAAGACAAAAATGCGAGGTGGCTCGAATTATGTGTCCGGAAGTATATTTTAGAAAGTAATTTGCCAGTAAAATTATTGATGATGAAATCGAATTAAATAATTGAACTGAACTCCAGTATTATATATAAAGGCTGAAATAAAATAACTACTTTAAGTTAGTAATAAAATATTTACAACAACGTACATATACATATAAATAATAGTGATCGCCTAAGTATCAATAACAAAAAAGTACAATCAATCAGCACCCCAAATTAATACAACAAAGCACATACAATATATCTTCGCACATTTGTCGCTGGTCCCTGTGGACTGTTACAAAGAGAAGGGTCGGTCTCTAGAGGGCAGGGAATAACTTACAGAGCATTAAATTTAAGTGATTCTGCTTTTTAAAGTTCTGCAAGAGGGGTAGTGAATTGGATCAATATGGTTGGATTCGATCACAAGGGCTTTCAGTGATCTGTAGATTTGTATTAGAGAATAAATAAATAAAACAGTGATGAGAAAACTAGAACTAATCACCGGTAATAATTTAATTATGGAATAGAAATAGAAAACACTTATTGCAATGCCAAAAAAATTGACATAAAGAAATCAATGTAACAGACATTTTAAAATAGATGGCGGTTGTAGCGTATGCAAAAGATCGCACTTGGATAATGAAACAACCGACTGTGAAACTGGTTTTTTTTACATGTTGAAAAGTCTCATGTGCTTGTAATTTCACAAGCACCCTTACCCTTCAAAACCAAAACTTCGCATTACTGCTTGACGGCAGGAATAAGTAATGTGGCGGTACTTCTCTGGATGACCTCTCAAAAGGAGGTCTATTACCACTAAGAAAGCTAGCTACTGGTTTTCAGAGGACTCTAATTATATAATATAATCTAGACAAAAAAGGAACTAAAGTTTGATTAATATATTTCACTTCACAGGACGGTTGTTATCGTTTTTATTTATTAACATTTTAAACACCTCTTTTTTCAGATATCAACGCACGCCGTGCGAGCAATAGCTGTCGGCGAACAACGAACAAAATTAAGTGAGAAAGGACACTTTATAACAAAACAACACTTGTGAGAACTCCAGTTAACCCAAGATCATTCCTTTATGAAATCTCAATTTAAATGTAGATACATTAAATATATCTTTAATTATATGTACAATATGACATTTTTCGATTTAGGTACACGGCAGTGCGCCGCCAAGTTTTTATTTTAAAGAGGTCAGTAGCTCTAAACTTTGCTTTATTAAAATTTTGTATATGATTTATTTCATTTATACTCATTAATGTTTAGTTAAATGGATGTAAAATGAGACAGCCAAAGTGTTGATAAATTGTTATTAAGACTATTGTACATAAATGTATTTTAATGAAACTTAATGTAATTCATTTAATGTCATTTAATTAGTAATAAGAATTATTTTTTCTTTTACCTCAATTTAGATAAAGTTACTTTAGTTCTGAACTCATACATAAGTGAGTTTTTTCACATAAACGATATTGTAAGCTGTCCTTTGCACAAGATAGTTATTTTTTTTATATAAAATTGTTATAAATAATTTAACTTATTTTACTTATTTTGTTAACAAAAACTTTTTCATTATTTATTCCAATGCAAGAATGAAGCTTCGTAACAACAAAATCATTTAAAGTCATCAATTTTTAGTATATTATTAGATTTATTTGAAATTACGATGAGATTATTTGTTTTTGTACTTTTTTTAAAAAAGTTAGTTTCTAGATAAAAGAAATGTTAGAAAAAATGGATTTTAAAATAGTTAACTTCAAAGTGGTTTACAAATCTAGTTTTTCTAATGTTTTTTCGTGTACAGCCTTGTTTTTAAAACATGTTTTGTAATACAAAAATATTATCTTAATTTTTGTAAACGAAAAATATTTATAACAAGGTGTATGCCATATAGTAATATATACAATTTGATATGTTCAAACTTGTTTAGATATATGTTATTTTATTTTGTATTATTATAATTAGTTGCGAAACTTATCTTTTCCGTCCATTTCTATTTATATTTTTAATTTGTGATCTTTTTTGTAAATATTGCGTAGTACTTAATGCCTGTCCTTGTTCCTGTGTTTTCTGAGTGTAATGTAAGTTTGCAAAAAAGAATATCTACAAAAAACATTGCTGTACTTAGCTGTACTTTGGTGTCGAATATTTTTGGTAATACAATGCAAACTTAGATGCACCAGTTAAATTCACATAGAATGCTTTTTTTTTATTATAAATATAAACAAAACATTAACAACATACAGTTTAGAGGAACGCCAAAGATGGATTGTAATAATACCAGTGTCTCAGTTGTAACAATAATTTTTATAAGATTATTTCTTTAAAGCAATATTTTTCGCCAAAGATAGCAAATTGAGAAAATAAAAGTTTGGTAAATGCACAAATAATTGACCCTTAAGGCCGATCGCTGAAGGCTGAAAACAGGCTAAACTACAAGTCTAAAATGAATTCTTTAAGAATATAATATCTAACTTTGCACATAATTTTTAAATGGAGATATTTCTGTTTAAATACTACCTTGAAAAACTTGAAAATTCCCAGTGATTTGAAATGGAACGGGACGCCACGCACCCGCTGCCCCGTCAGTCACCATTGGGCGCTTGTCGACGTCGGATCTGTGTCAAATCTTTTCCGCTTGCTCTTATTTTATTCACATTAATTTTCACCACTTCGCGGTTTGACTGCATTATATACATATATCATCATTTTGTGTTGAACTTCCCGTGGCACACTTCCGTGTCCCCAAAATACTTTGCATTAAATAAAATTACGCTTTCCACTAGTTGTACTAATTCTTTTCTCAAATATTTAACAGTGTTACTGTTTATGCTACTGTTTTTATTACTGTTTTTCTCAAAGACTTTGTAGTGCTGTACCCGCGCAAGGTGGCAGATCAGACTTTGATGATATATTAAGGTATCGTTTCTATAATAAAACTCACGTTATTACGTATTATGTTTAGGGCTACTTCAAATTTAGACGCTTGTAGAAGCGCTACAGTGCACTCGCAAAGCCACTGTCATGACCAATGATCGGAAAAAGGTGCTCCACACATATAGTTACATGTATACACATATCTACAAGGAGCGTCGTACAGTTGTTAAAACCACCAAATATTAATTAATTACCTTTTCGAATTCCGGATTTCCGGAAATGGTTTTACTATAACGTAGGACAAACTACTGACCTGGGAAGTCGACGTTGGGTTTGAAAGTAATTCTAATATTGCCTTGTAAAAAAATGCAGTACATAACCGACAGCTTTGTTGCCGTTCCGTGAATGTGACGATCAATATGCGGGGCTCAGTGCGGTATTTAAAGCTAGCGAGGGACGGAGATTAACCATTCTCGTAACTTTTTTATTCTCTCCTTTAGTAAGAGGTCCAGAGGTATATGCTTAGTTGGCATAGCGTCTGGCATGGTTTGCTAGAAGACGTCGGTTCGATTCTAACCGGATCGAAGGAATTTTTTCTGAGTGTTCGATCTTTGTATTAATAATTATAGCAGGCTGGTGGAGTAATTTCACATGAAAAATAAATGCATATTAATTCAATAAAAATTTAAATCTCTAGTAAATACATCGCCAGTACAGTACATCTCTAGTATAAAGATTTTTTAATTAATGTGTTTCCTTATAGATAAGTGTGGTGACTCCAACGTATGCGCATCTCCCGCGTAACTATAGCGCTTCTATAAGCATCTAATTTGAAGGCGCCCTTAGGTCTACCAGAATTTCATGATTAATGGGGCATTTGAAAATATATACGTTAACAACACTGGTATAATTGGACTAAAACGTTCTTGATACTTGGAGTTTTTAACGTCCTACGCATGAGATGTGTCGAATAGGCATCGAGTATATAACCAGAAATAGAGACGAAATGCCATTTAATTTGTTTGAAAACTATTCTGCCAAATCATTACGGCGACAACTGCGCCCTGATTCGCGAGCCCGAATTCAAAACAATTGGCGAGTGTCAATTGTTCCACTTCAAATCGACGAGTTTAATTTGATTTTGGCTTTGATTGGCTTGCTATAATGGGTAATTAATAGATTCAGGCGTTCTTTGCGTCCTTAATAATATAAATGGAAGTAAATTTATTTGCTGCTCCGCGAACCCAGTGAAGGTTAAATCGTGCAAAATAGATGCGCTTGTGTTGAATATTTTTCATGTAGTTCATTATCCCACTCTCCCCTTGCATAAAATTATATTATATTATATTATATTATATTTATTTATTTTATACGGAGAGAGAACGAAGGAAATTTAACCTTCACTTGGTTCGCGGAGCAAATTAATTTACTTCCATTTTTATTACCTTGCTATAATAGACGAAAATTGCAAAATTACATATTTAATATTTAATTACCGATGAAATGTGATTAAGTTTGTTTTGTAATTAGATGTTTTCCTGTTTTCCCCACACCACCGAATGGAACAGCCACCATTGTTATTATCTTTATTATTGATATTATCTTTATTAAAATTAATACAAGATTATTTTTGGAGACGTACACACAGGCCATTTCTTGGTGCCTTAGGTACTATTTCAGATTTTTGAGAATTGATATTTAAAAGTGATATAAGGCCTATTTGCCTGATGTGATGCTAGGCTTGGATGGCTCTTATTTCGTCTCTAGTTCTGGTTATATACTCGATGTGAATAAGTTACGTCTTATTGCGTCCTTGTACGAACCTTCGCCGTTGACGAAATTTAGGGCAATGTATTTCCCGTTGACTTCTTCCAATCTAGAACTAATATATGTCAAAAACGGTCCATCAATTGTTATGTCAAACATAACATACACATACCAACACACTTTCGTTTCACGACCTTTAATCTTACTCTATTAATCTCTCTCTTTTTACTACCTCCGCGGGCAAACGGTTACCATACCGGACTGCCACGCAGAGGTCCCAAGATTGATTCCCGGGCCGGGAGAAGTTTGTATAGCCTACATTTATTTTTCTCGTGCGTTTGGCTTCCCTAGTGCGTAGTAGATTCTGGTAGACTTTATTATTCATCTCCCCAAAGGTCGCCACAACACGCGGTGTGGCTTTGCTTATATCTAGCTTTTATATATTTATTTCGAATTAAAGATGTATTTGAATACGAAATACATTCATTGTTAGTTTGCTAATGAAAGTCTCTATGGTTACGGGCATAGATACATATTTCAATCCTCCACCGCGATCTGAAGATGGATCCCTCAACGCCTTGGAATGGAGTATTTGGTCTACAAGACGCCGCATCACCCCTTCGTCTTTGACATGTCACTAGCAAATTTCTACACCCTTCTACCTCCTACGTACAACAATTGTACAATCCTGGTACCATCCGACGTGTATCATTATAATTTAAATCATTTGATAATGGCAAGTGGAAAGTATCAAACGTGTTCAATCATAGTTACCCGTCAATAGATATGTCAAATTGAGTTTGCCATATGACTTTTTTTAAATTTCATATCACGCAGTTCTAGTATGCAAAGAAACCTGTTTTTACTATGGTTGTAACTTTGTGCATTTACTCAAAGAATCTATTTCTGTACATGAATATCTACTCATTTATTATAAAGAAGATTAAAAAAATAATAATTATCCTATTTATTTATCTTACTTTGGAGTTGCTTTTTTTTTAATAAAGCATATCGATTTAAGTGATATATTCCATGTCATCATGTACTTATTTTAGTGAAAAGAAAAAAAAATATTGTTTAATTTTTTCTAAGTGTATTTGTAAGGCAATCGCACCAGTACGAAAATAAAGGCATATGAGTTTATAAAAATGATAGTATTTTTTTAATGACTTTTTTTGATATTTCGAAATTTTTCTTTTACTGCGTATTGGCTCAGCGCTAACGATCTCATGCTACTACTATAATGTCGGGTTCACAAGTCTTCCAGTTGCGTTTTTCGCTTGCTTGCATAACTCGTTTCACGCGTACGCAAAGATCTATCGCGTACGCTTAGGCAGGACTGTTCACGAGTCGCTCGCTTGAGCCGGTCGCTTGCATTGCATTGCTTAAGTTTGATATCTAGCAAGCTTGATATTTCCATGCAAGCAACAGGGAACGTTTGCCGAGGACAGCACCACTGGCCAATCACAGAGCAGCGGCCGTCCACGCGTCGACTACAACCAAATCAAAGGCAACAACGGCAAACAACAAAGGCAACGCGCAAGTCCCTCCGCAACGCAAACGCCTTTGGGCGGAAGGCAGATTTCAATGCCATGTACCCAGACAACGCAGGCAGACGAAAAACGCAACTGAAAATCTCGTCAACTCGGCATAAATCTGAATGTAAATACACCATAACTGTAATTTACTTCTTCGTTATTTATTTTATTTTACTGGATAAGGTACAACAACAGATTACAGATTTGAATATATATTAACAACACTATGCTACATGAATGGATATAAACTTGCAATCCAATTATAGCTATATACAACGCTTTAGTAAAAACAGTGGACATTTGATACCTAGAAGAAATTATTTAAATATGCTTAACAAATAAAAAACAAGATATTAAAAAAAGAACATAAAGCTTACGTAAAGAAATCAAGGTGGTGGATTCGAATGTAGGAATCTTCTAAAACTGTTATACCTAACTCCCATTAAACAGATCACGATCAGAACAGATGTCATTGTAATATCTACACATTCTGGATATCGGGCTATTACTCGCATTGACTTACAAATAAATGGATGACGGGTCTAATACAAAAACCACAAAAAAAAATGTTCCAAGTCAACCTATTTAAACGTAGTGACATGTAAAGGAATATGAAAAAGCTTTTAAATTGTAATGTCATCGCAGTACTGTCTAATTTTGCTTGCTTCGCCGTCAGTCAAACAAACGAAGACTAAAGCGTGAATGACGCTCTGTATACGATTTTAACGCCCTATAAGTTCGGACACTTTTTAGCGCGGACCCGACGTCCATATAATTGTAAGTCAATAATTACTCGAGACATTGTTGATAGCATGTAGAATTCATAATAGTTGGGGTATACGTACAGAACGTGTTGTCATCCCAATTGTTTAGCTTTTCGCGGGCAGCATTTAAGCCAATGGTAATCTTTATTTCAAATTAATTTGTTTACTGCCAACTGAAAAAAAAATTGTCATTTCGGAATATCATGTCTAAAACTGTGTTTATCCCAATTTATCCTGTTTTGGTTCAAGAATCATGGTTTTAAATAATAAATTGTATTGAATGCTGGATTGTTTAATTGGCGGCATTATCAAACCACTATTATGGCATACTAAATCATTTGAAAAATCAGGTTAGTTCCGAGCTTTCATGTCTTTTCGAAAGAATTAATAAATTTTTCCCGTAGCTGTTATCATAAGTCGAAAACGTAAAATGTTAAACATACTGTAAATGAAACTGAATGATAGACAAATTGAAAATTGAAAAAAAGCACTGTTAATTTTCATTAGCTATATCCAAATAAAGTCTTAAAATGCGTACGCGCGATTTGAAATGTTTGTGTAAGTCTAAAAAAAGACTGTATTGTTTGTGCGGAAAGACGAACCAATTTGGCAAAAAAATCATGTGCTCATGCCAGATATACAATAAACAAAAAAGTACAGACACCTCGCCCTATGAGGTAAATTGTGATTTTGAATATAAAGAGTCCTGCATTCAAAAATTGTTTAAAAAATGTGGATTAAGACAAGAAGTAAGAGCACCACAAAATGCAGCTATCCAATACGATCGACGTTTGTACAGAATTGGATGTAATTTAGAAACTGACTGCTATACTAAAGAATATCGCAATTACGATCCTTGCGTAATTCCAGACAAGGAAGATGAAGTCAAGATAAAGAAACAAACGGTAAAGAAGGAGAAAGTCAAAAAGGTAATTGAGGATTTTTAGTAAAACTAGAGCGTCTTGTGAAAGAGTCCGTTCATTAACCGCTACACCTGTTTCTGCACAAGCAGTAAATAACGTTGCATTTGAAGGATTATTGTTGGTGATGACACTACAGACACATAGGACTTGACAACTTTAAATCTCAAAGTGACGATAGCAGTGATAGCGCCACTCAAGTCTTTGCGATTTATAACTCTTGAGTGGCTTTGCAACTGTTATGAACAGGCGTGTCACTCAAACCTTTTCTTTCAGTAGAAATTTTATAAAGTGAAATGTGACCTCACCTTTATATAGTGAAAGTATCCATAATACTAAAAAACACTTGGGTAAAAGTTATTCGCTTTTTAACATTTCTTTTGCACTCTATCGTTACTACAGTGCAAAATTTTGGAACATTTTTTTATGGCATGTATTGAAGTGACCATTTTAAATTTGCAAAAGCAGCAGTCAAAAAATCTAAACGGTCACCTTTTTTAATGATTGATCCTCTTTCTCTGAGACGTAAAATTAATTAAACCAATGGATATTTTAATCTGTTCAGTGCTACGCAAATAAATTTCAATTTGTATAAATAACTTTCATAGTTTTATGTGCCTCAAGACTAAGACTCAAAATTTTATTTTTAATGCTCATCTTGACAGATACTTATTTTCAAAACTAAGTGAATGTTGACTATATTTGAATACTAATATTACAATAATTATATCATAAGTTGGCCTAAAAACATATTCGGAAACGCAAGCAAATTGGCTTCTGGCACTCGTCGGCCCCTACCGGGGTACGCTCGCTTCACTCGCACTGTTCGTTCTGCTTTTTCGTATACTAACCTAACCTACTCAATGGAGGGCGCAACAAAGCAACCAACATTTATTAGGAGATCAATGTCAAAAAATATACTGGTAATAAATGTCATGATAAAAAAAGGGATCAAATATTGTTTTTGAATACCAAATATTAATTAAGTATGCTTGAACATAATAGTGTTACCTTGAATGCAGTTCATTTATAATTTGTCCGTAGGTCAACCAATATGGATGATTAAAAAAGATCTTTACAATAGATCAACTTTGAGGATCAAATAATATTATCCCTTTTTATATTTAGTAATAATAACGCACACACTCACCATAGCCCCTAGGGAAACCCTGAGTCGCGGGTGCCATGGACACACACGTAGATAACCACAAATTACACCCAAACTCACGAGAGAAATAAGCCTGGGACTTCTGCGTGGCATAGTAACTGTTCGGCCACGAAGGCAATTTCTAGCTCAAGCTATTTACTGTCATGGACCCTTCTAAATCCCAAAACATGATTGAACCCTTTTGTTTAAAATAGAGTTTGTTATTAGTAAAGTCAATGAAATAGAAGCTGGTGACACAATTATAGCCCAAGTCTTATTGTTTCTTTTTTATTTCAGGCACAAAAACAACTCAAATGCGTAGTTGCATGTTCCGAAAATGTGATTACTTCAAGCGACGTGTGTAGTGATTAATCTGTTTTGTGAAGACAATAATATTATTGTATCAATACGTACTATTACCGTGAACAGATCTCTATGATATTAAGACTTGGAAATAAGAGACACAGTAAACTTGAAACCATTGTTCTACTCCGAAAAATCAAAAATAATTTAGATAACACACCTATTTTATAAAATAGTCCTGTATCGATAGATTAACAAAATAAAATAGAATAAGAAAGAAGGGATAACTTTTATCAAGGACCAACAAAACAAGATGACTGTAACAAAGACAGATGCCAGACTGAAGGTTTTCGATTGAAGTTGAAATGAGAAGTAAAGATAGAATCCAAATCAATTATTGTAACGATGGCGAAATTTACCAAAAATACAAATTGTGCTATGAGATTTTTGATGGGTCGGTCTTCACTGGAAAGAATATATTCAACAGTAGTTTACCGCATTGGTAATGAGAGGCAATATAGGTACAATTATTTGACCGAAACACTTATATTTCAATTTTAGATACTTTATTCTATGGATTGTTTTCATGGTGAACCATTATTGTCTTTCATATACGAGCAACACAGGTCTTCTGTAATCAGAAGGCTTAAAAACAGTGGTTTAGATGACTGTTCATTATGACCAATATGAAAATAAAATTCTTATCTATGAAACGTCTTAATAAACGTCAGAGTCTTCAGTATTTCAGTAAGAGTCGCGTAAAGTTTTTAATGTATAATATGAATTTTTAACCGCCTTCAAAAAAAGGAGGAGGTTCGCATTTCGGCTGTATGTTTTATTTGTATGTATGTTAGGCGATAACTCCGGTATTTGTGAACAAATTTTCATGATTTTTGTTGGAAAGAGGGTACCTCCAAAGTGGTCCCATTTAATTTTGAAGAAAATCATCCACCTCTAAGGGTGGCTGTTCACGGATGAAGATTCATTTTTATAAATAGCGACTAAATTTTATTACAAGGAGCAATTTTAATGGTTGGTTTTGCTATTCTCCAATTCAAGGCGTTTTTCTCTCTCAATATACTTTGAGTAGTGAGAACCGATTTTTATTATCTCCTGTGTCAAGTCCCGTATAATGGCGACCTAGGAATTAATTCGGGTTTGCGCACTTTCCGGTAACCGATTTCAATAAAACTTGGTAATAACATGTAATTCCACGTACTTTTGAAGTCGGTTTTTTAGTACTCTGTACTGAGATTATCCAGGACACGAAAAAGTCAATAATAATAATAATAATTCGAAACATTTGTACTGAAGAAAAAACTAATGACTATTAGGCAGTTTGGTCTCTGACCTTCGTCTGTTCCATGCGAAACGAAGGAAAACAAAAAAAAATACTATCATCAAACTACCAAACAAGATTTGGCTTCATGAATTTATTCCGATGCCGTGAAACTAATATTAAAAAAAAGCACTGACAATAAACATATATAACAAAATTACAGAAAAATCAGTTGGCAAAATCACCAATTATTTCGATGAGGCCATAACATTAAAAGAAGAAAAATTATTTTTATAAGCAACCTCTCGTACCGGACAACATTCAAATTCGTGATTCTTCCAGTTTAGACATTAAATATTTGGCATCAAACCCCAAAAATGGATAAAGAAAAAGCAATGGAACAAATCAGATAATTTCAACTAAAACAGCTATTAACACACATGGACGAATAAAATTCAATCAATTGGAGTAAAATTGCAGTTCATATTCAACAGAAAAAAGCTACAGCAGAGATCCTGAATCCGTCCTGTAGTGTTTACCTATAACACTTAAAGAGTACGGAGAAGCCCTAACTGGAACACACAACAATGTTAAAGAACAATCTATAATGCCGTGTAAACGTTATTGTAAAGAAGGACAAAAAGAGAATTCACCAGGGGTCTGTCCCGGACCACAATGCAATCCAAAGAAAGAAGAAGCACCACAAATATTTAAGCCATGCCCAAACGTAACTAAATGTCCTAAACGTGAACCAACGGAAGAAAATAAGGACTTGGGAAATAATATAAATGAATTTCCGGAATCTAATCAATCCGAAACTAAATTATTGAAATGAAATAGATTTTTTTTTGGATTGTAACATTT
>NW_020653766.1:2860051-2895054 GCF_003589595.1 Hyposmocoma kahamanoa
CCCACAGGAGGGGTCGAATTAGCAAGAAAATGCAAACCAAATACAAAGACGTCGTGTCTTGCAAGCACATAGAAAAATTCGTGAGGTCCGTTGGTTCGTTCCGCTTAACTGGTATAGCGTCTGGCACGGTATGCAAGAAGACGTCGGTTCGAATCCGACCGGATCGAAGGAATTTTTTCTGAGTGTTCGATCTTTGTATTAATAATTATAACAAACTAGTGGAGTAATTTCACAAAAAATAATTGAATATTAATTCAATAAAAATTTAATTAATACAGTGAATAGCGACATCTCTCGCCAGGACTAGTAGCTGTAAAAGTACTAACTGGGTGATAAATCTTTCATAAATTTCTCATACAGGGCGCTACGACTAAAAGTCGTTGAAAACCAAATACAAAGACACGACGCAAGCACATAGAAAAATTCGTGAGGTCCGTTGGTTCGTTCCGTGGCTTAGTTGGTATAGCGTCTGTCACGGTATGCAAGAAGACGTCGGTTCGAATTCGACCGGATCGAAGGAATTTTTTCTGAGTGTTCGATCTTTGTATTAATAATTATAACAAACTAGTGGAGTAATTTCACAAAAAATAATTGAATATCAATTCAATAAAAATTTAATTAAATGCAAACAAGTTTGGTTCTGGCACTTGCCAGCCGCTGCCGCGGAACGCTCACTTCGCTCGCTCGGCTTGTGCGGCTTTTTCGTATACTAACCCAACCTAAACCTACACAAGGGGGTCGTACCAGCTAGGTAATGCAAACAAATTCGGTTCCGGTACTCGCCTGCCGCTACCGCGGCGCGCATGCTTCGCTCGCTCGGCTCGTGCGGCTTTTTCTTACACTAACCTAATCCAAACCCACAGGTGAAACCAGCTAGGAAATACAAACAAATTCGGTTCTAATATTCGCTTCGATCCAGTTATACGTTACTTTTTGAATATTGAAGACCATTGTTTTTATATTACATTTCAGATGACAGCTGCAACGTAAAATAATGGTTTGACGGAAATTATGTAAGTGGGATTTGCAGTACACCAGCAAAGTACAGTCCACAATTTTGGAGATGTACAATAAAATTGTACGGCGGTACAAATTTATCGCAGAATAATAATTTCGTCGAATCGAATTTTCAGCCATCTAAATTACATGGAAAACAGACGGTATAATAATTCATAATTCATTCGACCAAACAAACTTCTGCCCAAAGATTACATTATGCGTAATAATTATTCATTCGCAATTCATAATTATTCGCAAATTTATACTATAACTATCATCGCACTAATGAAAAAAAGTCGAACCGTGTTCGGCGTAATGTATTTCGGAATAAAGAAATTCGAGTGTGTGATAGGTTACCTTTAAATAAGTGTGCTTGCGTATATTCTTCCGCATCTTATTTAAGGTCCCAACCATTCCCAACTGAAAATTTGTGCTCGGAATGCATTGCGTTTTCCAGCGAATACTGAGTTAATGACCTTTTTGTTACTATAGCTGGCTCTACAAAGTACTTTATATTTAGTGTCCTTGTTTGTTTTAATTTAATTTCTTTTCTTCCCTAGTGCGGGGCTATGTTGAGTGTATGCATTATTATTATTTTCCTTTTGTTTGTGATTTTGTGTAGTTTGTGTTTTTTTCCTTTTCTTTCTTGTGGTGTCACTTATGGTAATCAAATAAATGAATTTTCTCCTTTTTGGGTCCATCAGGGCAGAGATTACTTACAATATCAAATAAAAGCATTGCTATGGTAGTATAATTTTTATTTTATTCCACATATCCGTATATTTGGGATATTAAAACAACTGCTTAAATGTCAAAGTAATAACTTCATAAAGAAAACCTAACTTGTTTCAAAATGTATATGTAACTGAAATCAACAGTTTAGGAAGCAGAGTAACCTAAAGATCTAAAAACTTGTTCTAATTTTAGATTCCATTTGTATCAAAATGTTGACTCTGGCTTCGAATACCAACACTTGAGTGTATTTTTACCTGAGAGCTGAAGACGTCAGAATATCTACAGCCTTAAAACTTCATCTACTCTCTTTAGAAATATAGTCCTGACTATTTGTACTATATCCAAAACCTTATCAATACTTTGAATAAATGTTTCGGTTAATACTTTCCACATTTTGTTTGAAACATTCGTAATTCGTTTCTTTCTTGTACGGACTTGTGTCTGTTGCCCTTGTTTGGCTTATTTTACACAAGCTGTCATTATTGTTTGTTATAGCTGCTTTAGGCTTATTGGTATTAGCATTTGCAAAGATTTTCTTTATTTCTAGTTCTAGCGCTTGTATTGTTACAAATTCATAAATTTTTGTACTTTGCATTTTTATCGTATAATTCTGAATCTCTTTATTATCACGTGATCTTAGAATGCGAGAGTACAAGACTGCAATTTTTATTCTTTTTGGACATTAATTAATAACAAATGTCACAGTTTTCATTATATTACTACTTGACAAAGAATTCTTCTTAATGCGTCTCTGAATTAAATTGCTACTATAATTTTACTCCCATTTCACGTAACATTTTTTTTTGTTCATCATTTTTTTCTTTCTATTCACTTGTGATTTTTTAAATTTCTTTTAGCTATTCTTTATTCTAAGTTTGTAGTTTCAGTTTTATATCTTATATGTGAATTTTATCACCAATAACGATGTTGTTGGATTCCATTTGTCAATATTATTTATCTTTATTATTTACCTTTCTTAGATGGAACTGGAGTAGGCTTTGTCTCAGGTTCTGGTTCTGTGGCACTAGGTACAGGTGACGGTGGAGGTGAAGGAGGTGGATTTTTTCCGCACTCCGTGGGTTTACACATATACTGTAAACCGGCTCCAAATTTGGCTTGACAAATGTCTCCAGTATTTGAATCAGATATTTCCAGTAAAGTGTTTTGTGGTGTACATGCGTATGTTGCATCTTCGTCGTCTGGTCTTAACAGGATTTCTGGCCTTTTCTTACACATTATTTAGAAGGGTATCTACCAGTTATTTCCTTATTGCTTGAGATAATGTCTTGTGATGGTTTAGCTGCGTAGGCATGAGGTTACCGCGAGGAAGTTCCATGGATAGTTAGGATTACATCCATTATTTGAAAGAACTTCCATTTTAAGGATGGGCACTATCTGCTAACGATTCTGAACATAAATATATGCTAATAAAAAGGTAGTAATTGTACAAAAAATTTATTTGACATTTGTCGAAAAAAATTTTTTTTTTTTACAATAAGTCAATTCATCTGAATCTTAGACTATGGAATGGAAACCAAAGGACATGTTATATTGACTTATATAAACCCATAAATCAGACGTTCTAAGTATAAGATGCATTTAGACGGTGAAAACATAAACATTTTATTGTCTTTGTTTAACTACTGCGTGCCGTCGTAAGCCAAAAGAGATAGGACTACTAGTTTTGTAACTTGAAAAAAACCAAATGTTTTTTTCACATTTTTGAAATAAAACATGAAAAAAAAAGCTATTATATTTATATTATATATTTTCAAAAAAAGTAAAATATAATAACTGAAATAAAATAGGACACTAACTTTTGTTTTAAGAATATACACTTATATGTGAACATATGTATATATAACATGTTTATTGAAATCAATTAACATGACAATTATAACAAAAATTTAAACTTCATTTGTGGTGCTACTAGTGTTACTATTGTTACAGGTGTTACCCGCACTTGTAATGTCATCAAAATTTTCTGTCTTCGTTTCCTTCATTAAAATCCTACCGAATAATTTTATATAAGCGGGTCATTGACTTACAAATAAATGGACGACGAGTCTAATACAAAAACCACGAAAAAAATGTCCCAAGTCAACCTATTCGAAATTTAAATTGTTATGTCATCGCAGTATCGCGCTGTCCGTAGAACAAATGAAGACTAAAGCGGAGTGTCGCGCTCTGTATACGATTTTAGCGCCTTACAAGTGCGGACACTTTTTAGCGCGGACCCGACGTCCATATAATTGTAAGTCAATGAAGCGGATTGATAATAATTCTATGTAAATGTTGCTATATAAGGGATAATGTTCGATGTGGAAAAAGATATAGCTCTTAGATTAACAAATAAGTAGAGTTTTTATCAGTAATATTATTTTTAAAGTTTATCTATAGGAGTTGGCTATGGACCGCGAGGAGTGGAGGAGGCTACACCGACAAGAGCATGGCTCTTAAATAAAATGAATGAATCTATAAATGGAAAAGAAAGAAAAATGGAAATTATAGGACTGCCGAACATAAACATTAGATCAAATACCATTTTCGTTTGTACGCTCCATTTTGAAGTCAAATTTTAATAGAACTTTGAATTTAACTAGATTACATGATAATGCAATTCCATCGTTACATTTATTGGTAAATAACTTTACTTATATTTAATTTTTATTAAAATGGCTAATTACTTGCCTAGTAATAATAGCCAAGTATTAATCATACTTTGATTACAGTAAACTATAAACATTTGCAACATAATAAACACTTTCAACATTCAAGCCATACATTTGCATGTCGATATTGACATAACTATGATTATGGTACAACACTAAATCCGCCTTTTGTGGTGGACATTTTTGGTTTAGGTAGGTACGTTTATTCCGTAGATAGGGCAGGTCCTTTCCTTTTTTTTTTCCATCCTCTAAGATCTGAATTGATGTTTTTTCTGGATTTTTGCAGTGAGCACAGAAGTCGACAAGACTTATTTTAATTTTATTATTAATTATTTGTGAATAATTGTGTGTGTGCATAGCGACATCTCTCGCCAGGACTGGTAGCTGTAAAGGTACTAACTGGGTGATAAATCTTTCATAGATTTCTCATAGATGGCGCTACGACTAAAAAGTCGTTGAAAAACCAAATACAAAGACACGACGCAAGCACATAGAAAAATTCGTGAGGTCCGTTGGTTCGTTCCGTGACTTAGTTGGTATAGCGTCTGGCACGGTATGCAAGAAGACGTCGGTTAAGAACACTAGTTTTTAGAGTACTAATAGACTTTACTGGATGAGTATAGAACAATTTTACTAAAAATAATCAGTTGCTCTGTGACGGTGTGACCTCCTTACACCGTCATCTCCTTTTTTGTATCGTATCATTTTTCTTTTGCTTGTATTTAAATTTTAAATTTGAATTGTTCCATCTTCCTTTTCTTTCTCATTTTGCTTCGTACCACGGCTTAGAGGATGGAAAATAGTCTAAGTACCACGGTGACTCTCTCCGCGATCGCGGTAGCGAAAACGTCTACTTTCTTATTTTTGAACCGTTTACATTTTAAGATATTAAAATTGTTGTTGTACTGAATAAATTCCTATAAACAGGACTTTTGGTCTTTTCCACTGCTAAAACTTGCTAAGTAAGACGTATGGAGGCTGCAGACGCTGCGGAGGCTAATACTACCCTTGGGCCAGGCTATATTACTGCTATCCAGGCTATTTTACAGTCTTCAGAACGCCACCAGCACCAGCAGCGCCATTACAGTTCTATAGATGAACTTAAAATAAGGAGTAAATCTTAAGAGAGATTATACTTAAGTTGTTTAGTATTAAGAAGGTGTTAAAATTTTGACTTGCGTGAAATAAGTCTATAAGAACAGTTTCTTAAAAACCATTTACAGAGAACTATTATCTAAATCAATACCATATTAAGACTGTTTATAGATATAACAGTTTTAAGGCGTATAAAGTGTGCTCCTTGGGTACATTATTGAACTACGTTACATAATTCTGTAATACCAGTGATTTCTCGCGGTCGCCGCACTAAGTATATACTTGTGTCGCAGAGACCTAGTTATATGTCTAGTAAATTACATTTGTAGCACACAGTTTAGTTCAAGTAGAATGTTAATGTTGGTTCAAGGGGTTCAAAATAAGTGTTAACATTAAAATTTATAAGCCTCCTTAGGCGTACCATAACACAAATTTCTACCATAAAAATGGGAAAATGGAGATGAATAATACTATAGGCGAAAAACATAACGAGTCGCGGCGCTTCGATTCTGCGCTAGTGTGAGTTGAGCCTTATGCTTTAATTGCAAAATAAATATACATAAATTAATTTTAATGATTTGATGTGTATTTGTAAGTGCGTGCGTGCGAGTGCACTTGTGTGCGTGTGTGAGTGATACAATAGTACATTACTCCAGACTAGAGGCCGGGAAGTAAAGGATTGCCGGATGAGTGAGTTACAAGGCCGAGTGCTAGCGACGCCTTGTATTAATACGAGTCAAGCAGTCCCCATTCCGGCCATGGCGTGTATAGGTAGTGCTTTCCTCAAACAATGCGAGGAAATAATAAACGACTAAAGAGAGAAAGATGTTTAATGAAAAACGTAAAAAAACAAAATTGATTAACATTAAAATTATAATATTGTACAAATATATTGCGATTTACTATGTTTTTTGTGGTGATATTCGTGATCTCTATACTCCTGCATGCACCGTTTATCCCTAAAATTAGAGTAACCTGAAACAAACAAAGCTTTGTTATACTTATTTACTGTATCGAAACAATATCTTTCAATGTTACACGTTACGATCTATACGAACAAATCTTACTATAGTTGCTAAGAAATTGTCACCTGGAGCCTCTGCAGTAAATATTTTTGAATTTTTAGCTTTGTAACCAGCAGATTGGCGCTTCAGTAGGGACGTCAAGATACTGTATTCCAATGATGACGCTGTATTTAAGTTGGTTTTGAGTATGGAATACGTAATCGTAATCGTCGTAGAGATCGTTGGGGGAGGCCTATGCCCAGCAGTGGGCGTCGTATGGCTGAATGATGATGATGGAATACGTGGCCCATAATGTTGATGTCTTTTGAGTTTTAATAAGCTACAAACACAGTCCATGAAAACGAATTAGCATTTTTTTTGCTTCTCCATTGCATGAAATTTTCATTAGTTTTCATGTATTACTTTGCGTATAACCAGCAATAAGTTTTCCATCGCTAACATTACATCGTTTTAAATTGGAGGAGTACAATCCATTACTGTATTTTCGTTACCGCTCGTCTCACTCATTTTCACGACGAAAATACAAAAAAGATGAAAAAGCAGAAAAGAATACCAAAGCACTTTATGTTATTTTATCGTCATTTTTTTTAAGTAAGCGGTATACGTAGGTATTTTTAATTCTCGCAATTACAACACTGGTCAGTTGGCTGTATGAGTTTGTCCTTTGCCTGTTTACGTAGTTCATTTTTTTTTTATATTATTAAGGCTTTGACAAAGCCATCAGCCTAAACATGAAGTTTAAATATGTTTCTGTAAATATGGCCGCCACAAAGAGGATAGGCAATTTGAGGCGGCGTGCTTGGATTGACTCGGGATTCCTTAAAACGGTCCGATACGGGTATTTTTGTTCGAGAATCGTATAATTTCGCGTTATATCTTCGATTAAGGCACAATAGCACTATTCTATTCCACTTTAAACTAGATTTCACAAAATAATTGAAAGTCAAAATAAAAACGACACTTTTCCCTCCAAAAGGTCCAGAGCAAATTCCGTTTACGTAGTTCATCTAGATTTAAAAGTTTTGAAAAGTGGACAGTATGGATTTTCATACTTACTCTGCAGGCCTTGGCCGGGAAGAAGTCTCACGGTCCATAATTACCAACTTCCTTTTTTAAAAGTAATGTAAACATTTCCGAGCACGTTTTTTAGAAAAAGACATTTGCCTAATATATAATAGTCACAAGTGAGGCAAAAATCAAATTCATGTAGGCTAGTTTTAGTAGTAGGTTAATTTTCGGTTTTAGTGAATATTTATATAAAAATACAAGTTGAAACACGTTACTTCCTTGTGGAATCTGATGTTAGTATCTATTTTATGTTTGTCTGACGTATTTTTACACTCATTTACTGCACATTTCGTCATTTTTAGCTAAAATTCTGGAGCTGTTCGCGGTGCAAGTTGACCTTGAGCACTGAAGGCCCGCTCGCTCGTGTAGGCCCTTTGGGAGCGCTTCAATTTGCCTCACTTAGCGTGTGCGGGCTAGGTTTCTATGCGTTATTATTCTAAGTTACTTACATAATCAATATGCATTCATATTATTGATTAATAATTGAATGAATGAAGTAATTAACAAATAATTAATTATTGTTACCCTTCATTATAATATCAATTTCAACAGAAATTCCACTAGACCACCTTACCGCTTCAATAATATTTATACTTACTCCTTGGGATACTTAAGAGTGGTGTCTCTCCAGATCACCGACTTTTGTTATATAAAACACAAGTACGGCCCCATATGGAGTATTGCTCTTATCTCTGGGCAGGAGCTCCCAAATACCAACTTGATCCACTTGACTCCACCCAACGTAGGGCTGTTCGTATTAACGCTGATCCCAAAGTCACGGACGGCATGGAGCCCCTTAGCCTACGGAGAGACGTTGGTTCTCAGTGTGTGTTCTACTGTCTTTATAATGGGGCGTGCTCTGAGGAACTTTTCGAACTGGTGCCACCGTCTCGTGTCTACCATCGCACCTCCCGTCAAAGCAGTAGAGTCCATCCCCACATCTTAGATGCCTGGCATTGTAAGACCACGCGGGCACCTCGTTCGTATCTTCCTCGAACCTGCAAGGTGTGGAATGATCTTCCTCCTTTAGCGTTTCCTTTGCTTGTGTTTACAGGCTCTCGAAGGCTGGCAACGCATAAGCAGCTCATCTGATGTTGCAAATGTCCATGGGCGACGATGACCACCTCCTATCAAGTGACTCGTCTGCTCGTTTGCCTCCTTTTTTTACATAAAAAATAAATAAATAATAAATGTTTTCAGTTTGGATTAATAAATTCAACACAAGAAACACAGCTTTTCTTTTTTGCAATATGAAATATCCACTATTCACTTTATTTATTATTATATATATTATTTTGAAATTAAATGTACATTATGTCAATAATTGACACATAAGCGATAATAGATACCTAGGTACTTGTAAAGTAATTACGAGATCTTATTTGGGTAAACTACTACATGTAATGTGACATGTTACTTCGCACCAATATGAAATGATTATGTGAATTAAAATACTCAAAGGTAATGTGGGTTATGTGATTTGATCAGCCAGTTCTCATGAACACGATTGATTATAATACGGACTTTGTGCTAAGACATCCTTTTGGTACCTCAATAATTGTTGGATCTCAATATTTGTTAGACAACAGTAGCCTTTTTTGTTTATTTATTGTGATACTTAGAATAATAACGCATAGAATGATAGTTTCATGTCAAACGAACTGTCACGAGTGAGGCAAAAGTAAATTCATGTAGGTTAGTTTTAGTAGTAGGTTAATTTTCGGTTTTAGTGAATATTTATATAAAAATACAAGTTGAAACGCGTTACTTCCTTGTGGAAAGTGATGTTAGTATCTATTTTATGTTTGTCTGACGTATTTTTACACTCATTTACAGCACATTTCGTCATTTTTAGCTAAAATTCTTGAGCTGTTCGCAGTGCAAGTTGACCTTGAGCACTGAAGGCCCGCCCGCTCGTGTAGGCCCATTGGGCGCGCTTCAATTTGCCTCACTTAGCGTGTGCGGACTAGGTTTCTATGCGTTATTATTCTAAGTTGTGATATATATGAAGGCACTCATGCTGCTATCAGAGTGGTTTTCCATTTGTTTTTTTTTCTCGCTAGGCGTGCATTATTGGCCGAGTAGATGATATCTCCATAAAATACGGTATCTTAATTACTTCTCTTATTATTCTTAATTTTAGAATCACTAACTGAAGGAAACCATAAAGAATAGGTATAATTAATTAAGATTCAAAAATATCGTCCACCAAACACGTTCGCACGTCAACACGACCCAAGGATGACAACCCGCTCAAGATGGCCGCTTCCCCAGTGCTTGGTGTTCGTACTACTATTGATGCTAGGTGGCGCTAGAATCATTTTAATGACGACCATCGATTAGATGTGACGCCACTAATCTCCTATTTTGCGAATGCGCCGACATATATATTATTATGTAAATATAGTGTATGGTTTCATACATTCTTCGATATAACTCTGCGTACGCGGCAATCTACTTTAGCCACGTGTCACACTTTTATTTAAACAGGTAATTTACGCTCTATCTAGACGTAGTACGTTACCAACGGTCCACCGATACACCTAAAAAAACTTATGAAACTTTCATACAATGAAGAAGCGAAAAAAATGCTAATTCGTTTTCATGGACTGTGTTTGTAGCTTATTAAAACGCAAAAGACATCAACATTATGGGCCACGTATTCCATCATCATCATTCAGCCATACGACGCCCACTGCTGAGCATAGGCCTCCCCCAACGATCTCCATGACGATTACGATTACGTATTCCATACTCAAATGTAAAAACCAACTTAAACACAGCGTCGTCATTGGCGTCCCTACTGAAGCGCCAATCGGCTGGTTACAAAACTAAAAATTCAAAAATATTTACTGCAGAGATTTAAACGAGGCTCCAGGTGACAATTTCTTAGCAACTATAGTAAGATTTGTTCGTATAGATCGTAACGTGTAACATTGAAAGATATTAATTTCGATACAGTAAAAAAGTATAACAAAGCTTTGTTTGTTTCAGGTTGCTCTAATTTTATGGATAAACGGTGCACACTCACCAAGTGTGGAAAGTTCTAAAATATCTGCCAGGAGGTGCGCGACCCAGGGGAAATAAGACCGCGCGTCACTGCGCAGCCAAGCAAGGTCGTTTTTAGAATAAGTCCAAAAATAACGGCGCGCCGGCTTATACTTGTGAGCTTCGCAAATCGAAAAGGCCAAACGAGCTGCTACCATAGCGGCCTGTAGTTCTAAGCGAGAAATGGTAGTGTGGGTTAAGGGCGAAACTCTTGCCTTGCTGCAAATGAACGAGAGCTGCACGTGACCATCGACAAAAACTAGGCGCCAATAGGCTACCACAATATGCATTCTCGCTGGCATCACAAAACACGTGCAAATCACGTTCTACGAACTCCGCTTCCTTCGAGTGCCAACGTGGAATACGAAGTTCGACAGCCGATAACATCGAGGAAAGCCAAGTTTTCCACTGAGAATGTAAGTCACGAGTGAGGGCCTCATTCCACTCGACCTTTCTGCGCCAGAACACTTGAAAAATGCGACCTCTAATAGTAGTTGGTGCTAGCACACCGAGTGGGTCAAATACGCGCATTAAGGTGGAAAGTGCGACGCGTTTGGTAATTTTGTTCGGCAAAGCGAATGCAGCTTTTAAAGCTTCAGCGTTAAAACCCAGCTCATCAGTTGAGGGGTACCAGATAAGGCCTAGCACGCACGCTTTGCTGATGATTGCCAGTGCTTACCTGATTGTTAATGAAATCATTTAAACTAAGCTGAGAAGGTACAAAAGCACGCGCGTCAGGTTCGTTAGAGACCCAACCGCGGACTTCAAAATATGCTCGCCTTTGTACTTCAACAATGTCCTTGGCTAGATGCATCGCTTTGTCGATATGACTTACGCTACTAATAAAATCGGCCATGTACGTGTCGTGGACAATAGCGTGAGCTGCCTCCGGAAATGAAGCTCGATGTTCCTCAGCATTTTTATTTTTAATATAGAGTGCTGTAAACGGGCTGGAGGCAGCACCAAATACCATTGACGACATTCTAATAATGGAAATCGGCAAGTCGGGAGAAACACGCCACAAGAAACGCTGCGCATCCCTGTCCTCGGACGTTATCTTGATTTGGGGAAACATCTTCCTAACATCAGCCGTCATGCCGACTTTGTCTTCGCGGAACCGAAAAATAATGTCTACGAGAGAAGACAGCAGATCGGGGCCAGTCAATAAAAGTGAATTTAGACTGGTTCCTTGGATAAGGGCGGCAGCGTCGTGGACGACGCGCAGTTTTCCCGGCTCGTTTTTCCGACCGGTGATTCTAAATAAGACCTGTTGTTAAGAAACTTCATAATTGAAATGCAACTGCGTACACAGCCGGCGAAGAAATGCAAATCCTTACCTTCTACGTTCACCTTAGGTAATGACCGAACAGCTGCAACTTCATGAAGTATAATAAACTCTGGCCTACCAAAATGTAGTTCTAATACAGAAATAATCTTGCTAGCGTCGTGCGTTGTAGATAAAAGAGCACCAAGAGCCTCTCGTGCTGGGCCAAAGAGCGCCGCATTTAGTTGAGACATGTTAGCTAAAGGAAAATACGACGATGCTGAGGCGTCGCATGCTCGTTTGAAGGCAAGCCAGTCGTAAATCTTGCCATCAAAGTTTGGAATGCGATTTTCACTATTAGTTTTGGATAAGTTCTGAATTGTTTGAGCTAAAATAAGAATATACTTACATACTTTATAGGGGTACTTTTATTCGTATCCGCTGGTGCGTCACAGCTTGACCTGGGCGGCGTAGGACCTGACGCGCGAGTATGCAACGCCAGGCGGTAATTCTGGACACTAGGGTTAACTGGCGGGATGGTATAGGGAAGGGGCGCGGCAACTGCAGAGGCGGAACATCCGGGATGTACAAGGAGAGGTACATCCGTAGTTCCGAGCGATTGAACTAAACAGGCACATTAAAAGCAAGGGCAGGACTACCCGGGCGTTCAGGGATAGGAGCACCCGGAGAGGCATACTTGCGGGATTCCAATGTACACTGGTTTAGAAGCGCAGATTTTTCCAACCATTCCATGACATTGCCGCCAGGCTGCTGCTATGACTAGAGCCGCGACGGCTATCGCTGGCTTCTATTAAGCGATTTCTTCTTGAAGTTCGAGCGCCAACTCTTTCGTTTCTGCTGCTGCTCGTACTCGCTCCGCATCGGCCGCTTTCCGAGCATACGCTGCCTGAACGGCGAGGGTACGAGCGCGAATCGTCGCTGAAGAACATGATGTTTCTGTCTCTGTAATAGATACCGCGTCGGCGGCCGCTGGTGCGGTCGCGACTAGTGCGAGTTCGGATGCGACAGCGTGAGGCGAACCCGAAACGGGCAGGAAGGCCTCGGCCGCACTCGATTTTACTTGAGTTTTACTTTGAGCACGGGTTATCATTTGTCCTGGTTTTTAAAAGGAAATATGGGGAAAAATTTTGAAACTTGTAATTTCGTAAATATTACCGGACGAATGGACCAAAACGTTGAGGATTGAGAAAATTAGGCTCAAAATAAAGCTGTAAAATTATATTTTGCAGAGAAAATTATACATAAGCGAAAAACAGAACTGGCGAATCATACAAAAAAAAAATACAAAAAAAAAGACAAGTAATAGTAAAATAACTTTAAAAAAGTTTTATATCTGTCCCTTCGTAGTCGATCCGCGACACTGACCTAACCTAAACACACGTTGTGGCACTCGCCGTGATTCAGTTTAAGTTATTTTTTGAATACTGAAGACCATTGTATTTATATTACATTTCAGATGACAGCTGCAACGTAAGACAATGGTTTGACGGAAATTACATAAGTGGGACTTGCAGTGCACCAGCAAAGTACAGTACAGCATTTTGGAGCTGTACGGTGGTACAATTTTATCGAAGAATTAGGAAGAATAATAATTTTGTCGAATCGAATTTTCAGCAATCTAAATTACATGGACAACAGACGGTATAATAAAACATCATTCGACCAAACAAACTTCTGCCCAAAGAATACATATCCGTAATAATCATTTTAATAATATGTTTTCGGACGAACGATACTTCTGCTGTAAAACATTTCTGTGTTGCAAATTTATACTATAACTATCATCGCACTCAATGACTTACAAATAAATGGACGACGGGTCTAATGCAATAACCACGAAAAAAAATGTCCCAAATCAACCTATTTAAACGTAGTGACATGTAAAGGAATACGAAAAAGTTAAAACGTTGAATTTAAATTGTAATGTCATCGCAGTACTGTCTAATTTTGCTTGCTTCGCTGTCAGTCGAACAAACGAAGACTAAAGCGTGAATGGCGCTCTGTATAAGAGTTTAACGCCCTATAAGTTCGGACACTTTTTAGCGCGGACCCGACGTTCATATAATTGTAAGTCAATGATCGCACTAATGAAAAAAAGTCGAACCGTGTTCGGCGTAATGGATTTCGGAAAAAAGAAATTCGAGTTTGCGATAGGTTACCTTTAAATAAGTATGCTTGTGCATGTTCTTTCGCACCTCATTTAAGGTCTCAACTGAAAATTAGTGCTTGCAATGCATTGAGTTTTCCATCGAATACTAAGTTAGTGACTCTTTTGTTACTACAGCTGGCTCTACAAAGTATCTTTATATTTAGTGTCCGTGTTTGTTTTAATTTAACTTCTTTTTTTCGCTAGTGCGAGGTTATGTTAAGTGTGTGCGTTATTATTATTATTATCATATTTATTTTAAACTCTATTTATTATTATTATTATTATTATCCTTTTGTTTGTGATTTTGTTTAGTTTGTGTCTTTTTCCTTTTCTCTCTTGTTTTGTTACGTGTTTTCTTTTGTGGTGTCACTTATGGTAATCAAATAAATAAATTTTCTTTTCTTCTATCCATCAGAGTATAGTGTATTTAAAATATCAAATAAAAGCATTTTCATGGCAGTATAATTATTATTTTATTTCACATCCGGATATGTATAGGATATTAAAACAACTGCTTAAATGTCAAAGTAATAACTTCATAACAGAACACCTATCTTATTTCAAAATGTATATGTAACTGAAATCAACACCTTAGGAAACAGAGAAACCGAAAAATCTAAAAACTTGTTCTAGTTTTAGATTCCACTTGTATCAAGATGTTCTTTAACTCTGGCTTCGAATAACAACATTTGGGTGTATTTTTACCTGAGAGCTGAAGATGTCAGAATATCTACAGCCATAAAAACTTCATATACTCTCTGTAGAAATATAGCACTGACTATTTGTACTATATCCAAAACCTTATCAATACTTTGAATAAATGTTTCGGTTAATACTTTCCACATTTTGTTTGAAACATTCGTAATTCGTTTCTTTCTTGTACGGACTTGTGTCTGTTGCCCTTGTTTTGCTTACTTTACGCAAGCTGTCATTATTGTTTGTTATAGCTGCTTTAGGCTTATTGGTATTAGCATTTGCAAAGATTTTCTTTATTTGTAGTTCTAGCGCTTGTATTGTTACAATTTCATAAATTTTTGTACTTTGCATTTTTATCGTATAATTCTGAATTTCTTTACAATCACATGATCTTAGAATGCGAGATTACAAGACTGCGATTTTTATTCTTTTTGGACATTAATTAATAACAAATGTCACAGTTTTCATTATATCACTATTTGCTAAAGAAATCTTTTTAATGCGTCTCTGAATTAAATTGCTACTATGATTTTACTTCCATTTCACGTAACATTTTTTTTTTGTTCATCATTCTTTTTTTTCTATATTACCACTTGTGATTTTTTTAATTTCTTTTAGCTATCCTAAGTTTATAGTTTCAATTTTATATCTTGTATGTGAATTTTATCACTAATAACGACGTTGTTGGATTCCATTTGTCAATATTATTTAATTTTATTATTTACCTTTCTTATTTACCTTTCTTAGATGGAACTGGAGCAGGCTCGTCCGGTTCAGGTTCAGATAGAGGTGGTGGTGGAGGTGGGGGTGGAGGTGGTGGATTTTTTCCGCATTCCGTGGGTTTAAGCATGTAAGGTAAACCGGCTCCAAACTTGGCTTGACAAGTATCATCAGTATTTGAATCAGAGATTTCCAGTAAAGCGTTTTGTGGTGTACATGTATATGTTGCATCTTCGTCGTCTGATCTTAACAGGATATCTGGCTTTTTGTTACACATTATTTACAAGGGTCTCTATCAGTTATTTTCTTATTGCTTGAAATAACGTCTCGTGATGGTTTAGTTGCTTAGACTTGAGGTTACTGCGAGGAAGTTCCATGGTTAGTTAGGATTGTCTGTTATTTGGAAGAACTTCCATTTTAGGGATTGGCACTATCTGTTAACAATTCTGGGCATAAATATAAACAAATAAAAAGGTAGTAAGTTGTACAAAAAAATTTGAATTTTCGACAGATGTCGATTTCATTTTTTTTTCAATATAAATCAATTCATCTGAATTGATGTTTTTTTTCTGGATTTGCGCAGTGAGGACAGGAGTTGGCAAGACAGTTATTTTAACTTAATTTCAAGTGACGAAACCTTTTTATACTATTTACACTACACTATTCAACTATGTTACATAATTCTATTCTACTAGTGGTTTCTCGCGGTTTCTGCACTAAGTACCTAAATACTTGTGTCGCAGAGATCTAGTTATATGTCTAGTGAATTACATTTGTAGCACACAGTTTAGTTCAAATAGAATGTTAATGTTAGTTCCAGAGGTTTAAAATAAGTGTTAACATTAAAATTTATAAGCCACCTTATGCTTTAATTGCAAAATAAATATGCATAAATTAATTTTAAAAGATTGATGCCACACGTTTGGGCATAATCTCACCTGATGTTAAGCGACGATGTGACCGACGATGGAACGCGTTTGTGACATATAATCTCCTTTGTGCTTCCTAAATTATCAGTATGTGTTGTCTGTGATCGTTGAAGTGTATCTGTCATACAAATATTTTTAAATCTATCTATTGTACGTGTGCTCGTTTCTAGTTAATTAAAGCCAAGTTTCTATTAGTATTTCGTTTCCATGTATCAATTTAATTAACTAGTGATAATGATGGACTCGAAGAATGACTCTAAAGAATCTTTATCACATTCTCTAGCAAGATATTTACGCCCTGAAAGGTTTGATGTTGAACCCACTGATCCCGCTGCTGTAGATAAGTGGGTGCATTGGCTGCGTGCATTTACAAACTTCCTAACTGAACATGCCCCTGATTCTGGTGACGTAACGGATTCCATAAAATTAAAATTATTATCGAACTACTTGACAACCAGTATATTCATTCAAATCAAAGACTGTCAAAGCTACAGGGACGCCATTAATATTTTGAATAAAACGTACGTTAAACCTCAACATGAAATCTTATCCCGCCACGTCCTCGGAACACTGAAACAAAAGCAAAGTGAAAGTATTTCAGATTACAGCCGAGCTTTGCATATCCTTGCACAACAGTGTAACTTCCAGGCAGTCTCAATTGAAGAACACAGAGACCAAGCTATACGAACCGCCTTTATAGCTGGTATTCTGTCACCTAAAATTCGGGAACGATTATTAGAAAAACAAATTATGTCTTTGGACGAAGCTTATAATCAGGCTGTCACTCTCGAAACTGCTGAAAAGGACTCTGTAACTATGGGTATGAGTGTCCAAAATACTATGAATGCTTTGCCAGTGCCAATTCCACAAGAATTACCAGCACCCTTCATACCGCTTCAACAAAACGCTGCAGTCCCGCCGCCACAGATATCAATAAAGCGTTGTTTCTTCTACGGTGGTAAAGTACATCAAAGAATAAAGTGCCCCGCCTTTCACGCCTACTGTCAAATGTGTACTAAGAAGGGTTACTTTGCTTCTGTCTGTTGTTCCCGTGGCAATCCTTCTACAAGTAACGCCATCCCAAGCCCCGTCGCTCCAGTCGAGTTCTCACCGTGTCCATGTTCTCACGAAACAGTCAACACTTTATACTCTGCGGCATCTCCGTCAAGCCTAGAAAAAGCCAGCTATTACTATTAATAACACCCGTGTCGACGCGTTAATTGACACAGGAAGTTCAGTGAGCTTTATTGATAGAAGCATAGCTCGGATGATGAAGTTACAGCAACGTCCGTATAAGCATACTATTAATCTGGCGTCTCTAAGCCACACATCAACAGTCAACGGTGTATGTTTCGCTACGCTAGAAATAAACAATCACATTTACAAGCAACGTGCTTTTCTCGTTATTGACAACCTATGCGCGGACGTCATTATTGGTCACGACATACTAAGGAACCATTCAAAGCTCGAATTCCAATTCGGAGGATCTGGACAGCCCTTGCATATTTGCGTGATGGAAGCTTCCGTACCACCAGCTTCTATTTTTACTAACTTGTCTGCAGATATTACTCCTATTGCTATCAAGTCCAGGCGTCATAACAATGACGATGAAGAATTTATTCAAACAGAAATATCGAAGCTTTCAAATGATGGAATTATCGAACAGAGTGTATCTCCGTGGCGCGCCCAGGTACTTGTTGCTGGTGGAGGAGCCCATCGAAAGAGAATGGTCATCGACTACTCCAGAACAATCAATAAGTTTACATATCTAGATGCATATCCATTACCTCATATTGAGTCGATAGTCTCGAAAGTGGCTAAATACAATCATTTTAGCCAGATCGATTTAAAGAGCGCTTACCATCAGATCCCTATCCTAGATCGAGAAAAAAAATACACAGCATTTGAAGCCTGTGGTAAGCTGTGGCAATTCAAACGTATTCCCTTTGGTGTCACTAACGAAGTCGCCGCCTTCCAACGTTCTCTTGAACATATTATCGAAAAAGAACAGTTACGTGGGACCTTCTCTTATCTCGATGACGTTACCGTTTGCGGTAAAAATAAGGAAGAACACGACGAGAATTTAAAGAAATTCATGTCTGCTGCAAAAAAGTACAAGCTCACATTAAACGAACAAAAGTGTAATTTCAGCAAAAATTCTATTAGCCTACTAGGATACACGGTCAAGAATAATGTTATCGAGCCTGATAAGGACCGCCTTGATCCGCTTATAAAACTACCAATACCTCGTAACACTGCTGAACTCAAGAGAGCCCTTGGGCTATTTGCTCATTACGCCAAATGGGTCCACAATTTTTCTGCGAAAATTCAAACGTTAATCAACAACAGCCAGTTCCCTTTAAACGAAAACGGCCAGCGTAGTTTTAAACTTCTGAAATCAGAAATCGAGAAGGCAGCATTGGTTGCTATTGACGACAAAGATACCTTGACGGTAGAGACTGACGCTTCTGACTTCGCTGTAGCTGCAACATTATCTCAAAAGGGTCGCCCAGTTGCATTCTTCTCAAGAACTTTGTCAGACAGCGAACGTAAACACGCTGCCGTAGAAAAAGAAGCATGTGCAATCGTCGAAAGCATTAGAAAATGGCGTCATTACCTCATCCACAGACATTTTCTCCTCATCACTGATCAGAAATCCGTAAGCTTTATTTTTAATCAGAACCATGCGAGCAAAATTAAAAACGATAAAATTGAAAGGTGGAGGCTAGAACTGTCGTGTTACAAGTACGATATTGTTTACAGACCAGGAAATCAGAAAACTGCTGCCGACGCTCTGTCTAGAGTTTGTGCGTTTATGAGTAACAGTAAATTGTACGAGCTTCACGACGTTCTTTCTCATCCTAGAATGTATCATTGAATTAAGTTGAAGAATCTTCCTTACTCTATAAATGATATCAAACAGATGACTGCTTCTTGTCGCGTATGTGCGGAAATCAAACCACGCTTTGCTAAAGCAAAAGGGACTCTAATTAAAGCCTTATCGCCATTCGAGAGGCTAAACATAGATTTTAAAGGACCCTTGCCATCGAACACCAATAACAAATATATACTTACGATAATCGATGAATACTCGCGATATCCATTCGCGTATGCATGTCCAGACACATCTTCTGCAACTGTAATTTGTAATAAAAATTTGTAATTTGTAATTTGTACATCTAAAAACCAATACTCCCTCAAATTCGCACTCGCCTAAAAATACCAGTCAAATCACCATCGAGCAAGTAAGTGAACTATTCCAACAAAATAACAAATTTATTTTACAAGCAATACAAAATACTATTCAAAAAGAAATAGAGAATGTTTTAAAAGACCTAAAAACCGAATTTAAACAAAATATAGAGGATATTAAAAGAAACCAAATCACAATCGAAGAAAAAATATCTACGCTTGAGAAAAAAATTATAAATTTGGAAAAAGAAAACTCGAAATTACAAGCCGTGATTAAAGAAATAAAAGAGGAATCAAATAGCTTTAAGGCTTATGCACACAAAATATCACTAGAAAAACAACAATACAATACAACACCAGATTATTCTAAAACAATCGTATTATACGGGCTAAATGAATATAACGGGGAAAACGATGTCAACCTCGAAACAACAATAAACAACGCATTCATGAATATAGCGGAAATAAATCTCACAGGGTACGTGGAAGAACTAAACCGCATAGGCAGAACAGGAACTCGGCGTCCAATACGCATAGAACTCATGAGCAAAAGGATGGCTACTTATATACTGAATAATGCTAGGTGCTTTAGACACAGCGGACTATATGTATCTAAATACTTAAATAAAGAAGCTTTAGACGAGAGAAGGAAACAAAGAGAAACTTATTATAACAAATACAACAAGACATTTACATCAGGTCACAGACAAATCCAAAAAACCCAAACTCCAAACATTAGTAATGAATGCAACACAACCACCACTAGAAGAAGCTGTCAGGAACCCAATAAGACAAGCGACAATCACTATACAACTTCGGCAGGAAATAATGTTCCACATGCCTCCTCACGGCGTTCCTTTCGTCCCTACTGAACCAGCAACTAAAATAGAAATACTCTTTCAAAACATACAAAGCATAAACAACAAATGGCCGATACTTGAATCATTCATGGAACAAAATGAAAATTATACTGCATATTGCATATCAGAAACATGGTTGAATGAAGAAAAAATGACACTTATAAACTTAAACAACTATCACATCGCATCGGCATATTGTAGAAAGAAACGAGGCGGAGGAGGAGTGTGCATTCTGCTTAGGGACGATATCGAATACACCGAGAGGAGAGACATCACGGACTTGTCCATGGAATTTCTGATAGAATTATGTGCCATTGAATTAAGTAAGCCAAAAGTAGTGTTAATACTCTTATATTGGAATGGTAAACAGATCGACCCTTTCTTTAACCAACTTGATATTATTATGAACCATATAAACACAAAACATGCTAATAAGAAAATAATTTTGGGGGGTGATTTTAATATCGACGTTCTAACAAAAAGCTTAGAATCAAAAAGATTTTTACAACTAATGGCAGGGAGTAACTTTAACTTGAAAATAAAAGATCCAACAAGAGTCACACAAACATCTGCAACATGTATAGACCTAATATTTACCAATTTTAACAACAAATCCATGCAAACCTTAGTTACGGACAACGGGTTCTCCGACCATAAAAGCACGATAATAAGGCTTCCCTATGACAAAAATTACAAACAGATAACTTGGCAAACAAAGAAACGATTATTCAATTATACAAACATACAAAGTTTTAAAAAGTGTCTACAGACTATTGACTGGGAGAGGATTATAAATATTGACAACAACATAAACCAAAATTATGACTCTTTTGACGACACATTAAAATTATTATTAAATAAATGTATACCGACAAAACAAACAAAAAATATCAAAAGAAAAAAACAATGGCTCACAAAAGGTATCCAAATATCATGCAAAAATAAAAGACAATTAAGATTACATACTAACACCACAAAAAGCAAAGTCTTAAAGGATCATTTTAAACAATACCAAAAATCACTAAAAAAATGTATCATAACATCAAAAAAAATCGAGGTCATAAGGCGAGTAACCAAATCGAATAATGTAGTAAAAACAATGTGGAACATAATCAAGGAAAGAACAAACAAACAATCAAAACCGGATTACCAAAACATATCATTGAACGCCCATAGCAAAAAAATAACAGATCCGAAACAAGTCGCAAATACATTCAATGAATGTTTCGCAAAAGTGGGGTTACCTAGCGCCGGCGCACCACCAACCCAGGGCCGGCCCGCCGCAACATACATCGAAAACTCTATGTATCTGCGGCCGACTGATCTTAGAGAAATAAATACAATACTGCGTCACCTACCAAACAAACATAGTCATGGATTAGACGAAATACCACCTATCTTACTCAAAGAATGCGCCGATGAACTTACGATCCCTTTTAACTTGCTCGTAAACCAATCCTTCACGGAAGGTGTTTTTCCAGATCGCCTTAAAAAGGCTATAATAAAACCAATACACAAAAAAGGTTCAAAGTCAGCGGCTGACAATTATAGACCAATTGCACTATTACCAAGCTCATCAAAGGTTTTCGAGAAAGCAATGTATAACCGCGTCTACCCTTTCTGCGAAACATTTCATGTGTTTGAAGACAGCCAAAACGGTTTTCGTAAAAATCGCTCGACAGTGCTACGTTCATATATATTTAAGAAGCTCTAAACATTTTGAATAATAAAAGTTATGGAGTGGGGATATTGCTAGACATGACAAAAGCATATGACAAAATCCAATACCCTATTCTATTAAATAAATTACATGCAATAGGAATAAGAGGTATTGCATATGACTGGTTCAAATCGTATTTACAAAACAGGCAACATTTAGTGCAAATAGAATTTTTTGACAGTAAAACCCGACATATTTCTAAAATCCCATCTGACATCCAATTAATAAATCATTCAATCCCACAAGGCTCAGTTCTCGGAAGTATATTATTTTTAATTTATATAAATGACCTGCCAAAATCAATAAAACCAACATGCATACTTTTTGCTGACGACATATCACTTATCACTCCCGACTCTCCAAACGATGATCTAGATCTGAACACAACTTTAACAGCTACACTACATGATGTCGAAAGCTGGCTAAATGACCATAATTTAGAAATAAACTTTCCAAAAACAAAAATAATACAATTCCGACCGTACCAGAAACCACCTTTGACTATGAACATCAAATACAAGAATATAGATATAGAAAGTGTTAACACTTTCACGCTATTAGGAATAGACATAGATACCAACATTAATTGGAAAGCTCACATAGATAAAATAGCATTGAAACTGTCTAGATTCGCGTACGCATTATGGGAACTAAGAAAGTCAACAAATGAAAAAATGGCCATAACAGCATATTACGCATATGCTTACGCATGGTTAAGTTATGGGGTAATAATGTGGGGAAATAGTACACAAGTAGGTTCGTTATTAACTCTTCAAAAAAAAACTAATACGAACAATAAAGTATTTAAATAATACAGAGAGCTGCAAACCTCATTTCAAGAGCTTAGAAATTCTAACACTGCCATCGATATACATCCTAGAAGCGGCTAAATTTGTGAGAAAGTATCCGCAGTTTTACAAAAAAAAGGGGGAACTATTAAGTCGCTTCCCCACAAGACACCCAAACAAACTGATTATGCCAGACTCCAAAATGGAAATGTATAGATCCGGTCCCCTAGCCATGTCCATCAAAATATTTAATAAAATACCCGAAAATATCAAATTAGAACAGAACACGACATCTTTTACAAAAAACCTAAAAAATCTACTAATACATAAAACTTATTATACAATTGACGAATTTCTAAATGACAAAATACTTACAACATAAGTTAATAATAACAAAATTAATTTAAAAATGGCAACATAATTCTCGATAATTTTAATTTATTTTCTTCTTTATTACCTTTTTATTGACAACTTTTAAATCTATAAAATTTAATTTTTTAGTAATAATTTAATCTAACATACCCCTGTTTAATATGTTTAAATTATTGTATATTCTTTATTGATTTAGAAGACACACATTAGATAATAAGTCATTGTAATGCCCTTACAGGGTTCATGTGAACAAATGTCATAAATTTACATTTTAACACCTTTATGTAACACATGACGCAATGAATAAATGAATTATGAATTATGAATTATGAATAATTAAGTGTCTAAGGGATATTTTTTATGAACATAGTCAGCCTTTATATATACACAGCGACAGAGGATCATCATTTATGTCGGAAGAGAACATTTCTCAAAAATTGCAATACCGCTACTTCTCGTACAACACCTTACAATCCTCAGGGCAACGGGCAAGTAGAAAAACTTAACGGAACTCTCTGGCGGACTACACAACTGTCTCTGAGATCTAAAAACCTACCCATAGAGAACTTTTTTTTTTTTGTTTTTTTATATACATGACAGGCAAATGACTGGGAACAAGTCTTGAAACCTTCACTCCACTGCGTGCGGTCACTTCTATGCACTTCGATAAATGCCACGCCACACGAAAAGCTTTTTAATTTCCCTCGAAGAACACCGGTTGGTGAATCGCTTCCAACCTGGCTTGTTCCGGGACCCATTCTATTGAAGAAATTTGTTCGGTCGAAAAATTACCCTTACGTCGAAGAAGTTGAGCTGCTCCACAGTAATCCAAGCTACTCCTATGTACGTCGACGTAATGGCCAAGAATCTACAGTGTCTAACAGACACTTAGCGCCGCTTCCTATATCTGAAGAAGATTCACTCTCTGATAGTACAGTTGCTGATGAACAGTCAGAAGGTATATTGGTAGACGGAAGTACTTCTAATGAACCTAATGAAGTGTCTAATCACGAAGAAGACGTCTATGGAACTCTCCTGCAAGACGTTCGGCCACCGGATGCTCTTCGGAGATCTACGAGGTCTAGGAGAATTCCACAACGCCTCAATGACTACATACTCGTCGAAGAAACCATAGAGGGGGAGAATGACATATAATCTCCTTTGTGCTTCCTAAATTATCAGTATGTGTTGTCTGTAATCGTTGAAGTGTATCTGTCATACAAATATTTTTAAATCTATCTATTGTACGTGTGCTCGTTTCTAGTTAATTAAAGCCAAGTTTCTATTGGTATTTCGTTTCCATGTATCAGTTTGCCTAAAAAATGCCTATTCACCTTAGACTATGACTATGGAAACTAAAGGACATGTTACGTTGACATATATAAATCAGACGTTACATGTACATATATGATGCATTTCGACGTCGAAAACACAAACATGTTATTGTCTTTGTTTAACTATTGCGTGCCGTCTTAAGCCAAAAGAGATAGCATTACATTGGCTTGTGTCAAACACGGGAATCGAAAATACGTAACGTCATCTTAATACCAACCGTGTCCATTTCGCAGTACATGAGGTACATGATACCGTTGTCAAAGGGAAGTACATCAAATGTCAAAATAAATGTTTTTCCAAATGTACTATTGAATTATTCGCATGTATTATAATTAAATTGGACAAAAATATTGACAGTGAGAATAATTAGGTATTAATAAAAATGCGACGCTGCAGCATTAAGAGATGTGGCTTTAGAAAAAGTGCAAATCAATCGAATGTTACATTGCCCAAATATTTCATGTAATTAGTCTTATTTAAGTAGTTTTTTTTATAAATCTTGCCAAATTTTGCTTTTGTTACTTTAGATTGCCTGTTTGTTTGTATATTTTGATGATTGTTGTTAACGATTATTTTGAGATAGTGTTGATCTTGTAAGCATACATATTATCGATATTCTGTTATTAAAACAATTCACTACGAAGTTTTTATTGTTTTATTATTATTATAATTTTTATTATTTCAAGTTTTCCTACAAATGAAAAAAAGGAAGAAGGAATGGCTGGAAATCATAGGACTGCCGAATATAAGCGTTGGCTCAAAGACCATCTTCATTTGTTCGCTTCATTTTGAAGAGTCAAATTTTAACAGAACTTTGAATGTAACTAGATTACATGGCAATGCTATTCCATCATTAGGTTTATTGGTAAATAATTTTATGTTCAATTTAGATTAAGCAAGACTCATTTACTAGTTATTCTCAGTTCCTGAAAACAAAATTATCCACTCGTTTCTGATTTTTCCCAACGACAACTCTAACTATTAAAAATGACTATTTTTTTAAAGCCTGCAATACAATGACATGTTAGTCCAACGTTGCCGGGTAAAGGCCAATAGCAATGTATAGACAGCCTGTTTGCCTTGTCTTGCCATCATTAAAGTAATTAAAGTAATTTTTATAAATCATTTAGTAAGTACAATTAATACTATGTAATGTTATATACCAGTTAAAGTAGGTATAGGTAGGGCAATGTTGAGTGTGTGCGTAAAAAAAAAAGTAAGAGTGCGCATGACGCCAACAAACTACACAACAGTTTGGTGACTATTACTAAATAAGTTACCAGTTAAAATTGCTTGATAGATTGATTTGTTTAAGAAAGCCAGTAACGTGAATACTAGAATCCGCAGAAACCTGAATAGACTTGTACTTGACATTTAGTTAAAAGACGATATGTAAATATGTACTAAAATGTAGGTTAACGGCGTACTTCTTAAAGTAATTTCTATATTTGATTTAGTAAGTACAATTAATACTATGTAATGTTACTATTTAATTAAGTAAGAATGGGAAAGAAACTGCATAGCAGTTTGGTGACTTTTACTAAGTAAGTTACCAGTTGTAATGTTGAAAATAATTTTTTTTTTTAGTTTAAACCATGTGTGTTGACATTTATAATAATAATATACCACTCGAGATTAAATTATTAGACTTGTGTCTGTTTAGGCATACTTTGGTTACAGTAAACTAAAGAAACAAAAACAGTTTCAACATTCAAGCCAAGCATGTCGATAATGACTTATCGATAGATTATGGTACAACACTAAAGAAATTCGCCATTTGTAACTTTCAAATTTTGGTTATATGCATGTTGATTCTTTAGTTAGGGCAGGTCCTTTCTTTTATTTTTTTTTCCATCCTCTAAGTTATTCACTCTAGCCTTGAATAACCCCAAATTGTACGTTTCGGGAAACGCAGAGTATTCCATTACTTTGCCGCACGCATCAGAAAGGAGGAAGCAAAGCGCTTAGTGTAAATTGGTGATATATCAATGACATAATGTTGGAGTGTTCCGGACCTTCTGAAAAGTTCCTACGCACACTCCCCGAAATGTATCCGATAGAAAACCGACAAGCAAGCTACTTTTCTGTGATGGTCGAGATGTTATAGCTTTGACTCCACAAGAGAATTGTGTTAATAAGCCTCTTTGCTTTTCGCTCCACCGAGTTCAAGGCAGCTAACTGGTAATGGGCATAGCCGTCCCAGAGGTGGCAGAAGTACTCCATACACGATCGAACTTGTGCTTTATACAGATTTAAAAACCATTCCGGTGTGAATTACTGCCCGACTTTGAAAAGTATGCCTAGTTTTTTGGCAGCCGCTTTTGCCAAGCATTACATTACATCGGATGGTTCGCCTAAAGTTGAAGTTGAATGATAAGTCCAGATCAATTAGCTCAAGATTGTTACTTATCGGCACGGATACATTTCGGAAAGTCAAAAGACATGCCTGTGTTTTAGCCGCATTAAACCTGACCCTGTTCGCGTCTCCCTAGTCGGAAGACGCTTTCAGGCTCAGGATCAACCGGACAACAATCGCCTCTCGTTTACATGGGATCTGCTCGCTGTTGTCTCGGGCGTCTGACACATAACTCTCTGACACTGTGCTGTCGTCTGCATACCCAAAGATACCAGGCATCAGCACCAGGTCCTTGATAAGCAGCAAGAACAGAGTGGCGGAGAGGACAGATTCTTGAGGTATGAGGAGCAGACTAGTAACCATCTACAACTACACCGCTTGACCCATCCTTCAGAAAATCACCTATCCACGTGCAAAAGTTAACAGGAATTCCGTAAGCTGGAAGCTTGTTTAACAGGCTATCATGCCAAACTCTATCAAAGGCCTATGACATGTCGAGAGACACGGCAAGTGATTCGCCGCGTTTCTCGACTCCACTCTATCGACTACTGTGATCAGGAGGCTGTTAGCGCTGGCGCGCACCCGCTGCATTAAGGACGCTTGTCACTTTCTCATTATGGATTGGAAGCCATCCGTATGTGCTTCTGCAAACATTATTGATGCGCTATAGTAGCGCAGCAGCCCCAACAACGTCCTCAATGCGTCATTATATCAGACACGTATGGCGCTGTATGCTTTTTGAATAAATGCCACCCAGATTGCATGTGTAAAACGATTGGCAGTAGGTTTTGAACAGGGTGACCTTACATTCCACTGTGCACCTTGCAAATCTACGGACCAACATATTACTCCTTAAAGCCAGCACCGTAGGTTCTCTCTCTCTAAATCCATGTCATATTTTAGTGACTCGGTGACCCAGGGCCCCAGGTATTTAAATTCCGACACTGTTTTAAGAGGAATGCCCCCCGAGAGTGACTAGCGGCACATAACGATACCGTTGAGCACCTGGCTTGAACACTAGGCATGCTCACTGGCAGGCTCGGCAGGAATTTAGGAACTAGGTGTTGTACGAAAAACCTAAAACAGGTTCTCAGTATAATGCAATGGCAGCAACCCGTAAACGTTTAAGCACAAATTCAAATAATGTCAAGATAATGCGGAACAAATAAAAATGGACACAGTAGCATCAAATCATTTGAACAAAGAAGTTCTGGAAACAGACCAATAAACTGAGTCTGAGATCAATAAACCTACGACGGGACTGTCGGGGAGCCTGGACGGGATAAGTGGACCTGCAAATATTGCTGAACTATTTGGAACACATTTTAAGGTAGAGTATCCAGGTATCGGAATACTAAATATAAATGTTACGAGAAGTTTACACCATAAGATATAGATTCGGTTCTAAGAGGTATGTCACGAGGAAAATCACCTAAACATGATTCTCTTAGCGTAGAGCACTTTGAATACACGGGTGTGCTATTCACCTCATTTGTAAGGCACTCTACACTCTACACTATTTACCTGAAGACGTCATGAGAACTCTGGTAGTACCCATTGTGAAAAATAGAACAGGAAATGTGTCTAAAGTGAACAATTACAGCCCCATATCGTCGGCCACTAACCTGGCTTGGGTATTGGATGGTGTACTTGACAAGGAATTGGATGAATACCTTGTTCTCAATGATGCCCAATTAGGCTTTAATCTGGGCTCTCTACAGAGACAGCTATCCTTTGTCTGAAGCACACTGTCCAATATTATACTGCCCGCAAAACGTCCGTGTATGCGTGTTTTCTTAACCTTTCGAAGGCCTTCGATATGGTGTCTTATAATCGGCTAAATGTGAGGAAATTATATAAATAATTGAGTCTATAACTTTAGTTGATATGCTCCGGAGATCTTCAGTACTACGGTTTTTAAGGAGGACATCAAAGCGTCATGGGCGAAACTCGTTTTCGGCGAGACCCTCTGCCTTTCTGGCATTATTGCTCCTCCTAAACTAATCAGCCCCGCAGTGGCATCTGATTTAATATCCCAACTGAAAGGTGCGATGGAGTGAATTCGATCGGTTCCTGCATCTCACCAGGATAGGCCTTTCGTGTTGTTTTTTTATATTTGAAGATTCGTCGTCGGCCACTTTCGTATTCCTTCGGGACGACAAGTCTCGAAGATCGCTACAATCGCCGTACTCCAGAGTACGGCGATAAGGTCCAGACCTCACCGCGTCTTTTACAGGAGAGACAAGACAATTTCGCTAGACGTTGGCGAACGGACAGTCACCGCCTGCATCAATCGTGTGAAACCTGCGCACACCGATGGTTTCCGACCCCCACCTGCTGTGCCACTGGCTCGACAACGCCTAGCTACAGTCCCGCCGCAGTTGTCGCCTTCTGTTTCCTCACGCAAACCAATCACTTCCTCTTCTGGCACTCCGTACACGACCCGGTCATGAAAATGTTTTATGCAAAATTCGATATATCAACAAAATTATTATTTTACTTTATGTGTCAAGTGTGATTAACACAATTTTGCTTAATACGGAAAACTACGTATAAAGTGTCACTTAATCCTTGCAAACACTGAGAAATCACATTTTCATAGTGATCATGTATTAAACCAAGTAACGGTAGTTTTATTTTTGTCAGTCATGAGCTTAGACATCGCTAAGGCTTTTGATCGGGTCTGACACAAGGCACTTCTATCGAAGCTACCATCTTACGGGCCTGTCAAAAGGGCTGTGCACTTGGATCGCCAGCTTGCTGTCTGAGTAGAGTTTTAAAGTCGCTGTGGATGGATTATGCTCGGACAACATGCTCATTAACGCCTACGTTCTGCGAGGATCTGTGCTATCGCTAACCTTGTTCTTGCTGCATATCAATGATATGTTGTTAACTAGTAACATTCATTGCTATACGGATGACAGTGCCAGTGATGCCTATTATACAGGTCGCTCAAATATATACCAGCAAGTGGAACAAAACTGATTGCAACTTGTGTCCAAAATCGAGACTTCTTTGGAGCAGGTCTCAGAATGGGGCCGACTGAATCTTGTCAAATTTAACCCCTCAAAGATAAAAGTGTGCGCGTTCACCGCTTAAAAATTCCCATTTGTAATAGCGCCAAAGTTACAAAACACCTGTCTTTAAACATCTCTAAGAGTATTGGGATACTTGGTCTCCACCATCACACCTCCCGCCAAGGAGTAGACTCTATCCCCACATCTTAAATCCTTCATCCGTTGTTTGCGTCCTTTGTTTGCGTGTTTACGGGGCTTTCAAAGGCTGGCAACGCATAGGCCAGCTCATCCGAGGTTGCAAATGTCTTTGGGCGACAATGACCACCTCCCATCAAGTGGCTCGTCTGCTTGTTTGCCCCCTTCTATACATAAAAAAATATATATATACTACCTAACCACCACACAAATTCTTCCACCTTTTGTAGCCTCTCGCTTCCAATCTTCTATATCTAATAATTAGTCTTACTTACATTCGCCTTCATTCCTTTTCTTTCAGATTGAAATAAACCAATTAAGCTTCATTTTCGCAATAAAGACTATATACTAGATACGAGATGATCCAGATATTGTGAAAACAATTTTTTGATTTAAAAAATTATTGCGATTTTTAAAAAATATATTACTGAAAAGAATATTAAATTTTATAATACAAGGTATAAGACTGCATTCATAACTCATTTTACGATTTTCTGTGTGTTAACACATGTATGCAGAATACGGCCCATTTCATTATTTCGGGGGAACGATAAATTTCCGAAAGTACAAATGGTATGTTGCAAAAGTTACATTCTGTTCAGGCACTAAAACTTAATACTAAATTTAGTATTTTAAGATCATTGATATTAAAAGAGAGAGAGAGAGAGAGAAAAGGGATTAGGCAAGATATAACTATACAGTTTGTCAGCTAATGTCAGTGGATGTGTGTGAAAGTGTAGTTATGCTTAGACGTGGAAGGGTGAGAGCCTTAATGACATTTAACAGGTGTCATAGATACTATATAATTTTTATTCATTTATTTTGCATCCAGCATGTTCTTGTGGTTTTCATATAGTTTGTCAAATCGCCTCGTGTCCATTGGTTTTGTTCGTGGTTTTGTGCAACCGATCATTGTCGTTTGAGTGCGCTCATGGTATAATTTGTCACGTATATGTATCTTTCAACCCAGACACTGGCAGAATTGTCCTCAGTGGGACAGAAGCCAAAACCTACAAAAATTAAATTGAATTATTCTTATAAAACTGATACTGACCCAAGCCTAATGGCCGCCATACAGGAAATAATGATAAGTCTTCATTGATTTTTTTTTTTCATCTAAGAGCAAGACAATTTTCACTTTTCTTAATTTCCAAATTTCATTATTATGATGTTATAAGTTTCTCCGTATTAAAAACAAAAATCATGTAAATAGCTAAAATGCTAACCGCCAAAAGTCAAGAAAAACAAGAAAAAAGTTTAAAAACTTGAAAAAAGTTACCAACATTTGGCTGTATGATTTAAACCTTTACCTTTACGGAAAAAAATACAAAATCAACAACAGGGAACTGAACAAAGTCAGCGCCATTAGTTCAAAATTAAAACCCCAATAAAAATGGAAAATGGTTACAATTTTTTCCTGTTTTATAGTCTGCGCTACATGTTCACATGTTTCTGTATTAGCTAGGCTTGATAGACCTTTCTCAGTTCTTCTCAAATTCTTCTTATTTATGAAGATCATTGTAGATCATGAACCTTTGTTCATTCCAGTATCTGTGGATCTATCATTAGCATTATCCATCTAAGTCCTTTGCGAGTTCAAAGTTAAGAATTTATGCTTCTACCACAATGGTCCTATGCGAGTTGACGATTTTCAAACTTTACATAAGTTTTAATGGAACCTTCTCAGTTTTTTCGTTTTGTTTACGACGTTTTCCTTCCTAGTTAACCATTGTATCGGAATTATTCTACAAGCCTTCCATGATGAATATCTACTAGCTTTTCCAGCCCAGTATTCATCTACGTACATTGCATTGCTAATGACATGAATAACATTATCTTTTCTTTCTAGAATCGAGATAAATTATAAAGAAACCAAAATGCCTCAAGATCGTAAAAAGGACTGTGACATGCCGCCAAAGTGTGGTAGTGCTAACAAAGATGAGAAGAAATGTGAGCTTCACGACTTGGCTGTGTGTGATCCAAAACCTTGCAACATGCCACCTGAAAATCCGCCGAAACCACCAAATGAGGTAATTTTGGAAAAGTTGTTCATACACATAATATAATGTTCTGAGAGCTGGAAATCATACAATAGATCTGTCCTTCAACTCAATTATTTTGTATGCCCGTAAAAATCATTATGTAAGAAGATATCGATAATATTATACCCATGTACCACGTTTTCGTTTAAGTAAGGTCTATTTCTGGTTATCGAGTATATAACCAGAAATAGAGACGAAATAAGGACCATATATTCTTGGTAACACATTAGCGATACAGCTCTTATAAATATCGACTCTCGTTTGCACTGAAATATAGACAGGCCAAGTGCTGACCCGTGTGTGCGTCTCCGTATATTCCAAAAAATATTCTGTATTTATTGTAATAAAGATAATATTCTAACAATGTCGTGCTGTTCTATTCAGTGGTGTGGGAAAAACAGCAAAACATCTCATTACAAAACAAACGGAATCACATTTCGTCGGTAATTAAATATTAAATACGTAATTTTGCAATTTTCGTAAATTATAAGCAAAGCTCAAGTTAATTGGTCGATTTGAAGTGAAACAATTGACAACACCCATTGACGACACCCGTCTATGGTTTCGAACTCGGACTAGCCAATCGGAGTGCAGTTGTCACAGTAATGATATGGCAGAATAGTTTCCAAACAAATTAAATGACATTTGGTCTCCATTTCTGGTTATATATTCGATGACTAAGGTAAACGATTCTTTTATGGGGAATTGTATCCGTTTTTACAATAAAAATCCGGAGCATAATATTAACACGTTTGAGCCGGGAACAAATTTACTATTATTAGCTGTGGAAAAATTCGCACATGGCCACCGATGGTATATTATCACCCCATCAACCAAAAAATGTGTTGGGACGGGGTGCGCCACTGGTGGACACGGCGAAATTATGCTTTATCTCTTCCTAATTGACTTATTATCATATGTATTTTTTTGCCAGTTGACCGTTTTAATACAATTCATCAGAAATACTTTGCAATGTTGATTCTCGTTTTTATATTAAGTACATTTCTAGTTCTTTTTTCAAGTAAATACTTTTTAACGTTGCTTTTTCACCGTCTTACACAATATCAAACTCCTGAGCTCGTAGTGTACTATGAAAATTGGCCTGTCGCACAAGGCGTCGTTTCTTGTATACCAAAAGTCAAGTGTTGTGTGACAGCCGGTGGTATACTACGCCTGATGGACTACCGGTGCTCCACCGGTAGTCCATCAGGCGTACACGCCGGTCTGAACGTGTTAAAATTATCATTTCTTTTCATTTGAAACTTACATTGAATAAAGATGTACGGAAAGACGACATGGCTCTAGATTCTACACAAATTTGATTCCAAGTGTATTGCATTATAGCATTTAAGTTTATTTAAAAAGAGCAATACCTAGAGTTTCTTGCCCGTTCTTCTCAGGAAAGTCAGCATAGTGAACGAGCAATAGCTTAAAAAATGACGTTTTCAAGTGTAATTTATTTTACCTGGCGTAAATAAGTCTTTGACTCTGTTTGACTCGGCCCGCTGATAAAAAAATCGGGTATGGTTTTAAGGGCAGGCAGTCCATCCAACTCCTCAATTATTTACAACATAACAATAGTGTTTGGACTCTCCAATTTAGTCTCGACAAGTAGCTGGCTTAGAGACATAATAATAATAATAATAATAATAACGCACACACTCAACATAACCCCGCACTAGGGAAACCCTGTGTCGCGGGTGCCATGGACACACACATACACAACCACAAATTACACCCAAACTCACGAGAGAAATAAATGTAGGTCATACAAATATTTCTCCCGGCCCGGGAATCGAACCTGGGACCTCTGCGTGGCAGTCCGGCGTGGTAACCGTTCGGCCACGGAGGCAGACATTATCTTATGGTCTCTCTCTCTCTCATCTGAGCGTTGTCCCGGTTGCGTCCTCAGCAGTGTTGCTGCGGAGCCCGGGGTCCGCTTTCCTACTTTTTCTCCTCCACTTTGCACGGTCTTCGGCATCCTTAGTGGTGAGACCATTGGCACGCATATCACCCTTGGCGACGTCAAGCCAGCACTTCTTGGGTCGGCCCTTTCTACCGGGGCCCGGCGGAGGTGGCATAGCCAGACATTTGTTTCCCACGTAGCATGCCGGTTTCCGTAAGATGTGGCCGTACCAACGTAGGCGGCTTCCAATTTATCTGCAATGTCACAGACGTGAAGGCTGCCGCGGATGCGGGCGTTTCTGACACGGTCTTTCCGTGAAACTCCACACATCCAGCGCAGACATTTGCACTCATTGGATCGGCTTCAGACAGTCAACATTTTAGTCACGATCTGCTTAAATGGAATCCACATAATGGACACCCATCAGCGTCTCATGCGTCCCTATATTTTCCGCTGACCTGGACCCCTTGTTGATTAGAGTGAACCTCTAGGATTACTAATAATAATATAATCTCGGAAACGTCATTGTCTAGAACTGAATCTGCAGACATCGTTTGAGCAGATTTAGGGATAGGGCAATGCGTTTAATAGTAACACCATTGACTTACAAATAAGTGGACGACGGGTCTAATACAAAAACCACGAAAAAAATGTCCCAAGTCAGCCTATTTAAACGTAGTGACATGTAAAGGAATATGAAAAAGCTAAAACGTTGAATTTAAATTATAATGTCATCGCAGTACTGTCTAATTTTGCTTGCTTCGCTGTCAGTCGAACAAACGAAGACTAAAGCGTGAAT
>NW_020653766.1:2925054-2952849 GCF_003589595.1 Hyposmocoma kahamanoa
TCCTTGGTGCATTCCATTACTTCAAATTAAATTCTACTTTGCATTATTCGCCATGAATAAAACAGAATGTAAAAAGACCGTCAAATTGTGACTTAAGTGTAAAACTTACGATGAAACAGAGGACTTGCTGGAAGTTGTTTTATAATTATTTTTATATAGGTAACCTTATTAATTTATAACTATTAATTTATTGTTAAATATAGAAAATCTCTTTTTAAGCTGTAGTATAAAGAAATTTGTCCAAAAAGATGCCTAAAGTACAGGTATACATTTACTTAGTTTAGGCATCGCAATTACACATTAGATGCTTATATTTAAATGTATAGCTTTACCTACTATAATATCTTTATTTACATTCGTTTTACTTATATTGTATTAGATTAAGTTATATTGAAATAAATTTATCTTATCTTATCTTATCTTAAACGGTTCCTAAAGTCTCACCTCTTAGATCATCAATAAAATCCAACATATGAACATAAATAAATATCTCTGCAGTTACATGATTCGCGGTGTACGGATAAACCTATTCAGGTTTTTGTTGTACCGCTATGTTTTAATTTATAAGTTTTCTTTTTGTAAAAATTTTAAGATAAATAAAAAAAATTATAAGTTTTCAAAATAAAACCAGATTGTAAAATACTTTCAAACTACAAACTGCCATATCTCAAAAGTGACTTGTGCATTGGATCCTTTTTGTTTAACCACGTCCATGTGCAATAAAGAATATTTTATTAATTCATACAAAATTGTTATATCCCTATTGGAAAACCCTTTAATATGATTTGGGCAAACTATTATTGAAAATCAAAGTTTATAGGCAATTTATTTAAAGAAATAGGTTTAAAACTAACTCGAAACTCTTCGTGATATTATCAAAAAAGTATAAATATAAAGAATAAAAGAAAATCTATCAAAATGAAAACGTCAGTGTTCAAATCAAATGATGTAAAATCATGGTGTTAGAATTGATTATCAACAAACTGTGATATTTTAATGTAAAAGCAACAAATGTAGTTTTCATCGAAAACCATTCTATGGAGTAAGGACAATATCCAAATGTTGTATCCCATATTTGTAAGCAAATATTATTCCTATGAAAAATGTTGATATAAGTAATAACCCACTATATTATGAATTCGACAAATTCGAACACAAACCAGAACCACACACAAATAGAAAGAGTTAATCGAGCAAATCAAATAAACACTTACAGGAAACCGACGGTATGGATCGAGATATCAGAAGACCAACTTCCAGAAAACTTGAGAACAGATGATAACGAACCAAAGGTTATTGAATTCTGCAAAATAATAAAAGAACGTGAAACAGACAACTTGATCATACTCAAAGAACAGTTGCTCAACAACAATGGTCCACCCGATTCAAGTTTGCCCCCAACAGCATACAGTTGTATTTTCTGGAATGAAATCGATTTAAGCCCTCAAGGTTCTGAAAACGTAATAAAAGAACATTACACTGTACTAAACACGATGGATCCAAACAGCGAAGACTTAAGCATAGAATCTTGTGAAAAAATACATAAACAATTATCTCAAAAACATGATAAGTGCTGTGTAGATGCACAGGTAGCTTGTGCTATGTCGCAAGAGTTTTTAGAATTGCTAAAACACGTTATAGAACAGAATCCAAATAGCGAAACTCAATGTAAACCACGAAATTTTGATACGGAGGTCGATACTCAAACTACCAGTTATCATACCTACAAATATGTACAAGATTTTGGAAGAGTAATAGAAGCTTATCCTATGTCTTTTGAATGGTTTTCGAAGAAAACAGATGGAAACGAAAAGCCCCCAAACCACAACAACGATACTACAAAAGACACTTTATTAGAAAATAGAAGCAATGAAAACGTTCCGTTAGGCTCTTCACATTCAACAACTGTTAAAAATGTATGCAACATTAAAATACCAGCGAGTGCAATTCCTTGTTTGCCACTTTGTCCACCACCACCTTGCCCACTACCGCCTCCTTGTCCACCACAATCTTGCGATCCGAATACCTTAAAAATTAAATGTTCTTCAGGAGGCATCAATTTCAAATTACAATGCAAAAAAGTTCCAATAGACTGCCAAAACACAGATATCAGATATGAATGCGAGCTAATAGACGAAGGAAAGTGTTTAGATAGCAAAATTTTGGAATCTTGCGATTTAAAATGTGAACAAATAATAGCTGCACATAATAGTCAGTTGTTTGTCGAGACCTTAGAAGACGTCAATGATCCTATAAAAGCAGAAGAAGTAGATAATCAAAAGGATGATAAAAAACCGCAACAAAAAGTAACTACTATGATATGTTCGAAAGATGGTGTCGATTTTAATATGAAATGTAAAATGACGACACCAGATCCAGATTTTCCGGCTGATATACGATTTATATGTGAGGTTGACACTGAAGGCGGCAAACAGACAGTGACCCCGAACGAAATCTTGAGTACCTCTATTAGATGCAGACAAGTATTTAATGTAATAGACGATTCAGCGACGGGCGATGAGAATGCTAATGTAAATCTTAGAAACGAAAACGAGACGAACACAAATGAAAATTCTAGTCAATGTTTGGAAGACAAGAGAAGTGAACACAAAACTAAAGACACTAAAGAGAATGAAACATACACATCTCGTTCCAAACCTAAGATAGACAGAGAAGAACATGAGTGTGATAAGAGTGATTTATATGACTCGGCAAATTTTGTTAGGCCAAACAAAAATACCGAACCTGAGCGTTCTACGGTTTTAGAAAACCATGGCAAGACTGTGAATATACTCAGAGCAGCAACTACTGACATATTATGTACAATAAGTAATGCAACAAGCGAACTTTGCGAAAATAGTGCGACTAAAATTCTAATAAAGGATTGTACAAAAGAGGATAAATTAGAATGTGTTGATGCAGTAAAAAAATCATGTGAAAAACTAATTGAAACCGTTTGTCAAGGTACACAAGAACTAAAAAAATTAAGCATAGAAACACTGGATAATTTGGCTAACCAAAGTAAAAAGTACATTTGTTTTGAAAAAGAATGTGGAAGTGATGAATTTTCAGATCCAAAGTTACATAAAATAAGAAGGCAGTCATCTAACCACTACATGATATTAATAAATAAATCCGCCAAGAATATTAACAACGACATGACAATCAAAAATATAAGAAATGAAACATCACAGCAGAGAGATGAACTTCAAAAAAATAAAACATCATCGGTGAAGTTAACTAACGAAATCAAAAAATGGCCACAGGATGAAATTGAAAAAACTATTGTCACTGTAAAGAAATCTTGTGAGGGTCTGTATGATAAAATGTGTAAGACTACACAACAATTGGGTGCCAATACATCAAAGGCGTTTAATGAAGTTTCTAGCAAGAGCATGAAATGGTTTGATAGCCCTGGTAGTAATGAACCGAGCACAGGTACGAAAAATGTTAAAAAAGTGTTGAGCGGATTGTCGATTTTCCATAGTGAAGAAGAAACAGAAACAACACAATTAGAAGACAATCTACCTTCTCGAGCGAAATGGACAGATTCCATACACTTTGCTTTAACTTCACTGGGTGATACGCTTAAAGAAATAAAGCCAGATTGTTCAGAAAAAAGTTCTCCATATGACAAACCTTCGCCGCCTCGACAAATGAAATATGATATTGAGACTGAAGAATCTACTCCTATAAGCAATATGTTTGCTGCGTTGAAAGAGAAAATATGCAGTATGTTTTATGACCAAAATGAATCTGAAAGCACTGGCACGAGCTCCAGTTACTCTGATGATTCGGATTTAAGTGATGAGCAACCGAACGATTAGGTCTTCTTTGCTAAAATAAATAGGTGTATAGAGCCCTCTGTCTTTATTCATTGCTCACCATTGAGTTACCAGCAAATGGACGTCGGTTCTATTTCAAATTCAAATATGTTTATTTCAGATAAAGATCCATATAGTGTTATAAAATATCAAATCAAAATTTTTATTGAATTGATATTTAATTATTTTTCATGTGAAATTACTCCACTAGTTTGTTATAATTATAAGTACAAAGATCGAACACTCAGAAAAAAATTCTTTCGACCTGGTCGGATTCGAACCGACGTCTTCTCTTTGTATTAATAATTTTAGGATCTAGAGTTAGTATTAATTAATTTTATATAATTTAAAACGATACAACTAAATGGCGGTGTGGAGCTCAATGCATCTACGCAGAAGTGGCGAGTTCCACCGATCTGTGAACACACACAAGATGCTATTGGAGCCCCCGCGGAGGCGCCTTATAGAGCACACCTTTTCCTCACGAGTCTCGGCAAACATCCCCGAAGCACTACACCTCCACGGTAGCCCCATCAGTTCCCTGAATGCGTTATTATATTGAACACGCAGGTCGCTGAATGTCCGCCTCGAATACGCGACTGCACCCCACAGACTGCATGTGCAAATCTGCGAGCAAGCATATTACTCCGACCAGCCAGCGACCTGCGCTCCCTCTCTATATCACAATTGTCATTGAGATCCTCCGTGACCCAATGACCCAAATATTTAAATTTAGACGCCATATTTAGCTTTACTGAAAATTACTTGAACGCAGGAGTAATGGAGCAGCCTTTATTGCAAATGTCGAATTTTGTACAAATACACACAAGAAATAATAAAGAGCTGGACAGATACGTACACACATCAAAAAAAGTTTGCGATCACTTCGAAAAACTGAAATCTTTTTTGTTACTGTAGATTATATTATGATTTTTTCTTCTTTTTAGATTCTTTATTTAAAAATAAATTAGAACATAAAACAATGACCCCGTTCAATTGTTTTTTCATATAAAAAGGCTTTCAGTCCTAGCTTACGCTCATTCAGAAATCTGATTTAGTCAATTATAAGCGATTCAAGATATTTTTCGCGGAAAGTTGTGATTGAAAAAATGCCAAGAGGATTATCAGAGGTTTTACGAGCTAGAATAGTAACTTTGAGGGAAGAAGGATACACCACGAGAGTAATAGCACGCAGACTTGCTATATCCCAATCCTGTGTCGTGGCTACGTTGCAGAGGTATCACGGAATGGGGAATTTAGCTGACCGACCCCGCAGCGGTCGCCCAACTGTTTTGACAGCTGCCCAAAAGCGCTATATTAGATTGCTGGCAGCCCGTGATCCAACAATCAACGCCACTAAAATAAAAGCAGAAGTCAGGGCCGCCTCTGGGCTTGAAGTTAGCACGCAGACCGTTCGCAATTGCTTGCGCCAGGCTGGATTACGAGCACGGAGGTCTTGGCGAGCTCCGCTCAATTCCCGGCAACGTCAACAACGAAGATTGCAGTGGGCTAGACTTCGGCAAAATGAAGACGGTGAGGACGAAAACATTTGGCAAAACTGTCTCTTCGTTGACGAATCCCGAATCAGCACTCATCCAGATAACCGACGTGTCCGTGTCTGGAGAAGACCAGGCGACCGTGAAAGACAAAGAACTGCCACTGGAACAGTTCAGCAAGGCGGAAAATCGGTGTCCTTTTGGGGTGGCATTATGATTGGAGCTAGAACGCCTTTGATCCCGTGTCGGGGCTTCATGACAGCAGACATATACAAAGCAGTTGCTATTGATGATATCGTCAGACCATTCCGAGTAAACCATGGGCACCAATTTGTACTGGTCGATGATAATGCGCCCGCACATCGAGCTCAACGAGTCAATGCTGCTCTTCAAGAATACGATATCACACGATTAGACTGGCCTGCCGGCTCGCCCGACTTAAACCCAATAGAGCACGCGTGGGATGCTCTTAAACAAGCAGTATGGAACCGTGAGGCACGTCCCCAGACAGTTCCAGAGCTCAGGGAAGCCGCTATTGAAGAATGGGATAGGTTACCCCAGGAAATGCTGGATAACTTGATCCTCAGCATGCCCAGGAGGATCTTCGCATGTATTCGAGCCAGGGGAGGAGTTATTTTATATTGAATTCACACCTTTTAATAATAAATTGTTGTTTAAGTTTAATTAAACAGTCTTTTTCTTTCTATGAAATTTCTATCACTATTACATTATGATTAATGGGTCAATTTTTTAAAATAAATGATAAAAAATAGTTTTATATTTTAATTTCAAACAGGGTATTCCTATTTAAAGAAAGCATACAACATAGATTTTTCTTGATAAAGTTAAATTTAAAGAATTATAGGAGCTTATGCTATTGATCGCAAACTTTTTTTGATGTGTGTACATACAAATATTACAAATGTGAAAATAAGCTTGTACTATAAGAAATGTATAGATATTTCAACTAAACGTAAACTCAAATATCCGTAATTCCGAAAACCAGTTTATAATAAAACCGTTACGCTTTTAAGTAATATTGATGCTTTTTACAAAGACAAAAATTAGTTTTTGTTTTGGTTTCTAGTATGCGTGAATGCCGTTATTCAGATCCGAAAAAAAAACACTTCATTTCCAATGAATAGCGATCAAAGTCAAAGTTAAGTAATCATTGATTCCATAGGTAGCTACTGCTCGTTCGCTATGCTGACTTCCCTGAGAAGAACGAGTAAGAAACTTTAGGGATTTCAAATAACTTAAATGCTATGGAATGCACTCGAATATAATTAGTTATTTTTTAATAAGTGCACATTTGACTTCCATCTCACCTGATGGAAAGCGACGATGAGGTCATCGATGTAGTATGTATACCTAAATAATGTCTATTCACTCTCGCCTGGAAAAGGTCCAAGTCATAGCGTTCGGGTAATAAATCCGCGGGCAGGGAATTCCAATTTCTAGCCGCTCGACATATAAATGTGAAAGTAAAACTCTTCGTGCGAATCCTGGAAATATCCACAACATAGGGCTGGAACCCCAGCCCATGTCTAGTTCCGATAATAAAAATAGGAAGGCGGAATTTAATTATGCAATTCCATCGTACACTCTCCATGATATATCCCATAGAATTGATTTATATACAATTTAGAGCCATGTCGTCTATCCATACATCTTTATCTAAGACGTAGTCTTAAATTTTCTAATGTGACTTTTCAATTAAAACATTTTTAATGTAGGTTTTAAACTAGGGAATCTTATTGTGAAAACTATAACATATACAGTTTCCCATAGAAGAGTCGTTTACCTTCGTCTATTTGTTGGATCGCGAAAATTGAACTCGATATACAACCTAATCCCATCTCTGGTTTTATAAAACGACCAGCATTCGAAAGTTCTCTAAAAGCGTTTTCCTTCGGGCATTAGCATCCTCTCTAGGAAATTAAGGTATAATTGTATTGTGGTAATGACGTTATACAAAGGTTAAAAGTTTTGTAATAACAGTCGACTCCGTAATTCTAAATAAGTATCGTCGTTCGTTTTACACAAACAATAATCATCATCGCCATAACTCCCAGTAGTCTATATAACATCAAGCACATGTGAAATCCTAAACAGAAAAACTAGTACGACAGTACAGCTCCTTGTGAAAGAGATCGTCCAGAGAAGTACTGCCACTTTACTTATATCTACCTCTAAGTAGTAGTAGCATTACTGTGTTTCGGTTTTGAAGCGTACTGATGAAATTACGAGCATATGGGACTTATCAGTTTATGTCTCAGGGTGATAGGCGCTGTGGTAACGCCTCAGATCTCTGCGATTTAAAAATTTGGCGGCACTGCACTTGTTGTGGACAGGTGTGTCGCTTAACTTAACCACGCGCACGACTTGTTCGTCCCTTCGCTTGATATCACAGAACAATAAATACAGTAGAAGTGATTAGTTAGTGTCAGATGCGTGCCGACTTTAGGTCTCGAAAGACCTACTTGAGCTCAGTCCGCCATTTTGTATGGTATGGTTGTGTCATTCTTTCGTGCAAATTCCCTAATTTAAATTTTTGTTACAAGAAACGAAAGTTTGAAAAAGCTTATAGGTATCTCTGTAATATGGGCGCCTCTTTTTTTGGAGAAGTAAATTAATAACCCCAATTCGTCGTCGTCGTGCAGTAATTAACCGCTAGATGACAGCACATTATTTGAAATTTCAATATAATTGCATTTTGCGCATGGTGGCATAGAAATCATCCATGCTAGCACCCGCAAATATGCCAGATGCGCTACAGAAACTGGGAAGCTTCAACAAGGCCCTAAAGGTATTATCATACCGGACTCGCAAGGCGCCGTTCTTTCTCAGCTTAATGTAGGATCATAGAGCACATGTGCGCACTCTGGTAGTATGGTCTAAAGAGTGTGAGCGTCACTCCAGTCGTACACATTGCCTCGAACCGACAACGCCCTGAGCTGCCTCTCTATGTCTCCCTCAATCTTTAGGTCCTCTCACAATTTGACCCAAGCACCTAAACTAAATTTTGTATGATATACCATCTCATTAGATTCTGTACAGTAAAAGGCGTAGTATTTTGCTGGCACGTATACGACCTGACGGAAGCTTAAAGAAACTAAGTGAGACTGACACCTGTAAGCCTTTCAGACACTTTGGAATAAAAAATGCAATGAAATCCATTTAAAAGCCATTTATTATTGACAAAATGAATATATATTGATAAAACAATCATGTATCACCATCATTGTGGATATCGCCTTTATACCATCTCCTAACAAACGGAAATAAATGAAAATTAAAGAAAAATTTGCTGAAATGGAGAATGAGGGAAAGAAATATATGTGATAAGAAGATATCGAATGCAAGGTAAATAAGGTACTTCAATGGTAAAAATAATCTTATTACAGTGTTACCTAAAAAGCTGGTACAGACGTAGTGAATAAATTGCAATTCGGGAAAAGTCCGAAAAATTTAAATTTACGATTAATAATGTCGTCTTTTTATTATCAAGAGGGAGTATTTATAATTAACTATACTCTAGCCATTTTCGATATAGAATGTTTGCGAACAAAACGTTTTCGACACCTATTAATACTTACTGCTAGATTATGAAAAAGAATCTTCTTCGTGTGCCAACTTCTAATGATATTCGGCGATCTCATGAACCCTTCATGGCAATGTGAACTTTGGACACTGCAGGTCTGAATAATGATCGAGAGCTCCTATTGAACCACTGGTGCCAATTTCTGAGCCAGGATATTCTCCTTCTTCCTACACCTCTTGTTCCTTGTATTTTGCCTTGGATTATTAATAGTAAAAAAGAATAGGTAGTCACAAAAAAACAGAATTGTAAGAGCGCATGCGTTAAATGCGTTTGCATCGCTGCTAAAAATCGCTCCGCAGATGGAGCAAGTTTAATTGACTCAACTGTCAACTTTTTACAAGTTTCCATTAACGGTTTTAGCAACTAAAAGGCCTAGTTGCCGGTTGCCGCAATTTTAAATAAGCCTTCGAATTCCACGATCAAGACTGACGCTGCGGGGGACGGGGAGGGAGTGAAGGATGCTTCACGAGTCGCGGTTACCGATTGCCGAAACTCTCAACTGAAATTGCTTCGTCTGTGCAGTTTCTTGAAATTATATGAAAACAACTAGTTGCGGGCTGCCAGTTGCCGAAACTCGATGATCAAAGTTGCTCCATCTGCGCAGAGCTTATATCATTCAGCATCAATTTCCAGTTACAAACTCGAGTTACTAGGTACTCGAACTAAAATGTTAGCAATCTCTGCCTTCAAATCAAAAAACATTTGAGATGAAACAGATTTAGGAATAATTAATTACTTATAACTTTTGCGTTGGTTTCAAATTGCTTTCTAGTGATTTGAAACTTCTTTTGAAGAAAATTCATCACGGATATTACTCAAGATTAGTATTATCAATAGCATAACGTCGCCTTACTTTCTCAAAATAGTATCTTAAAGCACAAAGTTACTCAAATGCAAAAAATTAATTGTATACAAATTTTGCAGGCTGACTTCACACCACATTTCCTTCATATTTACACACTGGCTTTTAACTATTCTTAAAGTAATGCATTCAACAGGCTTAATAAGAAATTTAAAATTAATATAAAGTTTTGCCATCTCCTGAAGAATCACTCTTCCTATCACAAACGCGAAATTTTTTTTGTTCGAAATAACGTTTGTTCGAATTTTCGTTACACCGAAAACCGAATTATAACGAAACAGTTGTCCTTTCAGGATATGTTGAATGTTTATCGCAAAGACACGATTAGGCTAGGTGAATTTAAGTTTAAAAGAAAAAAAAAATTTCTTCCCAAAATTACTTTCGAGGTTATGAAATTTCGACCAAACGTTACTTCTGGAAAATGTCATTTCGCACTTTTCACATTTATGAGGTAACCCTCTTTATGAGATACGAGTTTGAGAATGTAAGGCATCGATAATCGAATTTCGGGGAAAAATATTGGAATTTCGCTAAATGTAAAACAGTTAAGAGGTGAAAACCCTGTATAGGTAAATCATATTTTTATTTCTAACGTTTGCGTATACATGACGAATAACAACGTGACGATTTGCGAAAGAAAGGCCGCTGATTGGATGATGCGACAAATTGAGGATCACACAAAATGGCGCAAATTTATTTTATTTATTTCTATTCATGTTAGTTCCCGTTATGTCGCAAGGTTTTATTTATCGTTGGACGACTGTCGTGTCCAGCTGTTCCCACTAGATCGTGATGACAATTTATCGGTTGACGGCAACAGCCATGTCGTTTGCACGACAGAATCGTTTGAAGCTGCGGTTATCTGTGTCATCCCTTTGTCACGACAATATGTAGTCGTAACGTCAAAAAAGTCGTGAACTACAGATAATCGTGTTGTGCTATGTGCGAACAACTTCATTTATATATACAAGTCACGGCACTTTAAACTGCATTTCTCTCTGTCGGCACGACATAATGGGAACGCAGCCTTACACAAACCCACAAACACATACCTTATCCGCCCACGCGATACATGCAGCCGTAGACGCATACCACACCTAGAGGTGCCGGTGATGATTTTATACCGTTTTATCGGATATCGAAGTTATGACAGGTAAAAGAACTAATATTAATTGCTATTTCGGTAACTACTGTAGCAAACCATAAAGTTTTTAATACCTGGGTCTGTCGTTTAAAAAAATAAACAACTTCAAAAATACGTCACAACAATCGTGTGTGTTATTGTTTGGGCTAGTGATTTCGGTGTTTATTTATTGAAAACATACCGTAAGTAGCGTTTTTTAAGTTTACTGAATATAAATGTTTATAAACTATACTTTAAGGAGTAATTTCATGGTAAACGTTAGAACGACTTAAACGCAATATTATCATATTTATCGAAGTACACCAAAAATTTCATTAGTGCTTTTTAAGTGCAGAATTTGCGGTGTATTACTGCATTTTATTTGAGATGTTTTTGTTGGTAGTACGGAGGGTATTTATTTAGCAATGCAGAATAATAATTTTCATTTATAAAAACTTGTATTTAAACTGAATGCTTTTCTAATTTGCGAAACCAAATAGCCGCCATTTTGCGGCAGGAGGAGCGCATCGCGTGAGCGGATATAGACTAACATATATACATAACGATGTTAATAGAACACGAATTATTAATTATTTACAAGTATTGTCTACGGCGTGTGACGCAACGCAGGTCTCAGAAACGTCGATATATGATTTCGGCCAAAACTCCTCCTTCATGAAGGTCGATAGACGATGAGCTGAAACTCTAACCACAAATTAATTAAAATTCACATTATGGCGAGACACCAAAGTGCTCGAACCTCTGGGTAACATCGGTAAAGTCGCTAATTGTCGATAAAACTATAGTTCCACTCGATACGAAAAAATCTACTCTTATGGTACTCACTATAAGGTTCATTTAATTGGCAAGAACTTTATGGTCATAGCACAGATATAAGACCAGGTTCATATTTTTCAACTTAACTTTTGATTATAGTGCCCCTGTCTATCAACCTCTTGATTAGACGGGAAGTAATAGCGCTGTAGCCCTGTGCACGCAAGCCCAGACCTTAAAAATTCAGGTCCTGAACCCATCAGCCCTTGGATAGGGTTGTCACAGAAAGGTATCACGGACTCCATCCGGTGCTCAAAAGGTTAGCGCCTTGGGTGAGCGACCCCGGGTGCAGTACAGTACCCTCCCTATTTTCCAGTTAGGTACAGGAGCTGTGAGCTGGCACGCTGACTTCCTGTAGTGCATTGCACAACTAACGGTTGCCACCGCTTACATTCAACTACCAACTCTCCTCACTGGTGATGGAGCTATAGGCAGGCGCTGTCGCTTCCCGACGCCAAAGTGTCTCTCCAGTTCCCATTATTTCTACGTAACAGAGACCGGAGGATATCTAACTTATTCTTTACTAGTTATCCGGACTAGCACTGGAGACAGATATCAGTCGCAATGTCCTACGATAGTGTCCGACATAGTTTCCAATTCAAATACCCATACAATGATTCCATTGAGTCGAAAATATAAGTTGAAATCATATATATGTTAATAGACGAAACTTAACTAATTAAATAGGCGCCAAAAAAGTCGTTAAATTTTTTTTGTTGATAAAAAGGAAACAAAATGACGCTTAATCTAGCGGAGTCGCTAAGTTGGTAACACTGGCTTTTGCTCGTGTATACTCCACAATATCAGTGTAACATTGAAAGCTCAATCTGTCCAAGTGACTATCGTTTACTGGCTCGTGTCGTCAACTTTTTTGTGTCGTCAAATCGTCCACTATTTTTCGATTCCTCCAATGTCCATAGCCTATTAAGGCCGAGTAGTGTAACTTCATATAAACGTAACAGCGCGGTTCATGTTTAATTTACTTAATATTCTCGTTTCGAAAACTGATTATAAAAAAATAGATACAATTTTTTCTTATAATTTTTATGGAATTAATATTCATATATTTTTTTATGTGAAATTACTCCACTAGTTATAATTATTATTACAGATATCGAACACTCGGACATAGATTTCTCAGATGTTTTGTATTTCGTTTTTTCAACGACTTTTTAGCCGTAGCGCCATCGCTACGGCTAAAAAGTGAAGAAAAAACAAAATACAAAGATACGGCAACAAGCACATAGAAAAATTCGTGAGGTTCGCTGGTTCGTTTCGTGACTTAGTTGCTATGGCGTCTGCCACGGTATGCTAGAAGACATCGGTTCGTATCCAGCCGGACTGAAGAATTTCTTTCTGAGTGTTCGATCTCTGTATTAATAATTGTACCTATTCTATTCGTGTCTCTTAATTTATATATTTCGAATAAAATATTTCCTTATTTGTAAGACAATATGTAATCTAAAACATAAGGAATTAAAAACAGTCATCGCACAAATGAAAAAATCCCAACCGTGTTCGGAATAATGAGATTCGGAAATAAGGAATTCGTGTTTGTGGTTAGGTTACGGTCTTATACAGTTAGACCGGCAAGATTGACATAAAACTCTTTTCATTAAGGATGATTCGTCATAGGCAGTGGGTAAACGTTGGACTGGACTAAATAAAAAAATAGGGGTGAAGTTAGAACAACACAGTATTGTCCGAAAATAATTGAAAGTCAGCATCAAAATACAATATTTTACGGGTTTAGATCATTTTGACATTGACTACACATTTATTTAATAATAATAATGATAACTCAATCAGGTCTAGATTAACAAAGACTTGATATCATGTGACAGGACTAACAAGTTCTGCACCAGGTGGTAAATGACATGCCTGTCCATAACAGCGCCACTTGGAGTTTTTGAATCGCAAAGACCCAAGAGGCACTGCGAGTGCACGAGTCACATTGAGACAAAGTTGACAAGTCCCATGTGCCTGTAATTTCAGCAATATCCTTACCTTCAAAACCAAAACAATGGTATTGCTCATATTAGCGCTTGGCGGCAGAAATAGGTACTGGGACCGTTCCGGTTTTGAAGGGTAAAACATGGGATTTGGTATAAAAAACATAATAACTCTATAGAATAAGACAGCATTTTCTTTAGATTACGCCTGGGCAGATATTTACTGACAGAGATGGTAAAAATAAATAATCAGAAGTTCAAAAACCTTGATCTTAGCTCCGATAATAATGAATGATGGTTACAATAGAACGCAAAGAGGCTGGGTTATGAAGGTCCTAAACATATCACAGTAACAATTTGTCAATCTTGAATTTTCACATTTTTACAAAAATACATTTGCAAAATAAATTTAACAAAAATCATGTTCAACCGTCGAGTACAAAACCAGAAATAAAGACGAAATGTCATTTAATTTGTTTAAAAGTTTTCAAACAAATCAATTCTGCCAAATCATGGCGGGACAACAGCGCTCCGATTGGCCAGCACGAATTCGAAACCATTGACGGGTATCGTCAATTGTTTCACTTCAAATCGACCAATTTAACTTGAACTTTGCTATAATGGACGAAAATTGAAAAATTACATATTTAACATTTAAATTACCGATGAAATGTGATTTCGTTTGTTTTGTAATTAGATGTTTTGCTGTTTTGCCTACACTATCGAATGGAACAGCTCCCATTGTTAGAGATATTATCTTTATTACAATAAATACAGAATATTTTTGGAATATACGGAGACGTACACACAGGTCAGTTGTTGGTGCTGTACTATTTCAGTTTTCTAAATTGTAATTTCAGCGCAAAAGAGAGTTGATATTTAAAAGTGATATAAGGCCCATTGGCCTTATTTCGTCTCCATTTCTGGTTATAGGTATACTCGATGCGTTCAACAAAGAAATTTACCAATATTTTTTCCCGTATCCACACATAAGCAAATGTTCAACATAAATTCAACTTCAAATCAGACCCACAGACGAATAGAAAAAGTTAATCGAGCAAATCAAATAAACACTTACAGGAAACCGACAGCATGGATCGAGATATAAGAAGAACTGCTTCCAGAAACCTTAAAAAAATGTGACCAAAAGTGTACCTAAACTTACAGAATCCTATCTAATGAGAACAGAAAGTGGATCAGAAAGTTCAACTGTATTTATAGAAAAACCAGTCATTAAATATTAACTTTTCTGGGAAAAAAAATGACTTAAGAGCTTCGAAACAATAACCATATCATACTACCAGATACTATGGATCCACACGACGACGGCTTAAGCATAGAATCTTGTGAAAAAATACACAATTCATACGCATTAAAACCTGGTATAGACAGCCTACGTGCAGAAGTGAATGAAGGTAGAATTTCAGAAGATTTGGTAGATAAAACTTCATGTAAACATACAGAAATCAACGCTCAATCAGTTTATCGAGCGTATAAATATGAATACTTTGGAAAAAAAATTGAAACTTACCCAATATTTTTCGAATGGATTTTGAAGAGAACAGCAGTCAACGATAGTTCCATAGACTACAACGATATCACTGAACGAGACATTTGTGTGTTAGATCATCATAAAACTGATGACAATCACAATTTTGATAATATAAAACTATTACCAATATCATCCAACTCTAGCTCAGATCCAAAATCATCAGTATCATCTTCCAGCCCTAGTCCAGGTCCGAAAGCATCGCCATCACCTTCCAGCCCTAGTTTAGATACAAAACCACCAACTGAAGATACAATTAGCAAAGAATGCCCAACACCATGTGTTAGAGAACTAATATGTCCTCAAAATCCACCATGTCCGCCAGAATCACTCAATGCTAATTCTAGTGGATTAGGTGGTTTTGGTGGATTTTTTGGTTCTAGCAGGGTGGGTGAATCTGGTAAACATGGAAGCAAAAAGGCTAGTCATGACCCGGATAACGTAACACTACAATGTTCTACTAAGAAGAAAACATTTAAATTAAAATGCAGTAAACTGCCCCCAGGTTGCGATCACCCAAAAGGTACATACGAATGCGAAATAGTAGACGAAGGAAAATTTGTAGATAGTAAAGATTTAGAAGATTGCGATCTAAAATGTCGAGAAATACATGCTATTCACAGTGATTATAATATTATGATCACAGAGACCACTGAAAATGCGAGTCCAATAATAGTTAAAAAACTAGATTACAAGAAAGAGAATACGCCGCCAAAAAAAGTGACAACTATGATTTTCTCGAAAAATGGTATCAATTTTCATTTGGAATGTCCAAGCACAACGTCGGACCTAGATTATACTTCTGATCTACGATCTATATATGAAATTACAGAATGGAAAACATCCTTGGGCAAAATATTTAGTACCCCACTGAAATGCAACGAAATATGCAACTTAATTGATGATTCGTTATTAAATAATAAATTCTTTATTAGAAAGTTATTGGAAAATGAACAGCACAGTAATACTCCTGTTGACGAAAAAGATGAATGCCCTTTTAACTCTGTTGAAGAAAAGGAAAAGAACCGGAAGTTTCTTCTTTGTCACAATATCGATAACATAAATAAGGATACAAAGTCTTCAAAAATGAAAATAATAATTAAGGATAAGGACAATAATAGTAATAAAAATGATTCGGCAGATTTCACTTACCCTGGAGAAGATGAGGAGCGTTCAACAGTTATGGAAAGATTGCAATGTTCATTTGAACAAAACCACAACAAGACTATGCAAATACTTAAAATGGCAACTAATGACTTAATATGTAAATTAACCAAAAAAGATCAATGCTACTGTAGGGGAAGACCGAACAATCGATTGGAATGCCTGGAGGCAGCAAAAGAATCATGTGACAGAATAGTGCAAACCGTATGTCAAACTACAAAAATGTTAAGTAAATTTACGAAAGAGACAATAGATAGTTATATTGGTTCTGAAGAAAAACCTGAACCTCAGGTACCACCGAAGTGTAAGCTGCGTAAAACAAGTGGAAACCCATTACCTGAAGACTTCATAACGCTTATGAAAGAATCCGGCAAAGAAATAATCAACGATATAGCTAACAAAAATATGTTTGATGATGAAAAATTGCAGAAAAATAAACTTGAAACTATAATAAATTCAGCTACACAAGTATTCAACAATATTAAAATAATATCTGAGGAGGAATTCGATACTGTGAAAACTATAAACTCTATAAAGGAAACCTGTATTAACTTGATTGATAAAACATCAACCATATTAGGCAGCAATATAATCGATAGCCCAGATAAGAACGAGCCGAATACTGTGCAGGGATATGTTAAAGAAGTAACAAGTGGAGTAATAATATTCCAGGATGAGAATAAAACAAAAACTGATCCAGAAGAAAATCCCCTTGCACAAAACTTGACAGATTCGTTACATTCCATTTTATCTTCTTTAAGCAATACATTTGAGGAATTAGGGCTAGCGGATTCTTCTGAAAGTAACTTAGATCAGAAAGAGACATATTCAGAGAGTAAAGATTCTTTTACACTATACAGCATGTTTGCTTCATTAAAAGATAAAATATGTTCTATATTTAATGATGATCAGAGCGAAACTACATACAGTGTAAGTTCTCATACCAGCTCTTCTGTTGGAGCAGACCGATGACGATCACATGAATTAAACGTTTTCAAAAGAAATAAACTGCTGTGTAATCTCCATAATGTCTCTATTCATTGCTCATATTAAAGATGATTTTGGATCATGCTGAACAGCCCAGAGTCAACTAGAAGTAAAAAGTATCAACTTATATATCCAACTATCACCTTAATTAAGTACACTGTAAAAAAGGTTTTGACCATATTTTATTGATTATCGTCAAAGCATTGTTAGATTTATCATTCAATAGGGGAGAAAACATACAAGTACTCACGTCACTTGTAAGCACAAATCCATCCAATGTCGATGCATCATCGTCAACTCTTGAACATGGCATAGCTGGAGACAAGTCTCATATAAAATTAAACTTTAGATTATTGTTCACCACAATGGCCAATACGTCTTTGAAAAGTTTTGTGATCTTTTTCAAACAATTAAGTTTCAGCTATTTTGTACTTTAGCGTCATTATTACCATCACGACCATCATCAACATTCTATTATAGCCCAGTTTTAATTTTTATTTATTTATTTACTCATATTAAGTACAATAATTCATTGTGTTGCTCTTTTCGTAACGTTTATGTACACATCATCTTATACATACGGATCAAATTTTGTTTATACAAGTATATAATACAAATAAACTTACAAATAGACAAAGCGCGTCACAAATAATGACACAAAGTAAAAACAATATCGTGATATTTAACAATCTTAATAAATTAAACATAAATAAATGTATAATATAATATTTCAATAATCATTAAAATAGAAACAAAAGTAAAAACTAAAAAAAAAACATGGTTGTTTTATAAAATATCGCATTCTTTGCTAGCCATCAAGTTATATATAAGCTTTGTCTAGTATGTGCCATTTTGGTGTTCAGCACATTGATACCAGACGCATCAATTAACGTAAGGGACATTTTGTCGAAGTTACATATATCATTGGATTCGGAAGTTCCCGCTCTATCGATTGATATTATTAAAATTTAGAAATGCCCAGTGGTTTAAAATATAGCATGTCATAGATATGTATACTTTAAACCTCTAGGTATTCCTAAATCTTTCGATTATAGCATGAAAGAAGAGGAAATTCTAAAAAACTTTGCTCTAGACACACACACTAGAGACAGTAAAAAGTTATAGACAGATTAAAAAAAAATAATATCGTTTTTTGGCTCTCCTAAAAAACCGTGGTTTGTCCCTTACATTAATTGATACTTCTGGTGTCGATATGTCAATTTTCTGATAGCAGCTTTTCGAGTATCGTCACTTCACCTTACATCACCGTTAAAGATTAATTCGAAACTTAGGTGCCAAAAAGAATAGGAACGGAACCCAGGACCTTCTTCTCCCAATTACCGTATTTTGACAATTCTACACATACTCGCAAAGATCGAGGAAGAGGTTTTGTGGCGTGGCGGACAGAACTCTCTTTTTAATGTATAGAAAATTTTGCTACACTCTTTCACTAATTAAAACTAGTATTACTATACTAGGCTTCAACAACAATGATTGCTCCAGATGAAAAATTATAACATGATTCTCAAATCGAGTTCTCAAGTTTTCGCAATTGTTACACATAGGAAATTAAATAATATTTTTGGATCTAAATTAAATTGTAAGTATAGTTAAAAATAGGGTGGTTTGCGATTAATATTAGTCATAATTGGCTGGTGACTTCTCTGTTTGCCGTGACCATGGAAACTGTAAAGGCCCAGGAAAATAGTTAAATTTTCATCTTCACAAAATTAATTTTCTAAATTTTGAGATTTCTAATGGCGGAATTACTTTTAAATCTCAGAAATAAGCATAAAATTTGAATTCAATGCTTTAAAGATCAAGATCAAAATTATATATTCAGTTAAATTAACCAAACAAGGGTTGGTAAATATAATAGCTAGCATTTACCAACGCTTCTATACATTTTTACTAACTTAGGAACTTATGCTAGAAACAACTTAAAACTAAACTCATCAAAGTCAGATCTAAAAAGTACACGAAACAAATTTTTTAAAACTTTATAAAATGAAAAATGCATTTTCACGTAATTATCACATTTGCCTTTTTTTATACTCACGATACGCAATAGGCCGTGCCATTGCCAACTTGAATTAACATCAAAGAAAAGAGAACTAATAACAAAAAGCGTACATAATAACTGTAACCTTTTTAGAAAAAGAAAACCGACTTTAAAAGTTCATGGAATTACCTACATCTGTTTGCGATTGGAAAGTGCGCGAAACCTAATTGATTGAGGAATATTGACTTCACATTTATAAAAATACTGAGGTACCCTTTTTCCAACAAAAAAAGAATCATCGAAATTGGTTCACAAATGCCACAAAAAAAAATACAGTCGAATTGATAACCTCCTCCACATTTTTGAAGTCGATTAAAAATATAATAATACATTTGCTTTACTTCAAGAACTTTACATGTATAATGGTATAATAGTAACTACTTAAAATGAGTAGATAAAACTAACTGTAAAAAAAGGAGACAAAGAAATCAATGTATATCCGCTCACGCGATTCATGCGTCTCTGGAAGCATACCACACCTAGAGGTGTTGATTGATGGTGATGATTTTATACCGATTTATCGGATATCGAAGTTATAACAGGTAAAAGAACTAATACTAATTGATATTTCGGTAACTACTCTAGCAAACCATAAAGTTTTTAATGCATGGGTCTGTCATTTAAAAAAAATAAACAACTTCAAAAATACGTCACGACAATCGTGTGTGTTATTGTGTGGGCTGGTGATGTCGGTGTTTATTTATTGAAAACATACCGTAAATTGCATTTTTTAAGTTTACCCTGAATATAAATGTTTATAAACTATACTTTAAGGAGTAATTTCATGGTAAACATTAGAACCACTCAAACGGAATATTATCATATTTACCCAAGTACACCAAAAATTTCATTAGTGCTTTTTAAGTGCAGGATTTACGGTGTATTACTGCATTTTATTTCAGATGTTTTTGCTGTAGTACGGAGGGTATTTATTTAGCAATGCAGAATAATAATTTTTATTTTTTTAAACTTGTACTTAAACTGAATCCTTTTCTAATTTGCGAAACCAAATAGCCGCCATTTTGCGGTAGGATGAGCGCATCGCGTGAGCGGTTATAATGAAATGAGTCCTATTAGGACAGTCAATGTCAATATCCGGTCAGTCACCATATTTATTTATCTATTTGCATAACCTTGAGATGGGAGAATATGATCCGAAAACTGTATTTCGAAATACAGGAGTAACGGGAAGCTTTGTTAACGAGAGGCAGTAGATTTTATGGGTAACATATAGAATATTATTTATATCTGTAAGTTCAGGGACTGGAAATATTTACAACATAATACAACATATGCCACATTCTGCAATTCGACATCTCTTTCATTCATCTAGAACAGGAATCTGCCTCTTGAACAGTAATAAATGTTTCAAGCGTGCTCAAGCTGTACCTCAACAAAATTCAACATTCTATCAACTAAATTCAAGGTGAATGTATCAATTACTTAAAAATCATAATTGTAAGATTAATTTTGATCAAATGTGCTGATATTGTGAACACTGATTACATATAAATTTATCGATTTAGTTACACTTATAGATTATATTAATCAATTTTACCTATCATGTTGGCAATGATTTCACCTACTATCAATGAACACAGCAGAAATAAATTAGTTAAATTCACTAAGTTCCATTTGAGTACATTTTTATGAATCCGATTAACTCAGATCCATATCCAAACCAACAAAATTAGACATAATTAATCGAAACAATCAAATACCACTTACAGAGTATCAACTATCTGGACCGAGATATTAGAAGATGAACTTCCAAAAAACCTAAGAACGTGGATAAGATAACGTCAAGCCATTTTCAAAGAACAGCTACTCGATAAAATAGCCTTCACGATTTCTGTTAGATCAAAGGTGTATTATGTGGACAAAAGTTGATTAATGTCAACAATAAAATTGTACTGAAAGAAACGCGATGGATTCTAACGACGTCGTATACATAGAACATTAAGTAGAAATACACAAAAAAATGCACAAGCTTAGTAATGGCAGTGTAGATATTATGGGATACGTTGGGTAAACTCTATGTAAACAAAATGCTAATAAATAGGAACAACCACCGGAACTATGAAATATTGTGCGAAGGCCCACAATCAAACAACTAGTTGTCGCACGCATAAATACGCACCATATTTTGGTAAATTAATCCAAACTTATCCAAAAGAAAACAAAACAAAAACGACGCAATGGATCACAATATGCATACCGAACAAGACTCTCCCCCAGACAATAGGAGCGACGATGATTTTTTGTTAGGACCTGCAGAATCCATAACTGTAAAAAACATAATATGCAATAAACCAAAACATCCATGTGATCCCGTGCCAAAATGCCCAACAACGCCTTGCGATCCATCTACTGTAAGACTGCAATGTTGTGCTAAAGGTGTTTCTTTCAAATTAAGTTGCACAAAATTGCCGCCAGACTGTAACAACCCAGAAGCTAGATACGAATGCGAATTAGTAGACGAAGGTAATGATATAGATTACAATATTATGGCATCATGTGATCTGAAATGTGAACGAATACAAGCTATTCACAGCGATCATCCTATTATAATCGAAGATGACTCTAAAGTTGCCCACATTAAAAAATTGCCAACCATGGTATGTTCAAAGGACAATATGCGGAAAGTGACCCTCTTAAATGATACTTCAATATTAAACAATATTGACGCAAAAAATAGTTTAACGACTGAAAATTTAAATAACCCACTATTAACTTACAATGATAAAGGCCAGGAAGAGAATCTTGAAAGCTTAATTGGCAATGATGATAATGGTAAACGACCATTTGAGCAGTGTAAAAAAGATGATAATAATAGCCGTAAACACGTTGACTGCAGTGACAAGACAAACGAGCTATCTTTTAACCCGTATAATGAAAATGAAGAGAATCTTAGTGGAAATATTACTTTACTATGTGCATCTCCATCTGACCCTCATTCGTTATCTTCTTTTACAACTCCTATATATCATGAAAACAGTGACCAGCTGGAGAACAATAAGTTAATCTACGCATGTCGTTCAAAGACAGGTAAACCCGGGAACACGTGTACCACAAACTCAGATGAATCAGTAAAATTTGATTGTATCAAAAATGACCAGTTTTATACGCGTGAAAAAAAAGTTTATAAATGTATTATACCAAATCATCCCCCAGAACAGGAAGAGAATAAAACGTGTAAAAAAGAATCACTTGTCGATCAAATGGCATCTTCGTTTATAGAGCACCATAATAAAACAGTTAAAATAATAAAAGTAGCAGCGAATGACTTATTTTGTTTAATAACCAATCCATCAAAAGATCCTAGTAAACACGATAATGATTTGAACTATATCAATGCAGTAATTGAGTTTACTAAAGATACGATTAGCGCAGTGACTACCCATGCTAATAAGTTCATTAACTCTGACCAAGAGTGCGAAGATAAAGGGTCCAAAACTTCTAAACCCCAAAGTGGTTCAAACCCACCTGAAACATTCGATCTGGCTTCATCAAATAACTTAGTTGAAAGTGCCAAGGAAAAAATTAATAATTTAGTTAACAAAAATATACCTGACCAAGAACAATCGCAAAACGATAATAATCAGGCACAGGACGACTTGACACTTGAAACTGTGATCTTAATAAATGAGTCTTCTCAGGGTAATTCTTCTCGTGATAAAGTGTACGCAACTGCAAAACAAATAAGCAATGACCCTTCACACCAGTTGACTGGAACTTCAACTTCACTGACCAATGAGATCAAGAACAACTTAACTAAAGATGTTTTTGAAAATAGTTCTTCATATAAGATTTTACCTCCTTCAAAAATGGATTTCGAGAGCGATGAATATAATGATGACAGTGATGAGTCAGCACCTAGTAATATATTTACAACACTTAAAGATAAGATACGGGCTGTATTCAATGATCATAATAATCTTGATAATACCAGCGCTAATTCTAGCGGGACTAAATTTTCTGAAGACAGCGATGACGATCAAACGCCAAAACCTGTTCATTAAATAAATACCTATTTACACCTACTCAATGTGTATTTACTGTGCTTCTTAAGGACTCAATTTGCGGTCAAAACCCGTGGGACAATAATTAGATTTTTAAAGTACGAGGCAAATAAGTAGACGAGCCACTTGATGGTAGGTGGTATTATTTTTTTATACAAATGTAAGTGCGCATTTGACGTCCATCTCACCTGACCTGAGAGTTGTCTTAAGACATAAGCAACACCAGAGGAGCTACCTATACGTTGACAGTCTTAGAGAGCCCTGTTTACTTAGAGAGCACTTTTTAAAAACCCTGTATCATATTACAAAGGAGAACTTTAGGAGGGACCCATTCCAAATCTTGCATGTTCGAAGACGAGATACCCACGTGATCTTAGATGCCAGACATCAATGATGTAGAAATGGGCTCTATTCCTTTAGCGGAACTTGCAATAGAATAGTGACGATAGGTCAAAGAGTTGTTTAAACTATCCAACCACAAAAAATCTATGATAATATATTTGACTAAAGTCTGTGGTCGGGGTTTGATTCCCACTAAGGGATCTGCAACATTATGCCTTGAAATTGTATGCAGGGAGTTACCACGTTCTGAAGCGGAATCAACTTGGCGCGACTATATTATTTTACCACACGTTAAGCCGATTCGCCGTCGACGCCGCCGTTTGAGCATCGATGTGGCCTTTTGGCAGCAGATTCTGCCGTTCGGGCGTCAACTGCCAAGTTCGACCATCGTCTCAGATCGAGGAGCATGAAATGTGGCCTTGACGTCCAGTCTCTCAGTTGACAAGCAACCGTTCGCTCACTCGATTTTAAATTATACTAAATATTTTATAGTCGTATAATTAGTGATGAGACGTACAAGTCGTGCGCCTGATGATAAGCGACACGCCTGTCCATAACAGTAGCAGTACCACTCAGAGCTTTAAGATCTGAGGGGCACTGCCACTGCGCCCGTCACCCTGATACATAAGTTGACAAGTCCCATGTAATTTCACCAGCACCCTTACCCTTCAAAACGGGAACACAGTAATGCTGACATTACTGCATTACTGCTTGGCGATAGAAATAGGTAAGGTTGAACTCTTTCACAAGGAACTCTACTGCTGCTAATAAATTAAATTAGTAATATGAGGACACAGACATATACTCTCCGATAGTATGTCAGTGCTACAAGCACTGAATAGCTATAACATAGACTCAGGGCTCATTTATTTTTTATATGTATGTTAGTCTGTAAGGTATTTGTTATATGGGCCTTAGTTGCCTGAAATAAATGAATAAATAAATAAATAAAAAAAAAATAAAAAAAAATAAAAAATTATGAATGCCATCACGCACTCATGGAGGTATGTATATACAAAACCACGTAACCCTACAGTGGATTAAAGGACACAGCGGAAAAGGGTCGGAGATGGACACTGTAGGACCAGACCCCATAGTATCCCTCCCCTACCAATGGTTCAGAACAACTATACACAAAGGCACAAAATCGTCACATAATAATGCATGGACGACCCTTACGGTCTGTAGACAAGCGAGGGAAGCACTCCCAACGCTCAATGCCAGTCTATCTCGCATATTTATTAAACTCAAAAGGCAAGAGCTTCGCACTCTAACTGCCGCCCTAACGGGTCATGGTCCATACAATAAACACCTTTTCAATTTAGATATCACAGACAGCCCTCTATGCAGAGCGTGCATGGAGGGGGAGGAATCGGCTGCGCTCCGGCGTGGCCAACTACAGGGCAAAGTACCTTGGAGTGCCAAGGTCGCTCCCCGAAGTCTTCAGCAAACCGAGGAGGCTGCTGAGATTCCTGGAGGAGCTTGGGTGGCACGAGTAGGACCCTGCACCCACCACACGCAAAATAGGCGCCTTGACGTCGAGTTGCGGACACCAGCCCGTTACACCAAGTACCAAGGACAGACATATCTAATAAGACACCACAAGTACCGCGATCTATATGAAAACCAAGCGTGACACATTTTGTGTACCTCTGATGACATCACAAGTGCTAGTTAGTGATTAGAAACCTCCTTCGGCACTAAAGCGATTGAGTAAATCGAAGACGCGATCGCAGCACGTATTTATTTACAAAAATGATTTTTGCAAGTATTTTGTATTTAAGAAGCCTTGAAATATTAATATAGTAAAATAATATCAGGATCAGATAATTAAGTCGTTTATTAATACGTGTTTTGAAAAAAAAGTTGCTCCGAAAAACTAAAAAAAAACAACACACTTTACAAAATATTTTTATAACATTTTCTAATGTCTGTCCATTGACTTACAATTATATGGACGTCGGGTCCGCGCTAAAAAGTGTCCGAACTTATAGGGCGTTAAAATCGTATACAGAGCGTCATTCACGCTCTAGTCTTCGTTTGTTCGACTGTCAGCGAAGCAAGCAAAATTAGACAGTACTGCGATGATATTACAATTTAAATTCAACGTTTTAGCTTTTTCATATTCCTTTACATGTCACTACGTTTAAATAGGTTGACTTGGGACATTTTTTTCGTGGTTTTTGTATTAGACCCGTCGTCCATTATTTGTAAGTCAATGAGTCCGTCCCCTTGTTTCCCGAAAACGATTAGAATCGAGAACTGTGTGGCATCAAGTGGACATCACTAACCGTAAGATTTGACCAAAAACGGGACGAAACTGCCGTACCACGATACTGAATCGCCTGCTTGTTGTTTCTTATATATATATAAACGATCTTTCAAAAATAATAAATAAGGAATATATACTATTCCCCGACGGTATCTCAGTTGTTTTTTTATTTTCTAATATAATCGATGTAAATAAAAATCTGGATTTGACTTTAAAAACATAGTGGCTTAAGAAACATAACTTAGAATCATTGTGTTGGTAGGTCAATGCTTAGAATTAAATATAAATGAAAGAAAATTAATACAGTTCAAAACGTACCAAAAAAACTGCTTTAAATATAGACTGTAAATTTAATAATACAATTATCGAATCGGAAAACTCGGCTTCTTTATGGGGTATCGAGATAGATACTGACATTGATTGGAAGCCACGCACCAAAAACTTGCTAACAAAATGTCTACATTTACCTACACCTTGTTCCATTTGAAGAAAACAATAGATTTTAAAAAGGCCTTAAATACATACTGTGCGTACGCATATTGTTGGCTCCAATACGGGGTAATATTGTGGGGTAAATAGTAGAAATGTAAAAGATATTTTTGTAAATCAAAAAAGATGCATTGGAATCCTAGCCGATATGAATAAAATGGACTCGTGTCAACTCCATTTTATAAAACATAATTTGTTAACCCTATTCAAATTTGTATGCAAAAATATGAGCTTATATTCTTGGATATTAGAGAATAAACGTAATGATAGAAATAAATATAAATTAAAAGTACCTTTATCTAAATTAAAATTAGCCCGTAACAGCCCACATTTTACGGTGATAAAAATTTATAACAAAATTCTAATCAAAATCAAAAGCATTGAAAAATACGTAACGTTTATAAAACATTTAAAATAAATACTAATAAAAGAATGTTAATATTGTATAGAAGTATTTTTTTTCTTTCAGACAAATTTGAATAAAATAAAATAACTTAATTAGATAAAATAACCTACTACAAAAATACTACGATATTTTAAATGAATTTTCAAAGGTAAATGTCAAACGATAATGCGTTAAATGTAATTACCATAAAGTATAAATGATTAAATTGCTATAAAATATTTAGATCTCAACAGAAATAAATTACTAATAAATGTTGTTAGTTAATAGCTAATGTTTAAGTTTTTAAGATTGTGTAATTATGTTGGAAATTTATATTGATTTAAAGAATAAGTGCCCGCTGCCCTTCTTTACAACGCCCGTACAGGGTATCATATAATAAGGACCTATAATTATGTTATTTAAGATCGTTGTATACCTTTTACGGAGTAATAAACTGAAATTGAAATTGAATGCAATAAACGATTTTGACGATGTGCATTAAGATACCTATCAATACTTGTGATTCATTATTAAAGTATCAAAATATATAAAAATAAAATAAAAAGATAATTGAGTACAGTCTGTAGAAGCTGGGGTTATAAAGTGGATATATGTTTTGTTTATAACATTTTCCTGTATTTCGCTTCAGATGTATGTTCATAGTAACAGAAAAAAACAAGTTCTCAGTTTGTTCCCAAAAATAGTGAATTGTAGTGTAGTGAATTGTTTCAATAACAGAATATCGATAATATGCCTGCTTACTAGAACAACTCTATCTCAAAATAATCGTTATCAACAAACATCAAAATATACTAACAAACAGGCAAT
>NW_020653766.1:2982849-3031555 GCF_003589595.1 Hyposmocoma kahamanoa
GCACCTTTATTTTACTTTAAGATATTTTTCTCCAATTTTAAAAGTGTTCTCGCATATGTGGCCTGTGGCTTAAATGAACGTTGATATTTAACCTTTTTTCAAGGGTTCCTCTCAATTTTAAAACGTGAATTTTAATTCGTTTGTGTAAGTGCCGACCGAACATCTGTCGACTTTCATAAAGGACTTTTGGCTGAAGGAAGTCGTATACCGGCGATTCCGCGGCCGGTTACCTGACACCAGATTGCGCCACACGTCGCCGACAAGTAAAATACATGTAGATTAGTTGTTTAGTGTATTTTATTGTTATATTTATTGTATGTTTGTTAGTCATTGACCATGATGTTAGCCCTTAAGGTGATAACCTATTTTTTGTTCGAAATAACGTTTGTTCGAATTTTCATTACACCGAAAACCGAATTGTAACGAAACAGTTGTTCTTTCAGGATATGTTGAATGTTTATCGCAAAGACACGATTAGGTTTGGTTAGGTTAGGTTTAAAAGAAAAAACATTTTCCTCTCAAAATTACTTTCGAGATTATGAAATTTCGACCAAACGTTATTTCTGGAAAATGTCGTTTCGGAATACTGATAGGTAACCCCTTAAGGTATATATGTATATATATTATATATGGGTCATATGGCCTAAAATAAATGTCTAAATAAAATAAATAATAAAATAAATAAATATAACCATGAGTATAGTGACACCATCAACGAGAAAATGATCACCCAAAACCTAGCAAAATACATACAAATGTACGTGCTCATAATAGTATAAATTACCAACTGTGCAACGTTTCCGTATCAATTTTAATGTGCCATGATTTGATACAACAAAATAACAACAGAAGTTTCACGACATATTGTACAGATATAAAAAAAATAACATCGATTGCGTTTGTCTGCAACGTTAAGTACTTACTCTATTGCTCTGAAAATCTTCTCCGAATCTTTGCCGTGAAGTAAGGGTTGCATCGCGATTTCTTCATCGCTCTGGTTGCCTTCGTCGTATTTCCTGTAATTTCAGGGTGTTACATTGAGTTTCGACATCAGCAATTTCGACGTATTTGGATAGCTCTCAAAGTTAAAGTCAAACAATTGTTTTTTCATAAATACCTCTAAGCAAATTATGTTTGAAATAGTCATAATGATTAAACTCTACTGCTCAATGGTAAGGCAGATTGCCCTGAGAAGAATGAGCCACAAACACTAGGGAGTAGTACTTATGAGTACTACCTTCTAGAGTTTGTTGCTTCTGGATGGAAAATGGGTGATGGAATGGAAATAGCTTAAGGCTAAGTTAACAGCGCATTATGGACCCCGTAAGGTACTGCAAATTACATTTATACAGAATCAAGATCTGTTCCAAGAACCAAGGTAGAATTTTAACTATTTAATCTTTTTTCAGCTCAGTTTGTTGTTCCAAAAATGGAACAGTAGAAGGTTTGTAAGATTTGTACTCACATTTCTTCTTCAGGTATTTTCCCATCCATACCTAGCTCTCGTCTCATCATGATACTGAGCGTTGGACCATCTTGTGTACCTAGAATTTGAATAAACTCTGTTATGGTAAGGACGTGACATTGTCCCTCCTCTTCCCCTCGATTTGCTACTTCACTAATATTACCAGTCTAAAAGTTTAACTGGAGAAGGGATCACGGTTTTTCAATGACGCAAAACCCTTTTTTCATTGAAAATGGATTTCATCATCATCATCAACCCGTTTATACGTCCCACTGCTGGGCACGGGTCTCCTTTCAGACGAGGGTTTGGGCCATAGTCCGCTACGCTCGCCCAATGCGGGTTGCGGACTTCACACGTGTTCCGAGGGTTCTCCTTCACCGAAAAGCTCATGATAAATTTAAAATAACATTTCGCACATAAATTCCCAGAAACTCAGAGGTTCGAGGCCCGATTCAAACTCACCACCCTCTGCTTGAGAGGCAGTAGGACTAACCATTAAGCTACCACGGCTTTCGAACTAGGATACCCATTTCTAGTATAGCTTTTTCTGAATATCGTATAGTAACTATATATTGATATTGGAAATCGGATTTCGAAACTATATATTTTCTGAAACTATATATTCATGGATACAGCCCGCGTGCGCGCTTCGTTGATACACTGCCGTTACTGATATTCGGTAAGCTTGTATAGTTCATGAGCTACGAACTATTAGGAATATATTCCCTACGCTGACCGACATGACCTAGTTCGTCTAGCACGGTTTTAATAGTTCATCGTTCTTTTTAGTTCAGTACGAACTAGGAAATGTCTGCGTTGATAGCTCACCTGTCTTTTATACAGTAGGAACGGTGCGAGCGGGACAAATAGCGATGTTTTACTAATTGTAGTACAAGTTCGATTGGGATGCACGATTGAACGTTGCCAGCTCGTTCTAAGTCTCTAATACGTATCTATATTGTGTATATATACAAGCTTGCAAAAAAGTAGTAGTTTTTGGTAGGTATCTGTATGTATAATATCAACCTACGTGTACGAGTATATGAAATAGTTGTACCTAAAATTGATTTTTAAACACACTATTCTAACTAAAATTATTATTTTGTAAAAAAAAAGGATATTTAGTTAGAATGACTGTCTTTAAACCTGTAAAATATGAAGGAAAATCAAATAGTACCGATTCCATACAAAATGTATTTTAAATATTTAGTACAGTGTAGTATTGACCTCATAATACAAGAAGTCCGTAGTAGTTCATGTGAATAAAATTACTAGTTTGGAGCGTTCGCTCAATGTCCGAGCAAGGACAAGACGAACTAACTAACTAAGGAACTGAACTAAATGAACTAGAAGACCGACCTAGTTCAGTTAACCGATTGAAGTAACTAGGATCGCTCCCTAAGGACCGATCAGGCACAAGTCTAATATTCGAAATCAGAGATCGAAACTATATATTATTGGACATAGTTTTACAAGAGCAATGCGGACCAATGTTAGTTTACAGTTTCGAAGACACACAAAAAATGGTTTCGCGTTGATATCCACTCAACGAATATTTGATACGAAGCAATTTCGGTATATAGTTTGGATAATATACGATTTCGTGAAATATACGATGAAACGTCCGAAAGATGCCTCTTCAATCGCTGCTTAAGAGGGAGCAGAGGAAAAATTCCTAATCTTCGATTTGATTTTAGAGGGGTATATCCACTTTAAAGTTAAAAATAAAATATTGTATGAGTAACTACACGATATATTCAAGCATAGACATTAATCAGAAACATAAAACAATAAAGTTTCCTCTATAGATAAAAATCACGAAATGACCTCTAATTTTCACATTTTGTCGATTTATCCTCGAAATGCTACAGGTTATTAGGACAAAAATTAGATAATTAATTATATTAATGCATGATCGACAACTGTCACTACGGATTTTTTTTTAATCCCTTTAGTTTTAGAGTTATTCCGCTAAAACTAATTTGGTACTTTTAATGCGCAAAATTCAACATCTCCTGTCGCATGCCACGCGAACTTCAAGCATATATTTGTTTCACAAATTGGGGCCGAGCCAACATCAAAACTTTTTTGGCATGAGAGCTCTTAAAGTGTTGTTTGTACTCGAAATAATAGATGAAGGCAGGAAATAATCATTCCCGGACAACTCTTAGTACGCCTGAAGGGAATATAACCAAGTGACGTTGATATCTCGCCATACGTTTGTTGCCTGTAGGACCTCAGGTGTAAGGGGGCTGAGTAGAATGAGCTGGTAGAGCTCATAGACACACTTTCCGAAATACAATATGTGGAAAACCGACTATTTTTTTTTGTTTTATAATATCAAGTGACGGGACTAACAAGGCGTACGCCTGATGGTAAGCTAGACGCCTGTCCATAATAGTTGCAGTGCCACTCAGAGCTTTAAATCTGGGGGGCACTATCACTGCGCCCGTCACCTTGAGACATAAGTTGACAAGTCCCATGTGCTTGTAATTTCGAGCTTATCATCCTTAAGCCTCCTGGCTCTGCATTCAACTCAATCAAAAAAGCCTCAAGTTGATATGTCATTATTTAGCTTAAGTGAGTAGGTTTATAACAAACGCAGGGGAAGCTAGGTTTATACAGATCCTAAAAAGGGAATCATGTACCTTTACCGCGGTTTCCTTGAGAAAACAATACAGTATTACGGTTTAAACTAACTCAACTAACATTAGAATTCGTAAACTGTGATATAATTTTGTGATAAAATTTACCGTTAGGCGGTTTCGCTTTGGACGAATGGGGTATGTGGAAGCTCTCACGTCCATGTTTCTTGATACTAGTCCATACAGCTCCGAACAGTGTGTGGTTACGCTGAAAAAGAAGATTATTACTCGACGACGTCTACAAAGTTAATGACAATATCAAGGAAAGATTGTAATGAAAATGCAAAACTCCATTATTCGATCATTAATAGAACATTCTACATCACTGATAGACTTTGCTATACGATAAACGATATAAATCTAGGAAATGAAACTATTTTTCCGGATTTAAATCGCGTATATTTGATTTTTCAAACAAACCGACGTTTCGGGCCTTTTACAGGTCCAATGGTCACGGTTGACTGATGTGGTATAGTCTTCAAACAGTTATGTCTAATATTGATGCAGTGTTTTAGTTTATTCTAATTTCTATTACTAATCAATAATAAATTGAACTTAATAAAAATTCATTCAATAAAATAATTTGTAAAACTTAATATAGCGTAAATTGGAATGTTTTCTTTGTAAAATTAATAATAAGGTATTTAATTAATAACTATTGTAAGTATAGTGAAAAAATAGGGTGGTTTGCATCAATATTAGACATAACTGGTTGAAGACTGTACCACCTCAGTCAACCGTGACCATGGGACCTGTAAAGGGTCCGAAACGTCGGTTTATTTTGAAAAAACAAATATACGCGATTTAAATTCGGAAAAATAGTTTCATTTCCTATGTGTAACAATCGCGAAAACCTAAGAACTCGATATAAATCTACTTCTAAAGTTTATCTGCTCTGAATTACTGTGTTTCTGTACCCGTGGTCCAATCATATGGACATAGATGGACCATATTTGAAATAATTTCCCTTGCTCTAACTTTAAAATATGACCTATCTTTTTTCAAATTCATTATAATATTTTTATTTCACTTACTCTGTGCATAGGTTCCACAGCTTCAGATACAATTTCGTCCAAGTTGCCCGAAATGGTTCTTTTTAGTTCAGGCCCCGCTTCGTGCAAAGTTCTTAATCCAGCTTGTAATGTCATCTGTTCAGTCACTTGCGCAGCTTGCTCCTTGCGTTTTCGGAACCTTTTTTTGGAAGATTAGTTTTAGGGCGTGTTTTCATTTGAACGGTCAGCGTCAAAAAGGTCTATCTGAATATTAGATAAAAATCTACCTTAAGTTGACGTTTCAAGATTCAGTTTCTCGAAAGCTTTGGGACTATTCATGGCCCGAGTCAATTTACTAGACAAATCCGTAACATCGTCGACAATATAGTCACTTAACATCTTGCAAGCGAAATTGGTAAAAGAATATTCTCTTAAAACCATATTCTTTTTCATTGAAAAGGTAATTTTTATTAAAAGTCAGACTTTTTGAACAATATGTTCAAAAATCATTTTGACGCTGATAAAAACCATTGGTACACAACGGTAAACTAATATCGTTTTTCACGAGTGAAGATTCTTTAGTTAAATCTTGACGGCATGGCAGATAGATAATAAATTAGAATAGATAACAAATTTCTTGAAACCACAAATTTAAACACGTTTTCTAAAGAGGTTAATGCACTTAGTGGGAACTATTACGCTATTACTTAAAATGTATTTGAAATTCCAAACAATATAATATTATTGAATCACAAACATGTTTTCTCTGTTAAATGCTGAATTTCTATAAACTAAACTCACGTTGATTTTAATATTGTGTACAATGTTAAATAAGCCAATTGAAAAAAAAAACTCGTTTGTACATGCAAACAAATTTTGGCCACACACAATTATTTTACTCACGGCAAAAACACTTGAAAGTATCAGCAAAAGAATTATAAAGAATGCGTAAGTGGTTTGAAAAAAAAAAAGGATAAACAGAGAAAACATGCCTTGAATTTCAAGAAAATAATTCAAAAGTCATGCTCAAAAATTCTTCACAGCTTTTAATGTTTTTCAAAAATGGTGAGGAAAGCTGAAAAAGTGGAGCCATACGTCCGAATAATACACGAATTATAATAAACGATGTTGTACTCTAAAGTGAAATTGTCAGTTAATCTAAATGGACATTAATCGTGAATAAAATACAAAAACGAGATGCTAACTGCAAAAAGCCAGTTACAACAGTTAATCAGAAGAGGGACAATAATAATACCAAGAATTCTTCTTGTTTTTATCTTATTGACGGTGCCCTTTATTATGTTTCGCCCTTATTAATTTCAAAGGTTTCAGCAGACTCAGCTAATATTCTCAACGAATATTCTGGAAGAATATTCGGTGGTTCACTTCATCTTCCCTTCACCAAAATCAAATTTTCAGCTCAGAGTAGTTTAAGGGCATTTGAAGACTCTATTATAGAACTTTTTAGATTAATATCAAACGACCTTTCCTCTGCAAAAGTCAAATTGAAGCACAAAAAGGACCGTATGACTCCAATAAAAAAAAATTAATCTAAGGAATTCAAATCAGCTAAAAACCAAAATGACTGAAAGATTGTAGACAAGCGTCCTTGGATTTGACAAACTGGTAACCACTGCCAAGGATCAAGCTAAAAATACAGCAGGTAAGATATAAGTTGAAGGACAAAACGTCAAATTGCTGCAAGACGAATCTTTAACTGAAACATATTTTAACTTTTATATCCATCTATAGTATTGTTTTTAATGTCCAGGTAAATACTCAGTGCCTCTATAATTAATAATAGGCGTAATAGGAAATGAAACTATGTTTCCGGATTTAAATCGCGTATTTTTTTTTAAACGAACCAACGTTTCGGGCCGTTTACAGGTCCTATGGCCACGGTTGATTCAACCGTGACAATAGTTTAATTTCCCATATGTAACAATCGCGAAAACCTAAGAACTCGAATAGGTATAATCTTTTATTTTTTTTATTGTTTATATTGTTTTTCTTATTATACTTGAACCAGTAACAAAAAATATCAATAAAGACAATGCGGTCTTTCTGCGATTTATGACTGATTCAAGTGTAAATAGGTTAGTAAAAATAATACAATTATTTATCAAATTGCCGTTACCGGATAATTGATAACGAAGAATATACATACTTACGTATACACTGAAAAAAGTGAAGAGGTAAAACGGTAACGTACATAGTTTCCATCATAGCATATCAAGCATCATGATTGCAGCAACAATTATAAAAAAATAATTTTTTAATACAGTTGCTCAAAACGTGGTATTTTTCGCACTACAAATCGTGCGGAAAGTTGGATTTCTCGCACTAGTGCTTTTTACTTTTTTAGTTTTTTTTAATTTACTGTTGTTTTAAGTCTTTAAGACTTAAAACAACTAAAGAACTAAAGAAGTTGTATATTTATTTGATATTTATGTGCTTTGTGACGTACATAAGTCATTCGTCATTAAAACTTGTATTTATTTACAAATACTATCGAACGTATCGAGTGGAGGTCCACAGTCTCTGCCTACCCCTGAATGGGTGACAGGCGAGATTTTTATGTATATATTTATTTGTTCTATGTATTACATATAAATTGTATCTCACTACCGTGCACGGGTTCCTAAAGAAGTTTAAACAAAAGTACCAGGACTTCATAATAAGAATAGTGGTTACAGACCGATATTACAGAAAATAAACAAAAACAGCACGTTAGAACTAGATTTCCATAGACTTTTAAATAATGGCTGCAGTGGTTGTATTTCATTATTTTAATTTACTAGCAGAAAATGAGTTTTTTTTAAATACTGTTTTATTTTACTTTCAATGTAGTTTTTTCGCAAATGTATTAAAAAACGTCGTTTGATACACGTGCGGATTTGTCATTTTCACTTGTCTCGCGTCTTGACCCTCGCCTCTGGCTCGGGCCAAGAAGCCTCGAGCCTCGTGAATAATGACTAACTTTCCGCACTTATATCAAAAATAACTATTATCATGTTACGATTGATTTAATCAAGTATTTTTTAGTCTCACATGATTAAAGTCCACTTTTTCAGTGTATATCATTTCTTAATCCTAAAATTATCATAAAATTGGCCTGAATGTAGATAATACATAGCATTGTTATTTAGAAATGATATCAGGGACCCTAGTACTTTTTATAATGAACGGAAAAAGCTCATAACAATAAACAGCTCTTTCAGCTAAGACCTAGAAGGTGTTCCTCAATAAACCAATTATGTCATTATTGGATTCTCCGACAGTTTAAGAAATATTTAAAGTTAAGAGTTATGAAATTTCACATGTATATCATTTGTTTCACGTAATTCGCTTTATTTTTTATAATCTTTATGTCATAAAAGCATGTTTGACGTATAATCTCTTGTGACTATTCAAATTCAAATTCAAAATAATCTTTATTTCATAGGTAAGCATTATTACACTTGAAATCGTCACAATGGTTAAACTCTACCGCTCATTCGTAAGGCAGATTCCCCTGAGAAGAATGAGCAAGAAACTCTAGGGGTTGCTCTTTGTAAATAACATTTAATATTGTACATCAGAGACATCAGAGATCGAGACTACCTCCATGAGCTAAACGGGTTACTACCACGGATTTTTGTCATCCAAGTACGCAGAAGTTGTATAATAACCTTTAGTATAAAGTTTTTGTTTCACTATAGTTTTAAACCTCGTGAAAGGCAAATTTTGTATATCAACCGGAATCTTGTTATAGAAGCGTATACATTGCCCCTTAAATGATTTTTTGATTTTGTGAAGACGACTATCAAGAAAAGCTAGTTTATTTCTATTCCTCGTATTAATGTTATGTCTGTCACTATTTTTCATAAATAAATTACTATTCCTTTTAACATAAATTACATTTTCATAAATGTACTGTGAGGCTAGTGTAAGAATGTTAATTTCCTTAAACTTATCTCTCAAAGATACTTTGGGGCCCAGATTGTAAATTGCCCTAACTGCACGTTTCTGCAGGACAAATATTCTATTGATATCGGCGGCATTACCCCAAATCAAAATGCCGTATGTCATTGGACTGTGAAAGTAGCTGAAGTAAACCAATCTAGCGGTTTCGACGTCTGAAAGTTTCCTTATTTTTTTAATCGCGTACACTGCAGAGCCGAGCCGTTTTGATAACTTACTTATATGGGGACCCCATTGCAATTTAGCATCTAACGTTATACCTAGAAATACAACTGTATCCACAAGATTCAATTTTTCGTTTCTAACTACAATATTATTATTTTTATTTTTATTTTATTTATAATATATTATATCAAGGGTAAGTACGTACTGTTTTTTTGTGTCTTTTGTTTGTTTTAATTTGTAAAAACATAAAAACCCTATAACTGTGTACTTGTGTGAATTGTGATGAACTCTCTAGAGCATTATAGACTCTAACAGTCTGATAACAAATTTAAATGTGAATTAACCGCTGAATGATATTAACTAAGAAGCGAAACAAACAAATCTAATGATCAATGTATAATTAAGACGTATTCAAGTGATTTTTGAGATTAATTTATTAGTGCAAGCCGTAATACACTTCTTGTTTTGTCCATCAAACTAATATCCGATCTTAAGAAAACTGAAAAAATATAGCTAAAAAACTGAGGCGAAAACCTAAATCTAGACTTACGCATGGTTCCTAAAAAAACAGAAAATGATGAATTACTATTGATACCAAATTATTAATAAGTCACTGTACAAATAAGGTAACGGATGAGAAATTTGGAAATGTATATTGGAAAAAATAATAAATAATCTACTAAATGTTAAAGTTATGTCATTTTTTATTCATAGTAATGACACTGAAACTATAAAACAAACCTTTCATAATGTCCTCAAAATTTTACATCATAATTATTCCTTTGTTGTTGTATGCCATTAAGAATATTATAATAAATAGATTTAAGACAATAAAATTAATGCCTGTAAAATAAGTGAAACTTTCACAAACCTCCTGAAATAGTCCTGTATAAGAAAAGTGGCGTAGAACTTGCCAACGGTGATCTCATTGGGATCTCCAGGAGGCGGGACCACCTGATCCAGCAGTTTAGGCGATGTCCTCTTCCAAACTTTCTTGATAATCGCTCGAAGCTCCGTGTTGCAGTCATCGATTACACCTGGATGAGTCATTAAAAAGTAGTTTCAAAATTCTGCATGTGTCTTGGGATTTTCCTCAAAACCGCGGTCCACAAATAGAATGAAATGAGAACTGAATGATCTTTTCACGTCTGACTCTTTCTAGACTGAAACCCTATAGCGGCATGAACTTTAGTTTCTAAGTTCCAGGCATTAGTTTGATATCAATACATTTCGCTAATGATGAAGAATAGCATCGAGATGAAACTTGTGCGTCGAAGGCACTTCCATTGCGCCCAAGTGGCGAACTATAGCCAAATTACATTTAAAATCGTCACGTCGATTAAAATTACTCCTCATTCGCTGGTCAGATTGACTTGAGAAGAATTTTTCGTTTTTTTTCGGATCAATTTTGATATCTTCTGCATTTATTTATAAAAACATATATATAAGCTTAAATCTTCTTTATAGAAGAGACCTGTGCTCGACAGTTAGGCATATAACGATGATAGAAACGTCAGATAGACAAACGATTCGTCGTCCAAATAAAGTGCAATCTCAGCTACTTTTATAACAGCCCTGTAACATGACCGCATGATGCAATAGACTGCCTGTGGTCTTTAAACTGTGTTTCACTGTTTTTACTGAGCTATCCAGTCAAACTTCATCATTAGTAGAAAGAGTTTAATGAAATCCCGAAGCCGGAAAGAGCTGGAAATCTACGCGATTGAATTGTTTTTCGCCGTACATGGTTAGCCGACAACTCAAATTTGAAAAGCTTATGGAGGAACTTTCACGCCTAAAAATCAGGTTCCACAACTTACCCGTAGTTTTAATCTGCAACTGTGTTCTGACAACGGCGAACAGTGTCGCGTTAAAGTTAACTGTTCCATCAGAATTGAGAGGCATGTTCATTGACACCAACCTCTTACATGCAGTCCTATGGGGACATAGTTTGCCGAAACCTGGGACATACAAAAACTATCAGATAACAGTAGATAGGCTGGCACGATGAATGCGTTTGCATACCCTAAAAGATGGCCTAAAAGATTAAAGATAGACCGAATCCCTTGGCAAGAAGCTAATGACTATTGCTGAGTCAATAGCCCATAATTACGTCTTATCTTTAGAGAAACTTAAGACTGCAAGAAGGAATTTAATAGGGGATTAAAATGAGAAGTATCCATAAATTTTCTTATACAACAATCTCAAAAACGTCTTTTGGATTTTCTCCAGCTGCAGGGCCTAAGTAACCTCGTGTGGAGTCCAAACAATTGAACGTGCTTCAACGGTACTCCTGACTAGAGCGGTGTAAAGAAGTTTGAGGACTCTAGTTTTTTGAAAATTATAATGCCTATTATGTGGGATGGTGACATATCCTAGACTGCAGCTGATCCAATAACACAATGTCAGGCTTATTCACAAATAGTCCTGTTTGTGATGACGGACCGGTTTCAACACATTTTGGTGTATAGTTTTTGAATGTTGATTTCCATGCTAGTAACAAGGCATCTTCTATTGCACGACTGACTTATTACAATATAAACAAAAACGTTTATGTACCTAAAGGTGGGCTAATTTTCCTCAACAAGGTCACCACATCCAAGTGCTTTATCCGCCCTTTGGCATCAGGATCGTACTCGCTCCATAATCTGACGAACTCATCAAGGTGATGTGGACCTAGGATTGACCAATCGCGAGTCAGGTAGTCGAAGTTGTCCATGATAACGGCGACGAAGAGATTGATGATCTGAAACGAGAGAAAAAATCCAGTATATTGTTTTTGGTTAACTTTTCATCCCAAAATTTTTATAAATCACACACTTACCAAGAAAGTGCACAGGAGTGAAAATGAGATGAAATATGGATAGGCTAACATTGAACCACAGTTTTCAATTTGAGGGTCGTCGATAACACACCGCGGCGGATCGTTCGGACGCTCATCTTTGTTCGGAGACAACGCCATCATTATATCTTGCCATGCTTCTCCTGTTGATTGGTAATTAATATTAATTTACCCAGACAACAATCACCTGTATGCTTAATGTAGCTTTTTGGCTTGACACATTTTTTTATGCCATGGTGTGAATGTATTATTTCGTACGGTTTGGAAGTAAAACTATTTTTTGATGGCTGACTGCCATAAAATGTTATGTGTTGGTTTAAAAAAAAACAAATATTCATTATTGTGCCGCAAAAATCAAAGATCTCAAATTTGTTTCCTCAGTTCGGCGATACTTTCTATAAATTGCATGAGATGATATTAATATTATAGCAGAAAATTATAAATATTGTTTTATTTGTACTTTGATCTGAGTCGCGAGTCCTTTTCAATTTTTGCGTGTAATTATTTTTATAAAAGAATATATTTCGCTTTCATCTTTATCTAAGAGAATAAAAAAGATGTAAGATCGCACAATATTTGACATTCTTGAAGCACGTTCTTATTATTTTATTTCTGCGAAATATAAGATCGTCATCCCAAATAAAATTAAGGCATTTCCTGCCTTATATGAGAAGTAACGGAACAACAATTTTTCAACAAACAAACTTATTTCAAGGTGCCAACTAGATACCACTATATAGGAGTTTAGTTTTTATAATTGTTTCTTCGGGAACTAAATCCAAGATCTCTTAAGTAAAGCCTAAACAGCACAACTGATGACCATTCGCCAAATTGGAACGGTTTACATACCTGTAGCAGATCTGAAAAGGACCATAAGTGCTCCTCCAAAACTTTGAAAGTTATTATAATCAGTGATAACATCGTTATCTAATGCAATTTTTCCGAAAAGCTGAAAAAGAGAATCAATTATTTACAAAATTTATTTACATATGCCTGTGAGCGTTTATTCGCCCGATTGCGAGAAAATGGTTCTTAAAGTTGTTGAAGTTATAAAAACCATTTTAAAATATAAATCGGACCAATTGGTGTGTCTACAGGCGCCAAGGCGGTTCTGTTGCAAAAGCCCCTCTCTAGTTTTTTTTACTTTTGGTTTACTTGACACGACATATTTATGAAACACTATCTGAACCGGGGCAATGTCACATAGCGAGTGGACTACTCAATTGATCACGTATTAAAATGGACATCTAAAATAATATTGTGACAACATTACGCTCTGAGCGAAATGCAGGCAATGATGCCCCGAACACACGGAAGTTACACTATTTGTCTTATTATCATTGACTTACAATTATATGGACGTCGGGTCCGCGCTTAAAAGTGTCCGAACTTATAGGGCGTTAAAATCGTATACAGAGCGTCATTCACGCTTTAGTCTTCCTTTGTTCGACTGACAGCGAAGCAAGCAAAATTAGACAGTACTGCGATGACATTACAATTTAAATAGGTTGACTTGGGACATTTTTTTCGTGGTTTTTGTATTAGACCAGTCGTCCATTTATTTGTAAGTCAATGCTTATTATAGAATGATTACACTAAGAGTAAAATATGCCAGAGTAAATTTTTACAGACATACCTGCATCCCAACCACCGCATAAATAAAGAACAGTAAGACAATAAGTAGAGCTACGTAAGGCAGCGCCTGGAATGACTTGATGAACGTCCATAACAGGGTTCTTATTCGTTCGCCTCTTGATAAAAGCTTTATTAATCGCATCGCTCGGAACAGACGGAAGAATGTGATGTATTTCAGTAGGTTACCCTGGAAACAAAATTAAAGCTTTTTCTCCTTTTTATGACGTGTAATTGTGAATGAATGAATGAATAAATGAATGGATAGATGGATGGACGAATGAATGGATGAATGAATGGATGAATGAATGGATGAATGAATGGATGAATGAATGGATGAATGAATGGATGAATGAATGGATGAATGAATGGATGAATGAATGAATGAATGGATGAATGAATGGATAGATGGATGAATGAATGGACGAATGAATGGATGAATGAATGGATGAATGAATGGATGAATGAATGGATGGATGAATGGTTGAATGAATGAATGAAATATTCTTTCTTGCACATTAAAAATTACAATGATAACACAGAACAGTAGTGCAAGTATCACAAAGTAAGTTATAAGGATATAAATTTAAGAATTGGAAAGCGGGATTGAAGTGATTGATGTGATGGTTATCAAAATCAAGGAATACGAACAAAAAGGACAATTTAACGAAAACTACTACACCGCGTAGTAGAGATGGGCGTTGAATAGGCGAACTAGTCGAATCAACCGTCCACGTCCAATCGACGTTTCTACGGGTCTACCGTTCTTCGGTTAACTAGTAGAATTCGTAGACGGCTAAACGGAGAGTCCACGCGTTAATCAACGCTCTGCGTCACGAGACGACGCGCGAACTCAGTCGAATTATACATAGACTTACATAGACAAATTATTTTGAACTATAAATTCAGTAAGTGTAAGTTGATATTTGAATATGTGCGACGAAGTAAGATAGGTCTGTTATGCTATTTATTATTGCAATAGTGCATTCAATACAGAAAAAGTATGACGGTGTAGTTAATTCGCTAGAGCGAGAGAGAGGCGTTGCGCCCTTGAATCTATCGGAATTAAACTCTATTGCAGTATGTTAAAAGCGTCGATAGCCGCGCTCATGTTAAACATTAGAAATAAATTAATTTCTAAAACAATAGTTCATGTTCTCAAAAGTTACTTTAGTTGATTCAGTTAAACTCGTCTCACGACCGAAAACCAACTTAAGTTGAATGATCGACTAGTCGACGAATTTAACTAGTTGACCGACTAGTTGATCGTCCACGATGGACGGTTGCGTTTCGTTAACGGAAAACGCGTCGACGACCCATCTCTACCGCATAGTGCTAGCTGCAGTAACAGAAGGGCCATTAAATCAGCACTTGCTGCAAAAGGACATATAGTGAGATCAAAATATAATAGAGACGTGTGTGTGTGTATGAGTGTAAGGAAAAAAATATGACATACCCCTTCGTTTCCTGTCTTGACAATGACTTTGGCATCATCTTTTTCTTCATTTACTTGTGTCACGACGATGTCAATAATACTGCCCACTACGAGAATAAAATCGGTTGTGTTCCACGCGTCGCCGAAATAGTTCTATAAAAAAAATTAAATTGTGAAAATTTTTGTATTTTGATTCAAATTAGAGACGCGCGACCTGAGATCTTTTAAGCAGCCCTTAAGTTTTTTTTAAGCTACAGAGAACCTCTGTAGTATTTAAAGAGAAATATATTAAAATTATGTGCAAAGTTAGATATTTTTATTTTATTTTATTTCAGACTTTTATATTAGACTGTCTTCAGAATTTTATATCATTGGATAAAGTACATCCTATCGTTTAACACTTTAGCACATACTTTAGATAATATCTTTAGGTGTATCAAATATTTTTTGTAAGAGCGTTATTTAATATTAAATACCTAATCCATTTGAACTAGCAAAACAGTTTTTCCCGCTTCTACTCAGATAACTCGCCTTAAATTCTGAGCAAGCCCTATTTATTAATAAAAAATATTGACAATTCTCAACTCGCACTTACGTCATATTTATTAACAAAAACAGCATTAATAATGGAATCATTAACTAACAATAGTTTCTACATCTTACCTTAAATCTAAATGCAGCTAACTTAAACACAAATTCCAACATGAAAACTGTTGTAAGGATCATGTTCAAAGCGTCGAGAATCTGAAAAACGTAATAAAGATTATCAACTGGAGATTAACGGAATAAATCACAATCTTAATTGAATCAATCACAAAATGATTAAATTGTTGCAGCAACAATTTGTAAGTAATGAATTTAATCATATTGTGATTGAATCAATCAAGAAGTGCGATTGATTCCGGTTAGCTACACTTTATAAGAATCAGATAATTTTCAGTGTACATTCTTTCTAAAATGAACTAGAGCAACGTATGTGATGTAATCTAATATTTCTAAAAAGAATTAAGTGTAAAATTGTAGAAAAAAAAATTGGTTACAACACTTTTATAGTGAGATAGCCTCAATTGTGAGTTGACATAAAAATAAAGTTGTCTGAGTACGTATAATAAATCCTTACGATTTTGTACCACTTAGGGGCGTCATTAAACTTCATCATGAGCGCGATAGTATTGACCACTATGAAGAAGAATATGACGTATTCGAATTGCTGTGACGTCACGAACCACCATGTCTTATACTGGATGCGGTGTTTCGGGATGTACCTGGACACAAAAAGATATTCGCTTGTAAAAATTGGCGGGTTATTATTGGACTCGTTGCTACACTGATAAAATGGACTTTAATCAAGTGAGCCCGTCAAGATACTTGATTAAATCAATCACAACGTGATTAAATTCTGTATTTAATATTGTTGCTGCAACCATTGTGCTCGTTAAACTCAGATAGATACAACGCACTCCTCATGGAAGAATGGCTTAGCTGGAGTTACGTCAACAACGTTTATAGCTCTATTAGATACAGAAAAATATAACCCACAATATCTTCAATTTTTGTAAGTCTATTGACTAGTATTGTAGATAGAGTTACAAGAATAGGAGAGGATGTGTGTTATTCAGTTTAATGGAGCAATAAACATGTTTAACGTAACTCCCCTTATGCTATTCTTCCATGATGGGTGCGAGAAGTTACTTGATTTATTTTTTTCAGTATGCGTCATTTGTACATCACGTTGTTTATTAAGAAATTGGTTATTTTATAATATCACGACATCTCGTTATCCGTCACATTTATTAATCTTGAAAACAGAATAAGTTTACTCGTTTAAGCGTTTTTTTTTTCTTCCAAGTGATGGGACCAACAAGTCGTGCACGTGGTAAGCGACACTATCCATAACAGTTAAAGTTATTTTTATTTATAATTAAAAAGATTTTTTACAAAAAAGAAAACTTATAAATTAAAACTTAGCGGTACAACAAAAACCTGAATAGATTTATCCGTACACCGCGATTCAATGACGTGAGCTCGTAACAAAACTGGCTAACCCATTTGCCTACGTACGCTTACCCACTACCATAAAAACGACCACTACTCGAGTACACGAGTCACTCACGTATACAGGACGTTCAGAGTTTATTTAATAAATATGATTTTGAAGTGCCACCTAGAGTCTTAAATTGCAAAAATCTGTACTGCCACTGCGCCCATCCTCCTGATACATAAGTTGCCAAGTCCCACGAGCACATTCTTTCATCAGCACTCGAAATCATACTCAAGTCCCTGCCATTAGGGTCGTATTTCCAGTGCTCGTGTTGCCAGTGCAATCCTGACTTGAGCATTGAATAGAGTTCTAGAATATGACTTTTACCCTTCAAAACTGGAACGCAGCAATCTTGCTCAATGTTAATAAATAAATTTCGCTAAAGTGTCGATTACGTTAGTTATGACATGGAACAATAGCTGAAGAGGATTGGTAATGGCGATACAAGAAAGCGTACTCGGGTATTTAGCACCCATCAGATCTCGCGACGCTATTTTTGTAACTAATTTGTTTTGCCTTGAAGCCAATCTAATTTCCAGTAAAAAAAAATAGTAATAATAGTAATAATGCACATACTCAACATAGCCCCGCTAGGGAAACCCTGTGTCACGGGTGCCATGGACACAAACATAGACAACCACAAATTACACCCAAACTCACGAGAGAAATAAATGTAGGCCATACAAATATTTCTCTCGGCCCGGGATTCGAACCTGGGACCTCTGCGGGGCAGTCCGGCATGGTAACCGTTGGGCCACGGAGGCAGTTAAACAAAGGATAGAACGCGCTTATTGCATTTCTTTGGGTACTGCCGGGTATTTTTTTTTTTGTTTAGGATTAGCCTCATCTACCATCTAAGCTAAGTTTAGTTCATTTCTCTCAATATTACAAATTTCATACAAATACGTGAATACAAATAACTGAGCGTGACAGACTGTGTGATAGACTGAGTGGTGCAGTCTTTGCGTTGCGTAAACTGAAATTGCTCATTTCTGATTCTGCATTAAGACAGGTCTATTTATCATATTTCCACTCGCTGATGTCGTACGGTTCACTCATATGGGGTAGCTCCACGGATGCCAATAGATCATGCTAATGCAAAAACGTGCCATACGCGTATTGGTTGGGGTAAAACACAGACATTCCTGCAGAAATCTCTTTGTAGCGCAACGCATAATGACGCACTACTCACTCTACTTATACGAAATTATAATGTACGTAGAAATAATCTGTCTCCATTTGGTACTGTAAACGTTTCTGGCATCCCACTTCGCCGTACCGGTCATTTGAGAACAGTCCCTCGACGCATGGCACTTGCAGAGAAAAACCCGCGTGTCATCGGACCTACTTACTATGAGCGTTTACCCGGTACTCTCAGACTTGAACCGTCTCACGAAACATTTAGGCGCCGGCTGAAAGACTTTTTCTTGAAAAATCCTATATACTGTAAAAGAATTTATGGACTTTAAATTGTAACGAATTCAGTATTTTCTATTTTTATATATTTATTCTAATTTTTACCGCATTAACATGCTCTTGTATAATTTTCAACTTATGACGATCCTTGATGGAGAATGATATTTAATATGTTATTTAATGACAACAAGATTATATAATGAATTGTTAATTTTCTAATTATTGTGTGCTTCTCTTATAATTATCCTTTTTGTCTGACGATCTCAATATAATTTCTTATACTTTGACATGTAGTGCAATTTATACTGTAATGTTATATTTGAGAAAGAAATGAATCTGAATCTGTCAGTATATATAAAAAAATTCAGGTATAATTATATAATAGTAAATTATAAGTACACAATAGTGCACATAAACAAATCAACATAATTAATGAAACGAAATAAATAACTGAATTAAACTAACAATGTCAAGCGTATACAGGAAAATGTCAATATGGATTTTAATAACTGATTAATGTATATTCGATTATAATAAATACGGTGAATGTCAAAATTCATTAATAAATATAATACTCTGTTATTTAGTGAAGAGATTTTCCCAATAAAAGGTTCTTCAGTCTGCACCTGAACGTTTCGTCACAACATTAATTTTTTAGTTCAGCTGATAGGTACTCGTAGTAGATCGGTCCTATAACCCGCGGGTTTTACTCGTGTAGTGCAATGGGGCGCGGTACTGATCGGAGTTGGCCCGCGCGACAGAGGAACGTAAGAAGGAACTATATAATACAGCCATTTACATAATATGAACTGCATTCAGGCCAACGATTTGCGCCATCTAGACATAAGATGGATTTTGACGTTTTTCAGAGTTACCCAAAATATAAATAAACTAATAAATGTCATTGTCAAAATGTGCGTGCAGGTGTGCTAAACTTTCTATTCTTAACGGAATTTGAAAAGGAGAAGGTTCTCGTTTTCTACAATTTAAATTATCTGTTACAAAATATTAACAATGTAAAGAAACTTTATAAACAACACAATAATTTAGCAAACGCGCCTTGAATAAACAATTGAATTCGATAACGGAGTACTAATGATATATTGGTATTTTACAGGATACATCACGGAGACTGTGCGATGGAATTGCACGATTTAATTCCGCTCTCCCCTTTTCATCACCGGGGGACTAGGCGTAGGCTTGGGTTCCACCCTTATGTTGTGGATATTCAAAAGATTCGCACGAAGCGTTACGCTTCCACATTCATATGGCGAACGGCTATAGAGTGGAATTCCCTGCCTGCAGACTTGTTCCCTGAACGTTATAACTTGGGTCTTTTCAAGGCGAGAGTGAGTAGGCATTATTTAGGTGTGCATTGTCCATCGTCGACCGCATCGTCACTTTCCATCAGGTGAGATGGAGGTCAAATGCGCAATTATATTTTATAAAAAAAAACCTATGACATGACAAAATGGCGGCACAAAAAATGATTTTGCTACCGATTGTGTTACCGATCTTAAAAATAGTGTTTTTTTTGTAATTTTTGTATTGAACAAACATTTTCCATTTCAGACATCTAATTATTATTCATACTATATAGTATGGAGATTTGCAGTCTCTAAAGGGCAGAATTGTAACTGAAAAAGTACGCAAGACACGCGTGCAGATATCGTATGAAAATTAGTACCTACTTACCTGTTGGCGCCACTGCAGGTATGCTTATAGAAATAAGCATCTAATTTGAAAGCACCCTGAAAGTACTGGTATGTGTTTTCCATCACATTTTCCATAATTAACACTATGTTTACTGTATATGGAGGCGTGATGAATAGACAATAAAAATATTAAATTTACCTCCTGACCGGTTTCGCCTTCAAAGCAAATTCAATACAATTCCTCTGATTCTTATCCAGTTCACAGTCTTTGTATTCTTGCTCTCCCTCCTTCTGGAATGTCACTATGACGAAACCTACGAAGATGTTCACCTGGAAGTAATACAAACTTGTTAACAAGATAAGTACGCAGAGGCGGTAGCGGGAACGTTCCGGGCGCGGGAATTTTTGTAATGTTCGAGTACTTTTGCACCCTGTCACATTGAAACCGGCACAAAAGAGAGGTGGGTGCCCGCACTCACCTCTCTTTCGTCTGTCTCGATTACTATCCGAGCCGATGTCGCCAAAACTCACACATTCTTATTTGATATACTACAAAAACTTGATATTAAATGGTCGTAGTTCAAATTTAAAAAGACAATGATTTATGGATTGTTTAATGTAATTTAAAATTTACCCTGTTACGATATGCCATCGTTGAAAGTTCAATACCTATTATTGCAAGTTACGACGTTTTTATACTATATTGAAATTTCAATCAATGTGCTGCCATCTAGCGGTTAATTGTTGAACGACGACGAATTGGAGATATTAATTAGTTCTCCAAAAAAGAAGTGTCGATATTGCATGGGTTATAAGCTTTACTATCGTTTCTTGTAACATAAATTATTTCGATAAACAAAAAATTTAAAATTTATTAAAATAAAACTTTCCGATTATATGAAATACCATCACGGGTACTATTTTTGGTGCGGCAATCATTTTTGCACTCGAAAACAGCACAATAAGGCATTTTTCTAGGATTTTAAAGAATTTCCGCGAATGAATGACACAATCATACCTTACATAATCTCAGTACAGATTACTAAAAAAACCGACCTCAAAAGTACGTGGAATTACGTCTATTGGCTAAGTTTTATTGAAATATCCCCCAGTTCGCCACTATACAGGACTTGACACTGAAGATAATAAAAATCGGTTCTCACTACTCAAAGTATATTGAGAGAAAAACGCCTTGAATTGGAGAAATAGCAAAATCAACCATTAAAATAATTGCTCCTAGATTAAAGTTAGGCGCTATTTATGAAAATGAATCTTCATGCGTGAACAGCCACCCTTAGAGGTGGATGGTTTTCTTCAAAATGAAATGGGACCACTATGGAAGTACCCCCTTTCCAACAAAAAAAGAATCATGAAAATCGGTTCACAAATACCGGAGTTATCGCGTAACATACATACAAAGAAAAAAAAGATCGTACAGTCGAATTGAGAACCTCCTCCTTTTTTGTCGGTTAAAAGTCGGTTAAAAACGAAATTAACGGACTGAGCTCAGATAGATCTTTCCAGACGTGCAGTTGGCACGCGTCAGACGCTTATTAACCACTTCTACTATATTTATTGTTCTGTGATGCTTACCCACTTCTGTAAAATATTACGCTCTGCCCAAAACCTAGCAAATCTATGACGCAACTCACAAACACCTAGAATAGTACGTTACTTTCATCTAATCCATTTTCAAATTGAATTCATCTCTTTTCATTCTGTATTTAATACAATCTTACCATGAAGAACGCGATGACAATAATGTAACTGATGTAAAAGAAGGCCACCAGCGGCCTTGAGTTTTCAACCGGGCCATGGTCCTCCTTGTTCGAATCCATTGATGTCGTTAATAAGCTGAAATCACATTAAAATAAATTATTATTTTAATACGATGGGACGAACAAGCTGTGCGCCTGATGGTAAGTCCTGTCCAGCTGCAGTGCCGCTAAAAGCTTAAGAGGGAGCAGAGGAAAAATTCCTAATCTTCGATTTGATTTTAGAGGTTTATATCCACTTTAAAGTTAAAAATAAAATATTGTATGAGTAACTACACGATATATTCAAGCATAGACACTAATCAGAAACATAAAACAAGAAAGTTTCCTAGATAGATAAAAATCACGAAATTACCTCTAATTTTCACATTTTTTCGATTCATCCTCGAAATGCTACAGGTTATTAGGACAAAAATTAGATAATTAATTATATTTATGCATGATCGAGAACTGTCACTACGGTTTTTTTTTAATCCCTTTAGTTTTAGAGTTATTCCGCTAAAACGAATTTGGTACTTTTAATGCGCAAAATTCAACAACTCCTGTCGCATGTCACGCGAACTTCAGGCATATATTTGTTCCACAAATTTGGGCGGAGCCAACGTCAAAACTTTTTTGGCATGCTCCCTCTTAAATCATATAGCTCTGAAGGGCACTGCCACTACACCCTGTCTCCCTGCCTTCAAAACCAGAACGGAATGCTGACAATATAAAGAAATAGCTAAGGTGGCAGCACTTCCCAAGACGAACTCTATCACAAGAAGCTCTACTGTTAACTAACGTATTAACGTAACGTAACGTAAATAACGTACGGCGAGTAAGTGACGCTGATTGGTAAACCCTTTCACCGCGATGGCAAACCTTTTCCACACTTCACAATAGCGGCTACAACTAGTGACGCAAGTAGAAGCAATAACTTTTGGGCGACAATAATACATACAGCACAGTGATATATATAACAATAATAGTTACTACGTAACAGATACGTCGCTGTCATACAAAATCGAAATTATCTACGCTATAATAGCCTACTATATGACTAATGACACCAAGCACTCACTACGAGGAAAAAGGAACCTAAGCACGCGCACAGGGAGGTGAAAATAACGTTGCCCGCCGTGTGCAGCCGTGCGGACACGAGTGATTATAAATGAAAGAATTATAAGAGGGCTTGTGCCGACGTCGGTACACTCAGCAGTAGACAGAGCCCTGCCTATAGTGTACGATAAGAAGACAACAAGAGGTTTTTGCGTTAAAAAGCCATGTATATAATAGAACAACTTAACAGAGTGCATCACCGTGATTGATTGATTAGTGAATGATTCACATTTATTTGATTTGTTGTGGTTAGTCACTTTGTTTTTATAAAAACGACTAATTTATTCGACAATACAAACAAATACATAACAGAAAAATGTTAATAGTAAAAAACTCGCAAAGTTGGATATATTTATGAAAATAAAACAACTTGTACCACTTAATGCAAAAAAATGCTCTTCATCCACCATAATTCGCCTTTGTTGAAATTTCAACACACTAAATTTATATATATTATCTCTAACTTCATAGTTCTTTCAGTTACAGTAATAAACAGATTGTCAACGATCCTTTAGTTGCTGTATATTCTATTACTATCATCTTTAATCAATTTATTTGGCGTACTGATTATGAATTTTTCTCAGTTTTGTAAATCCGGTATCCGGCCGGATATTGTTGTTCTATCCGGTATCCTGCCGGATAGTAAAAATAGGCCAGATACTGGATAACTAACCGGATATCCGTTTCATCTCTAGAACAAGTACGTCCATGGCCGAATGGCTACCGTGCTGGACTGCCACGCAGAGGTCTCGGGTTCGATTCCCTGGCCGAGAACAATATTTATATACATTCGTTTCTCTGGTGAGTTTGGGTGATATTTGTCATTGTCTATGTATGTGTCCACAGCACCTGATTTTCAGTAGTGCGGAGCTATTTATAAACAATAATAATAATAAAGATCTTACTTAGGCCATCCTTCAAAAGTAGAAACAGTAAAAAGGGTCAACATGCCGTTGGGTACATCGTCGAAATTGAACTTGTTCTTCAACCATTCCCTCGAATTGATTACGGGCTTTCCGTTCTCGTAAATTAAATATTTACCACTGAAAATAAACAAGCATAAGTTATCACTAAAAAAAAAAGTTATCAACCCACATGTAACCACTGAATATATACAAGCTTAAATTATCAGTAGGTTAGTCAGTAGATAAAACGAGGCTTATAATTGTTATTTAATAACAATGTTATCATTATCAAAAATGACATTGTAGAATGTAAGTTTATATTAAACATTTGTAATAATAAGTAAATTGTTATATGAATAAAGTTTATATTAAATACCATTATATCAAGTGAACGTCAGATTGAAAAATATGATATGATATGATATGGGAAGGGGTGTATACCCTAATGATTACCTACAGTCAATTTAAATTTGGAAATAAATTTTATTAAGTAACAACTTACTGACACTCAGCTTCAGTCATTTTGGTAGTATCAGAGCATCTAAAGAATTTTCCCTGAAATCAAAAACTCTGTAAAGATTTATTCATAATTTACTCTACGTATTACCAGTAGAACTATAGGGTATTTTCTGATCACGACCTTAACCATATGCGTCAGATTATTATATCACTGATCCACCGGATGTGACACGATACGGCTACGTGTAATCAGATTATGCAATATAATAACTGCAATCAGACTAGTTGCGAAGGGTCAATATATTATATCGGCTTGCGCAGTAAGTTTTTTTGCCTCCATTTAGCGAAATGGTATGGCAAGGAATTCTTCGGCATCTATTCAGCGGTATCCAGGCATGCCGAAGTGTACCTTCACGACATCGTGCTCGCGCCTTGCCTCTACGCACATCAGTCGTAATTTTAAACCATGAAAGCCTGCTGAACCATCTCGAAGACTGCCGGCGGCTGCCGGTTGGTAACCTAAGCTTGCTGCAGCTTGTTTTCGTAACTACGGATTGTCATTGTGAAATTGTCACCACTGGCTGTCCCTATCTACTGACCCGAGAGATAGGTTTTTCGGAAAGCCCTCCGCTAGGTGGACCCGGACTTGGGTATGGACTCGCTGGAGTTTGTGGTTAGCTGCAGAGACGAACAGGTTTGTCTGCTCCGGTTGAGTGTGGCCGAGGCATCTGTCTCGTGAGCAGCTAGCGCGTCTTAGTAGCGGTCTAGTTGAGGGTCTGAGGCGAGGAGACGCGCGGGCACGTGAGTTGCTCTTTAAGTTGGAAACTATGTCCGGATATTGTCGCAGGACTGCGACTGGCATCTCCGGCGCTAGCCCGGAGAGCTAGTAGAGGATAAGCTAGACATTAGGTTGTTGGGAACTGGAGAGACGTCGTTTTTTCGGCGTCGAGAAGGGAGCGTATCTTGTAGCAGGCCAGGGCAGCTCACCAAGGCACTAGCCTCTCGAAGAACCGGATGAAGTCAGAGGTCTATGACAACCCTGTAGCATGGCTTATCTGGGGTCAAAACCTGAACTTACAAGGTTCCAGTGCGCGCACAGGTTATAGTGCCCGTCTCGTATACCCTCAGACATCAGAGACATGATTTTTTTAAATAAGATCTATATATTTATCATTAAACTCGAATTTTATTTTATTCCCTTTCGATGGCAGCAACAAACATATATTAATTGGAGTTTTTATTCCATTTATTTTTTACCACTGGCAACTACTGCGATATCTTAAATTCCATTTGTTGCCAGTGACAACAACAGATCTATTTATTCCAAGTGTCACCAGTGAAAACCACCACTGGCAACAACTGAGATTTTTTCAGATGAGATTCCGTTTCTCACCACCTGTTGATACATGGGATTATTTTCTCATTTGTCACCAGTGAAAAGAAAGCCAGTGGTGACAACTGAAAATAGCCAAAATTTCAAGTATAATGTCATGAGTTTGAAGTATATTACTATTCGTCACCTTAAAATCCCCTGCCATCCCATTAGTGGGCGTCGTGCCTTCGTTATACGTAAATGTCTTGAATTATTGCAATGGCTGTGTATCTTCTTCAAATATTTACCCTTCACCACTTATAGGTAACATAATTATTAATATAAATTAGAAATTTCGACATTAACACCTGATCTCGCTTCACGCTTATTCAAATTATACAAAGCACATAAGTGTAAATCAATGATAGAATTATAATATTTAAGAAAATAGTTAAATTTAGTAGTTTTAAGTATAAGATAGTTTTTAATAGCTAAGTTAAAATGCAATCAGCATCAATAGATACACTGTACGTAGATATCGTCAGTGGAGAAGTAAAAATGCCTAAAGCGTCATACAGGGCACCTAACATGCAAGTTGAAGGGCATAGGCTAATACTCTTTCTTTTTACAAAATCATATCGAGAATATTAACAGCCTCTCTGGGAAACTTAAGGGCTAGAAACTTTGTTGCCCAATGTATTAGCATAACTATATAAAAAGGGGAATGCTCCAGCCAGCATCTTTGACACCAGTCACAAGGGCTCCATTTTAATAATCATTTATATTATCCCTAGCTTTAGGTTTTAAGCTATTATTGTTTTTTTTAAACCTTGCTCGTCTAACACAAAAATATATACAACCTGAAATGAGCTAATTACAAAGTCTCAAAACAATTTTTAAGCATGCTTGAAAATTGCTTTGGTGCTTCACGTAGCACCAAAAGAAAGTGGTACAATGTAGAATTACTAAACAGAAACAAGTTCCGATCGCTACGAAACCTAGATAAAGACTAATATTCGCTCAATGCTTTAGATTTTTACCTTTCCACTGATATATGTTGTAAATATGTATATGTAACAAGTTATTGTAAATATTTATACATAGTTCGAGAAAATGTCAAAATAGTTAATGACTGATTAATTAATCACAATATAGTTTCGTTTTTACTAACAATGACAATGACAAAGTACCTTAAACAACTGTATACCAACAACAGCGAACATAAACTGCAACATGTGGTTAATAATTAAAATGTTCCCAATGGATTTTATCGAAGCAAACACGCACTTGACCACGTACTATATATAAAAAGCGTTGTAATGTTATTGCGACATCAAACAAAAAATTTACCAAAATCCGTTTCAAAATGTCCCCAGAGCAAAATTCGTGACGTGAAAAAAAAGCAGAAATGATAAAAATCAGTTACATAAATAAACAAAAGAAACCTACACACGTTAGTGCCTGATGTTGAAAATAATGTAAAACAAAAAATCATCAATAGTGCAATCAGAGTCCGGATCCGACTTATAGTTAATATTTTTAATTTGCCAATAACTCTTTCAAAAATATAACCAACTTAGCATAAATACTTTCAAAAAGTAACACACTGTTAAGCTTAACGCAGACATTAGATGTCACATAATTTTGCTTTTAAGAAAAATATTTAAAACAACATAACTGCCAGTTACAGTGGTAGCGCGCTGAATTTACAGTAGAACAACAGGGAAGAATCCAGTCTGCGTTACACCATTAAAACCAAGTACCTCACTCCTAATAACGAGTGGAAATGTCAAGGTAGGGTATTGCTGTGCAAACGAAAAAACACTGAAGCTCGAATCTGAGTCCAAAAAATCACAATCCTCCAATCACACAACACCTTTGGGCTAACAAAACCAAATAAAGAAATCAGAAAAAATGCATGCATCAACACGAGTTTATTGTTAGCGAATTTTTGGACCCATGTAAGCAAAAAATCCAGGTTAGTGTACCACAGGCCTACTGCTTAACTGCCCTAGTTCCTGAAGTAGCTGCGGTATACGAGAGGGGTGATAATTTACTTAACACTTATGTCATAATTACACGGGATAATTTCAATAAGATTTTTCTGACAATATTCAATAACAAGTTCATTGTAAAAAGTGTCCACCAATTAGTCAATTGTTGTTATGTGAAACGTTAACAAAAAAAAACTACTTCATTGATAATTGAAATTAATAGATAAGCCACTTGGCGCTTTTTTAACCGACATCAAAAAAGGACGAAGTTATCAATTAGACTGTATTTTTTATATATATGTTACGCGATAACTCAGTAACATATAGTTAATATTATGACATTTGTGAACCGATTTTGATTGTTTTTTTGTTGGAAATAGGGTACCTCAGTATGGGTCCCATTTAAATTTGAAGAAAATATTCCACCTCTAAGGGTGGCAAAATAGGGGACGAATCCGGTTCGCGCACTTTCCGGTAACCGATTCCAACAAAACTTGGCAAATAGATGTAATTCCAAGAACTTTTGAGGTCGGTTTTTTTATTACTCTGTATAGAGATTATTCAATCAACTTGTTATTGAATATCGTTGGAAAAATCTTGGTGAAATTATTCCGTGTGCAGCGTGACATAACTGTTACGTAAACTGTCACCCCTCCCGCACCGCGCAGCTACCTTAGGAGCCGACTCAGATAAGCGGTAGGCCTGTAAACAGAAAATTTTGAAAAAAAAAAGTCACGAATAAAGCCGCACACACAAAAACGGAAACGACATCAGTTCCGAAAATTTTGAAAAGACGCAATACTTACTTTAAAAAAATCTAAATTTAAAGAGTTTTGGGACCCAAAGGTGTCTGTGGTGTACGGTTATTTTTAATCCTACCTTGAACATTTGCACCCCCATGACTGCAAACATGAACTGTAGAAGATTTGTCACCAACAAAATGTTGCCAATTGTCTTTATGGCGACGATCACGCATTGAACTACGTGCTAAAATTATAAAAAAATACTCTATAGTGATTTTTTTTCATACACATTTTTTTTAAATTTTCAAGTGTAAGATACTGACCTTGAGGCCTTTGGCTCTGTTGATGGCTCTTAGCGGCCTCAGCACTCTGAACACTCTTAAAATCTTAATGAATCCAATGTTTTGTGTTGGCCTGTACAGAACAAGATGATTTTTGAGATCTTTGGAAGAAAACTTAGACTGAAACTACAATACTGCGGACCGAAATGGAAGTAAATTTTTGTTTACGAACTAGATACGACACGGCAGCTCTACGTTACACAATTGATATAAACTTTACCATGTTATGGTTATTATATTTTTTATATTTCAGGCCACTTCATCATCAACTCATTTATACATCCCAATGCTGCGCATGGGTCATAGTCCACTGCGGCGCTGATTGGGTCAGCCGTGCGGGTTGGAAAACGTGTGAGGTCACGTTTTCCGAGGGTTGTAAACCTTTGATATGCAGGTTTCATCGCAATGTTTTCCTTCACCGTAAAACTCCACGGTGCAAGCCCGGATTTGAACCCATGGACTCTGCTTGAAAGGCGGTAGGTCAAACCATGAGTCTACCACGTCTCTTTTCACTCGAAAATTTCAAATAAAAGCCCGTGTGCCGTTGACTATACATAGAATTAAACAATAACTCACCCTAAAGACACTAGCGAAACTATGACCACCAACATATCCAGAAGGTTGAACGCCGACCGGCAGAAAGCATCCTTGTGCAGAACCAAGCCGTAAGTGATCAGTTTCAACAGCAATTCCAAAGTAAATACAGCTGTGAAGAAGTAGTCTATAGTACGTAGTATCTGAAAACAGAAATCACATACACATCGATAAACTCGAATCTAAACTTCATAGTTTAGCGCAAAGTTGCCTATCTGTCGAATTTCTACAGAATATATTTCGGTGAGTGTGCCCCTGAAATCCACTCAACGAGCTACGGAGCGAGCAATGCTCGGCATTTCTTTACGTGATCAAGTCAGAAATGAGGAGATCTGTACAAGAACGAAAGTCAGTCACCCACACAGTTCAAAGGATTAGCAAGTTGAAGTAGCAATGGGCAAGGCACACAGCTCGTAGAACTGACGGCTACTGGGACAGAAAGGTTCTTGAATGGAGACCACGAACCGGAAGGCGTTCAGTGGGACGGCCTCCTACTAGCTGGACCTGTCAAGGGCGGCGGGTAACCGATAAACGCACGTCACATCCGACCGGTTAGTCTGGCAATCTTTGGGGAAAGCGTACGTTCAGATATGAACGTCTTCCGGCAGATATGATGATGATAATGTCCGCCCGCTTTTACGATCGAACATTCAGACGTACGGCGGGATAACATCCTTACTTGGTCGATGTTCCCTTCAGAATGGAATTCCCTGCCTGTGAATGTGTTTCTGAGCTCATACAACCCGAGTATCTTTAAGATGCGACTGAATGGACTTCTTCTGGGCAAGCTCGTTCCATCGTAGATTATATCTTTGACAGAGCTAGGTAGTGGTCAAGTTTTATTTTAATTTAAAAAAAAATGCCATCAACGGGTTGCTTTTATTATTGTACCAAGCGATAGAATTAAGAAATCGTGGTGGTAAGCAAGATGCCTGCACAATATAACAATTGCAGTGCTTCTCAAAGCTAAGTGCATTCCCTTACTGCTGTAACCTAGGCATCGCTCGTAATAAGTATATATATAACATAAATTCGCACATACATAATTTGACTTGCCGTCATAGTGACGTTATATTTTGTTTTGACATTAATAAGTTCGTAAGGAACTTCAAACTTTTTGAGGATAATTTACTTTTACCCCTAAGGTATCTAAGACATATAGCTAGTTTGCTATCTTTTAATATTAAGGACGCTGTTATAGAAGATATAACACAGTCCCACGACAATGCTCCTACTTTAAGTAGCAACAGTATACATTTTACTAACCATAATTTAAACTAAAAAACACGACAACAGAAAAGTCTAATCGTTTCCATGTAGTACATCAAAATATTCAAGGCTTTTCTGGCAAAATATTAGAAATAAGTCTTTTTTTGCACGATATTTCCGTTGACGTGTTTTGTGTTACAGAACACTGGCTGAAAGATTACGAAGCCATTAACAATATAGAAAATTATGTAATAGTCAGTTCGTTCATAAGAAAGAGCTTAAGTAGAGGCGGATCCATGATTATTATTAAGCGTAACTTAAAATTTAAAGAGCGTAAGGATATCACAAATCTTTCTACTGAACGAACTATTGAGATTTCATGTGTGGAATTGGATCAGTTTGTCGTCTTATGTGTATACAGGCCCCCCTCTGCTAATTTTAACGAGTTTGAATTAATTATGGAAGACAGTTTAAAGCGGATTTTTCCAACCAAAAAAAACGTAGTAATATGTGGAGATTTCAATGTAAACCTGTTGGAAAACTGTTCTACTTCTGCAAGACTCATTAATTTATTTCAAAGTTTTAACTTGATTAATCTTTTTTTAGAACCAACTCGCATTACTGCCTCCTCTTCTACTTGTATTGATAACATCTTTTGTAACACAGACGCAGTGTCTAAATCAATAATAAATTGCTTAAGATCCGACCATAGTGGCCAATTGGCTTCTTTTAATTGTAAAATGAGCAAGAACGTAGACCAATTTCTCTGCAGACCGATTACCACAGAACGAATAATTAGATTTCAAAATAATATCGGCAACAGTTTAAATTCCCTATCCCATATACCGGAGGATCCAAATACTTTATATAACACGATATTTGGTTTAATTAAAAATGAATTTGACAATATATTTAAATCGAAAACATTAACTTTCCATAGAGAGACTAAATTCAACGACTGGGCAACAGTAGGTATTCATAAGAGTAGGTCTCGTTTGTATGAGCTATATGCTATGAAAACTTATAATACTAATTCCAATTTCATAGAATATGTTAGAATTTATTCGAAAATATTTAAAAAAGTTTGTGTAGCTGCTAAGGTTAAGTTTCACAGCGACAAAATTAGACAATCGATAAATAAATCTAAAACTACTTGGAGCATAATAAATAAAGAGTCAGGCAGGGTTAAACTACACGATAGAGATATAGTTTTAGAATTAGACAGCAAACTTATAAAATCTAAAGATAAAGTAGCCCAAGCTTTTGAATCGTTCTTTTCGGAAATTGCTGTGAACACTACAAAATCATTAAATTCCTCCCCTTCACTTGCTATTGATCTCCTAAAGGAAAATGTTAACGTTTGTGGCAGTTTATTTAATTTTCGTCATGTTAATCCACAAGACATCATAAAAGCTTTTAAGTCAATACATGTTAAAAAAACTGAAGATCTCTGGGGCATATCAACTAAAGTTATAGACTCAGTTATTAATCTCATTTCCCCACAGTTAGCTGTAGCTTTCAATAGGTGCGTTGACGAAGGTGTTTTTCCCGATTTAATGAAATACAGCAAGGTTATTCCCTTATTCAAAAGCGGTAGGAAAGTTGATCCTAGCAATTATAGGCCCATTTCAATTTTACCAGCTTTAAGTAAAATATTCGAAAAGGTTATGCTAACTCAATTACTGTCCTATTTCGGTAGGAATCATATTTTTCATAGTGAACAATACGGGTTTACTAGTGGTAGATCGACTAGCGATGCGGGGGTAGCGTTACTAAAACACATCTTTGATGCTTGGGAAAGGTCCCAGAACGCTATTGGTGTTTTCTGTGACCTCTCAAAGGCATTTGATTGCGTTGATCATAATACTCTTATTAGTAAGCTGGAACATTACGGTGTAAATGGCAAGGCGTCGAAACTTGTCTCGTCATATCTCAACGGTAGAATTCAGAAAGTAGGCATAAATGGAGCGACTTCTTTGGGTTCTCCAGTAAAAATGGGTGTTCCGCAGGGCTCAATACTTGGACCTTTCTTATTTCTGATTTATATTAATGATCTGCCATTCTTTGTTAAGGACCATTGCGAAATAGTGTTGTTTGCTGATGACACATCCTTGATTTTTAAAACAGACAGACATGACATTAACTATGACCGTATTAATGATACCCTCTCTAAAGTAGTTTATTGGTTTAATGCTAACAATTTATTGCTTAATGCCAAGAAGACAAAATGTGTTAAATTTGAATTACCTAACGTAAAATCGACTAGTCCAAGCATAGAAATAAACGGAGAAAAGTTAGACCTTGTTAATAAAGCAGTCTTCTTGGGAGTGACCTTAGATAGTAAACTTCAGTGGTTTCCACATATATCGTCCCTGGCCAGCAGATTAAGCTCCGCTGCATACGCAGTCCGCAGAATACGTGAGCTTACCGATGTTAGTACTGCTAGACTAGTTTACTTTAGTTACTTCCATAGTATAATGTCCTACGGGATTCTCATGTGGGGTAAAGCGGCAGATATTCAAACCATATTTGTATTGCAAAAACGAGCGATTCGTTCTGTGTACCGTCTAGGCTCTCGGGTATCTCTCAGAGAAAAGTTTAAGGAGACTGGTATCATGACTGTGGCATCACAGTACATTTACTCAAATATTTTATATGCCCGTAAAAATATACATAATTTCAATAAGAAAGAAGATATCCATAATATTAACCTTAGAGCTAAGTCCAAACTCATGGTACCACGATTTCGTTTAACCAAGGTAAACAACTCTTTTATGGGGAACTGTATACGTTTTTACAATAAGATTCCGGAGCATATATTAAGTTTATCATTTCCTAAGTTTAAAAAGTACATTAAAAATATTTTGATCGAAAAAGCATATTACAAAATTGAAGACTACGTGTTAGATAAAGATGTATGGAAAGACGACATGGCTCCAGAATCCACACAAATTTGATTCAAAATGTATTCCATAGCATTTAAGTTTATTTGAAAAGAGCAATCCCTAGAGTTTCTTGCTCGTTCTTCTCAGGGAGGTCAGCGTAGTGAACGAGCAGTACCTTAAATGTGACGTTTTCAAGTGTAAATTTATTTTACCTATGGAATAAATCATCTTTGACTTTGACTTGACTTTTGAATATCAAAGATCTGTAGGGCCCTGCTACTACGCCCCGTGACCCTGAGACATCAGTTGACAAACCTCATGTGCCTGTCTTCACCAGCACCCTTACCCTTCAAAAACGAAATGCAGTAATGTAACCATCACTGCTTGGCAGCAGAAATAGGAACTTATTCACAAAGAGCTCTACACCTGCTAAACTACTAATAAATAATAAACGGGTAATATAATTTTATAGTTTTTTAGTTTCATCCAGTTGCATCGATCTTTTTATAGACTCGTTGATTCTCGTTTCTGGTGTCTTTAAATATGATTGAGATAACGCAGATGAAAAAGAGTCTAAAATTAGATTTGCAACAATTATAGGAAACGAGTTAAAACGTGAAATACACAGAGAACGGATGCGGGAGCACGGCTCGACTTGCACATTTGAAAAGCTCTTAAATGTTATACTCTATCAAGAAGCATTTTATCGTCTATGGAAAAGTGAAAAATTCATGAAGTATCGGTTTTTCATTGTTTTGCAACTGCCTCCGTGGGGGAACGGTTACCATGCTAGTCTGCCACGCAAAGGTCGCGGGTTCGATTCCCGGGCCGAGATAAATATTTGTATGGCCTACATTTGCGTGAGTTTGGGTGTAATTTGTGGTTGTCTATCTGTATGTGCATAGCACTGCGATACAGAGTTTCCCTAGTGTAAGAGTTAAGTCATTTTCAAGTTTTTTGCACTTAAGACTATGATTCACCATGAGTGCAATACATACCCGAAGGTTGACTTTCGTAACATTTACTTTATGAACTATTGTTACTACACTATCACTGTCATTTATTTTTTCCATATGAGGCATCTTAAACGTTTCCTTTCCTATCTCAGTCACTACATAGTTACTACTGATATCACTAAATATGATATCAAAATAAAAATGCAACATTTCAAGGTCATAAAGAAACTTGATTTAATTCAGGTAGTCTTTCAACCTACCTCACCCTTTTGTTCAGAATCTGGACTTCCAACTGGATCCTCCATAGCCAGAGTAAGAGAAGAAACTAAAATGCACACCAGGATGAAATTCTTGAACCAAGAATTGTTTTGAATTTTGTAACAGAGGACTCTGAAACTAAAAGAGAATATTTTACTACATTAATACACATGAAATGTAGGTAGATGAATTTTAACCCATTAGTCAGTGATGAACATTGGTTCTTCCCAAGACCAGCGACATGTGGAGTATGTCCCTGATGAGGTCACAAACGCGTAAGCGAGACGGGCATCTTTCAGCTGGTGAAAATATTTCGGTACCCAATTTTTGTTACGTACATAACATGGTGGATCAAATTTCGTAATAAAACTTAATTCTTTTACCGCAAATTATGGCGTTTCATAATTTATAAAAGTCGTCTAATTATGCCGAAAATATTTTTTTAAGAATGTATTAGTTTTTGAATCTCAGAAACCTTAGTAGTTAGTTTCTAGACAGTGTCTAGAAAATATCCATGAGATCAATTATATAATAGTTCTTTTTTAGGAAAGAACTATTCCTTTAACCTGTTGAACTAATGGCAAAAATATGAAAAAAATATTATTCAGATTGAGATGACATTAGAGGAATATTTACCAATTGTTCTGAGAGAATATGAAGAAACTACTCCCTTCGGGTATGGGCTTTTCCTGTTGCTTTATCTCTATTTCTGACAATCGTCGAGGTCGTAATGTCACCGTCTTAGGCTTCATTAAATCTTCGTCTTGTTTCTTTATATCACCTGAAAATATAATTATTATTTATATTACTTGTATTACTGCTGTTTTTCGTGCCACTTAAAGTTATCATTCCCAAAACTTGAAAATATTTTATACGATCTGGGTCAACAGCCATAACCCAGAATGGAAGATTCCAACAAGCAGTCTAAAAGTTTGTTTTTAGCAAAAAAATTAAGCAAATTTATCGAGTTCTTAGGTTTTCGTGATTGTTACACATAGGAAATGAAACTATTATTCCGGATTTAAGAGGGAGCATGCCAAAAAGTATATGCCTGAAGTTCGCGTGACATGCGACAGGAGATGTTGAATTTTGCGCATTAAAAGTACCAAATTCGTTTTAGCGGAATAACTCTCAAACTAAAGCGATTTAAAAAAATCCGTAGTGACAGTCGTCGATCATGCATAAAATATAATTAATTATCTAATTTTTGTTCTAATAACCTGTAGCATTTCGAGGATAAATCGAAAAAATGTGAAAATTAGATGTCATTGCGTGATTTTTATCTATCTAGGAAACTATTGTTTTATGTTTCTGATTAATGTCTATGCTTGAATACATCGTGTAGTTACTCATACAATATTTTATTTTTAACTTTAAAGTGGATATACCCCTCTAAAATCAAATCGAAGATTAGGAATATTCCCTCTGCTCCCTTTCGTCTTACCTTTGGTGAATAATGAACTTAACAATGCTATGGCCATTTCAGTTAATCTAATCCTACAGTAAAGTCTTTAAAACATCAGCTAAGAGATTCTTCATTTGGTGTTAGTATTATAATAAAGAATCTCCATAGAAGATATCCGTGCCAAGCAACATTCCACTGGAAGTACGATAAATTATTGACAACGATAATGAACACCTAGCTTCCTTACCATTCTGTTGTTTCGTATCATTGGTAACCAATACATCATCCAAGTTATCTCTATCTTCGGGTTCTTGTTCATCCACTTCTTCAGACCCAGTTTCGTCGTATTCATGGTCGGACCTGAATAAATGAAAGGTTCCTTTTTTACCGACTTCAAAAAAGGAAGAGGTTCCCAATTAGATCGTTTTTTATGTGTGTTTGTTGCGCGATTACTTCGACATTTTGTAAAGCGATTTCAATGATTCTTGACCTCTGGGGGTAGCAAACTAGGGGGTGAATCCTGTTTATAGAATTTTACACACTTTCCGTTAACTTAAAATAAAAAAAAATATAATTATTTTTCTCTTCTAAGTATTTTTCTTAATCGTTTACAACTGTAGATTCGGTTGAAAAGTCGTATAAATCTACGAAGGAACCTATAAAGCAAAATCCACAACTGGTTATACCACTATCCGCTCACGCGATACATGTAGCCGTAGACGCATACCAAACCTAGAGGTGCCGGTGATGATTTTATACCGATTTATCGGATATCGAAGTTATAACAGGTAAAAGAACTAATATTAATTGCTATTTCGGTAACTACTCTAGCAAACCATAAAGTTTTTAATGCCTGGGTCTGTCATAAAAAAAAAATAAACTTCAAAAATACGTCACGACTATCGTGTGAGTGTTATTGTATGGGCTGGTGATTTCGGTGTTTATTTATTGAAAACATACCGTAAGTTGCGTTTTTTAAGTTTACCCTGAATATAAATGTTTATAAACTATACTTTAAGGAGTAATTTCATGGTAAACGTTAGAACCACTCAAACGGAATATTATCATATTTATCCAATTACACCAAAAATTTCATTAGTGCTTTATAAGTGTAGAATTTGCGGTGTATTACTGCATTTTATTTGAGATGTTTTTATTGTAGTACGGAAGGTATTTATTTAGCAGAATAATAATTTTTATTTATAAAAACTTGAATTTAAACTAAATGCTTTTCTAATTTGCGAAACCAAATAGCCGCCATTTTGCGGTAGGAGGAGTGCATCGCGTGAGCGGTTATACAAATTTATATTATTAAATCTTACCTTGGAACCCTTTTATATTTTTTGTAAGACCGGCTGCGTGGAAACAAGTGAAATGTTTGTAATTTATTTACGTAAATAACGATTTATGTTATTAATAATATATGTGTAAGAATACAGCTTAGTAAACTGACGCACTTTAACAATATATGGCTTGGTATTTAATGTTTAACTCACCCTTCAGTTGAATATCCTTCTTCTTCATTTAGGTATTCATCATCAGTCTCTCCTTTTTCTTCATCCAGCTGAGGATTACCAGCTTCAGCATTCTCTGCTGCCTAGAAAGCAAATTGCTTATTAACTTTTAATGCTCTTCTATCATCATAGTAGTAGCTTTGTTTATGAACATAGCTTTTGAAATAAAAAAAACCGCCGTATAAGGACTGATGCCAGTGGACGAAGCTAATGAGGTATGCCAGTTGCATAGCGAGAATTGGTTTATAATCTTTGCCTAACCTAGGGGAAAAGCATAAAAGTATTTCCAAAACCATGCGTTACCTGCTCTTTTAACATCTCCTGATCGATTTTACATGTAATAAAAATTAAAAGTCAGAACTTTCGTCAAAAAGTTAGATTCAATAGAAAGCAATACATATATTCCAAAAAATCAATAGATCCATCCGCAAGCTAATAATTCCTCGAAACCAATTTCCACTGTAAGCAGTTGGGAGTCCTGATTGCAGTATTAGATCCGAGCTTGCTACCATATTAGTGTAATGTTTTCGGATTCCCATATTATATCAAATTTGAAGTCGATCAGTTAAATGGAAGCAAGATAAATATTAATTTTACGACTGAGATTCCAATAACTGACAAAATTCTCTTGCGTTCGGGGTTAAGTTAATATTAGAATCTAATTTCATTAAACAAAAACGAATATAATTTATTATTACATTATGTATAATAAATTAGTAACTCGAGTTTTGTATTTTTTTACCGTCCATAATACAAACAATGTTTTTCATCACGTTTGCGAAATAAATACGTTTGTTTCATGCATGAATGAAAATGGCGGATTTTCCTTTTTTTATCAACAGATGGCCAGCTATTCTTCCACAACTCGAACTAAAGTGTTGTAAAAAACAAAGATGTATACAGTCAAAACTGATTGTAAAAAAAATACTAAAATTTTATACAGAAAATAATTAAAATCATTTATAAGAAATTCTTAATAATAAGTAGTATATGGCTGAATTGCAACAAAGTTTCTGTTTAGATAATATTTTATGAGAATATTTTAATTATGTACTTAGGCAACCTAAGGAGGTCTTGGTCTTGAACCTGACCTATGTAAAAAAACTCCTTGCCGACCATGGCTGTAATGAGAAGAAAAAAGGCCCCAGGGTTTTATTTGGGTATACTGTTTACGAGCAAGTGTGATGAAAAAATATATTACTGCTATGTTGTTGATTTTACCTACATCCAATGGCTTCTCACAACTTCCATCGTCATCGGACTATAATCTCGCTAAAAAAAATATTTTGAACTTACTTCTTTTTCTTTCTCAATGTCTTCGTTGTCCATATCTTCTGCATCACCCAAGTTGTCCACGGCGATAGCCAAGAACACGTTCAATAAGATATCTGATGTTTTGGGCTAAGGAATGTTATTGTTTACAACATGTAGTGATTTTCTACAATAATAATGATTAAACAAAAAATCCACTTCATATTAAACAATACAATAATGAAGTTGGAAATGAAACTGCTGTTTTTGGATCTTAAATCACTTACATTTGGTTTTAAAAATAAACCAACAACCGTCAATCGTAACCAAGGACCTTTAAAGCATAGTTTTATTTCCAATAAAGTTCTACAGCTTTCAGCGACAGAAAATATAATAATTCAAGTTTTGGAATTATTACAATGTGCTATACGAACTTCACGATACAAGGAATGCAAATCATAAAATCAAATAACTAATCTTTACCCATAAATTCTGAGTATTTGGTATAACGAATCAAAAAGGATACAATTACCACAGATGAAAATGACCATGAAATAAATGGAAGCCAGCATGCCCGGAGTGCCAGCTCCGCCATATGCCTTAATACCTTCGTACATGACTACATTCCAGTCCTCGCCTGTTAGAATCTGAAATAACGTGAACGAAAATAATTTTAACAAGATCTGAGAAAGAAAATAATTAACGGAAAGTGATCTTATCCTTGAAGATTGTTATAGATGGATAAAAAAAATTATTAACGCTGCAAAGGTATTTTTAACCACACAGTAATAAATAACCTGATTTAAGAAATAATATGATGAAATAGTTGAGCATACTATATGGTTTGTACTAATGTATACTTCAATTGAATTTAATGATCTCAATCGATTGAGATCAAGTTATATTTAAGCCTCAATTGAGATCAAGTTTCACATCATCATCATCAACAACGTCAACATATTCTGTGTCCCGATTCTCGGTACGGATCTTATATAAGAAGAGGGTTTAGGCCATAATCCGCCGTGTGGACTTCACACGTTGTCTCAGGGTTGTGAACCTTTTTCTAAGTAAAGCTTTCATCATGACATTTACATTTTTATATATTGCTACCATTGACTTACAAATAAATGGACGACGGGTCTAATACAAAAACCACGAAAAAAATGTCCCAAGTCAACCTATTTAAACGTATTGACATGTAAAGGAATATGAAAAAGCTAAAACGTTGAAATTAAATTGTAATATCATCTCAGTACTGTCTAATTTTGCTTGCTTCGCTGTCAGTCGAACAAACGAAGACTAAAGCGTGAATGACGCTCTGTATATGATTTTAACGCCCTATAAGTTCGGACACTTTTTAGCGCGTACCCAACGTCCATATAATTGTAAGTCAATGATTGCTACCAAAGCTTTCACAACAGTCTGATTCAGGAATTAGAGCCATTGGTACATGCTGCTTCTAAAATTTGCGACGTAGTTTGTTTAATTAATTTGTTATATCATAAAAAAAAAATTAAATGACACAGTCAGAATAGTACACAGTCAGTAGACAATTATTTTTTAAATTAATATTATTATTTTGTACGCCCTAGCCCACATTGGCTAGCGTAGTATAGACCTGGAGAAAACAACGGGACATATTGATAATAATTCTCTACCTGAAACATGGTGAGAACAGCCTGCCAAAACGTATCAAAGTTATGCTTCTCTTTCTCGTGTTCGTCATCATAGTCGAACTTGCCGCCAAAGACTTGCATGCCAAGGAGCGCGAAGATCATAATGAAGAGAAAAAGCAGGAGCAGTAGTGAGAAGATTGATTGGATGGAATTCAAGAGAGATGCCACGAGATTGGAAAGGGAGCGCCAGTATCTGGAAGAAAAAAATAAAGTTGTAAAATAAAAAAAATAAGGTGAGGACGTTGTAGATGCGTTTGCATAAAATTTCGTACAATAAAATGAAAAAGTAAGAATAGGAGAATATACGAGGTGCCCAATGTAAAACAGGTATGTGCAAGGTAGTTTGACCCAAATATTATCCAAGATCCAAGACACTTTCCATAGAATTTTAAGAATACAGGTTTCAATAATTTTTCTATGTAAGAACTAGAGGTGGAGAAGACGATCCATTAATAAATCCAACCGATGGTATATAATCAAACAAAAAGAGACACTCACTTGGTGACCTTAAATACTCTGAGCAATCGAACACATCTCAACACAGAGATGCCCAGCTGGGGGACAGTCTTGGTTGCGGTAAGAGCCATCTCGACCACCGAACACAGCATCACGAAGCAATCGAAACGGTTGAAAAGGGAGACGAAATAACCCTGAAAATTTAGGAAACAATAAATTTAAAAAAATCACATAATTATCATTGCATTGTACGGTAGCGTGATGTGAACAATATGAATTAAGATGCGGAAAGATAGGCAATACTGCATTTTGACAGAAAAAGCTAGAGAATGCCTTTGAATCAAGACAGAAAGAGAAACCATTGAAGAGTTATTAACTAGAGTGCAAGAAAAGAGAAACTTATTAAAGATAATGCAAAACAGCAGGGGAAAGATGATTGATACAAGTTGTTGAAAAAAGTACGTTTTCTTAATAAAAAATGTTAGGAATTGACAAGTAACATATGGACAAGAAATGGTTGCTGTAGTATTGTTTTGTAACACTATATGGAATTTAACGCTTTCGTGGTTATTCATTAAATGATCATCATTATTTAAAAAAAATTGAAAACTGTGGACTTCACTTTTGTGTGTTGATCAGTGAGTGTGGTTTGTTGGAAAAAAGTGAGTGAGTTGGCCAGTCAACCCGTGACCACGGAGCGTTTTATCAGGAAAATAAGAAAAAATCATTTCGTGGTAAGAAACTTGTAATCAGTGTATAAAAAAAATCATTTATAACACTTTGTTTATGTTTACTGACAGAGTGAAGTTTTTAAAATACTTCAGCACAACGAAATCTCAAACCTAGGTTGCCAAATTTCAAATAGATTACCCATCTCACCTGAAATCCTAGCGCGTACATTTTCAACAACATTTCCATGGTAAAGAGAACGATAAACAAAAAATTGGCGCTCTCTTGAAATTCATCTAACCATGGCGGTTGTCTGAAAACAAAAAATACAATGACCAACACTGAACTAATTGTTAATTAAATAATTGGTTGGCTGTTCCACTGTGGCTTTGATTTTGTATTTGGGTTTTTCTCGTATTATTGTTCGTGACAGATCTTAAATACGTAGTTAAATACTTTGCCAATACGCCTCAGAACAGTCCATGAATTTTCGCATGAGATAGTTACCACCATCTATTGAGCACGACGAGAACGTTCAATGTGAATAAAATATTTTTTTTCTCGTGAGTGTGCAAGCATGTTGTTCATAACTTACCCATAATGTTCAGTAGCAAGAACCAAAGTATTGAGAAATACAAGTACAATGATAGCCCAATAAAACGTTTGGGATTTGACAGCTTTTCTACAAGCTCTTCGCATGCGACGATTCACCTGAAAAAAAAGCCCACTTATATTTCAATTTTTCTGTACAACGACTTCCGTCTAAAGGATCAGTTACTAGACCTTATGAACATAAAATGAATGGGGTCATAGAAGCTTACCTTGTCGAACCTCTTACAATAACTTTTACAAGTCGTCGTTTGTTGGTCACCATTCATATTTACATTGCTTTGTGATCCTTCTTGACTCTTTTTGTCTTTATTACCTGTATAGAGTATAGTTAATCTTGATAAACAGTGCGTTAAAACTTAAAGTGTAACAATCATTTGCATAGTGAAAATCGGCTTTGTCATAATATTTCAAATGCTATAATTCTGTTTTTCAGGATAGATCTATTTGCATTGAAAATGCATGGCAATTAAATAGTATTATTATGTACTTAACTTAGTAAATTACGACAAAAGACAAAACTTAAAATTGGATTTCTGGTTGGAAGAAATCCAATTTTAACAATCAAAAAAATGTTACAAATATTCAATATCTTAAGGTGTAAGTCAATTCGTGAAACAAAAAACAAATGTCCGTTATTTGTTTGTGCTTTTGTTGTTTGGTTAGAACTTGAGTTTTTAATTCCACTTAGATACCTAGTGAATCTTGATCTTCTTGCTTCTGTCCCTGATCATTTTCTAAATCTAACTCTTCAGCTACAGTGATCCAATTGAGATAACCCTTCAAATCTTCTTCAAATTGCTGCCTTTCTCTTGACTTCTGGAAGTCACCTCGGTTTTTGGCTTTCTCTCGTTCTTTGGAGAACTCACTGTAAAAGATATTTTCTTCATAAATATTAGCAAATGTTAAATCCATAGTTTCGTCTAAATATATTATATTTAGAAAATATTATTCATCATGACAATTGTACATGCACATAAAACCACTTAAAGACATCTTCTTATTTTAGTAAAAAAAACTAACCCAGATAACACACCAAGAATAAGGTTCATGACAAAAAAATTGCCAAATATAACCATAGATACAAAGTACATCCAAACCCACGTATTGCCTTTCACATCTGCTACCTGAAACAAAAATCATGTATCAGTTTACACTAAAGTCTCACCATTTGAGTCAACGTCTTCTCTATAGAGAAGGTTTCAGGTCCACTGCACTACTCGACTCACTGAGTATAAAAACATCGATATGTAGACGTGGAAGGGGACATTTATGAGTGGATGTTATATGACTATAATATGGTACATGTCTAAATAGAACCAAATCGGTTCACAAACGCCAGAGTAATTGGGTAGAATACACACAGAAATACAGTCGAATCGAATCTGTTTTTGAAGTCGGTTAAAAAGAAGACAGCTAGGTTTTAACAATGTGTCATGTCAAACCCAGCCATAAAACTAGCTAGCGGTAGAATATGTACTTCGTGTAGCCTATTGTAATATACTCATCATCACGCGCCGGTCACGTGAGTTGCCCTTTAAGTCGTTAGCTATATCCGGATATGTCCGTTAGCATTGTCGCAGTAGCTCCAGTACAAGCCCTGAGAGCTAGACAGGTAGAGGATAAGCTAGACATCCTCCAGTCTCTCCAGTCGCGAAGGAATTTGAGAACTGGAGAGACGCTGTTTTTCGGCATCGGGAAGTAAGCCTTATAGCACCGCTACCAAAGAGAAGATTTGGCAGTTGGCTTACCCGTTTTCTGTAAAGCTACTACTAGCTTTACAGAAAACGGGATGAAGTCCGTGCAAACGGGCTGTTCTGCAGTTAGGACCTGACCTGACTTAGATGGTCCCTGCGCGGGCATGCTCACGCAGGTCATAATGCCCTTCTTGTATACCCTAAGTATCGGTAGGAAGGGTCACTATAATCAAAACTAATGTAGAAAGATATGGGGCTGTATTATTTATATTCATTTTCATAGTTTATGGTTCTCCATACAAACTTTCGTTATTTCACCCCTTTAAGATTTATCTTCGTGACAAAAGTAGCCTTCCTAAGTTTCATCTATCTTTATACCAAAATCTTTTTACAGACAGAGTTACTTTCGCATTTATAATGTTGCGACTATTCCTCAGAGGTTGAGTATAAATGTGAATAATTTGTGAGTTTACAAATGAATGTTGAACAAAATTGCTTGCTTTGATGTCCAGAATACAACTTTATAGACATTTAATTATTTATTTACGCAGTCGTCGTTTTCAAACGTTTGATAGAACATAGTTTTTAAGATATCAATTACTTAAAAATTGCAAAGTTGAATGTGGTAGTGCTTTAGAACAAATTTTATAGATTTGCGACTTATTTTGTTAGAAATCATGGACTAATGTCGGAGGCATTAGATAAGATGTTACGATTGCGGTGCGCCTGGTCAGTCAGGGCAAGTCAGGGAGAAAGACTGAATCTCGTAAGGTAATTCGTGTGCTCTGATTGGCCAGAAGCGCCCGCGACACACTAGATAGTTTTATACGATGACTATAACTCTGTACTCAGTTGGGTACAATGGGTAACCATGAGTAGAAAATATTTTGGCGTTGGTAGTAACTATAAAGGACTCGAGAAAGCAGTTCAAGCAATTGGCGAAGGCGAAGTCGTGTTGATGATCATACTACTTAATGCTGCTGTGGTTACTAAAGAAGGGAAAGTTGATATGAAGACAGGAGACTGATGTACTGTACATGTACATCCCGACTGAACTATTTGACCGAACTGTTGAAGTTTTTCCGAACAATAAAAGTTCCCTTTCAAGTAACTGTGATGCAATAGTGATGACAAACCGTCGTCGGTTGAGAAACAGGTATCACCCCAGCGGCAAGAATAATCTTAAATTTGGTGCGAAGTTTCACCAACGTATTTTTCCAATTCTCAAGATACCAATGATGTAAGAGATATACAAGATGCAATAGAGGTACGTACGAATGTCTGAAAATATGTTCGATAACGAAATTATATACCTAATACTGCTCGACAGCATTTTATATGCTAGCCAAAATCCCATATACGTACTTCAAATTGACCTGGTCTTTAGACCTGAAAAAGTTAATTTCCAGTCCAGACTATAAGACTATACGTTGTCTAGAGACTTTTCATTGACGTTAGATAACGGGGCTGAAAAGGCTGGATCAATTCATATCACTATAGGAACTGTTACAGTTATTACGCATGACAAAAAACTGTGGCGGGTGTTGATTATCTACATTATGACTATGACTGGTCCAAATACCTGACATTTTCATATTTATCAGAAAAATTGATGCTATAGATCAACACTTATTTCGACGTAGTATTACTTAGTATAATTTATGACTAGAAAGATAGAAAAAAGATCGATCATCTATGTCATTAGCTGAAGGTACACTCCATAATTGTTCAGGACATTAGCCCAAAATGCTTAAATGAGATGGGATGTAATGCTTAAATGGGAATGCAAGAAATGTCAGAAAATTATATCGGAAAGAAGTCGAATGTCGAATTAAAAACCTCCTCCTTTTTAAAGAATAGATATATAAATTACCACTTACTTTATACATAATATCCGTCCATCCTTCAAGTGATATACATTGGAACACTGTGAGCATAGAGTATCCGATGTTGTCAAAGTTGGTGATGCCGAAATTGGGACCTTCCCAGTCCCCAGCACAAATCTGCTCTGGTGGGCAGGTGTAGCCAACGTCAGTTTCGTTGGTGCAACATCTTTCTGGATCCGCTATAGATTCTGGAATGTTAAAATGTGTCACATACACGGTGCAAGTTTAATTTGGTAATCTTTAGTATGTTCTGAGACATGTTCGCCGTTTGATGGTTTTTCAATCGGCGTTCAGCGTGAGATCAGCATGGCATATATTTTTTTCAGGTGTTTAAAAAATATATTAAAAAATGTTTAAGGTAATTACTGAATACATAATGAATAAAATATAATATTGAAATACAGTAACTAATTCACAAATAAACTGAAGCTTCATTCAAGTAAAACAAATTTTTGTCACGCCTATTTTACGCCGGTCATGATCTTTAGTGACAACGGCGTTGGAGAATTGTCATTGGTGGCAGTGACGCGATGGATATATATAATACCCATTATAGTTCTAAATTTATTATCAAATTATTTTTTATGAACGAATAAGGGTGTCTAAGAAACTGGCTGCGTGCCCCCTTTGTACGCTAGGTGAGGCCAGCACGAAGATCTCCAGAGACGTCGCTCTTTTAAAAATGCTTTTTTTTTTAATGAGAATTACATAAGGGTATTTATAAACTTTATAACAACCTCGCTTTTGTTCCTTGACTTTTAATCCAACAGATTTTACTTTCGAACAAAAATAAAAATATTAAAATAGATCGCTCTAAACGGGGACGATGTCTGTGCAAAACGTAGGACGGGTTTGGGGGATCATCGAGCACGACGCCATAGCTTACGCTTACCACCAAATAAAAATATAAAAAGTGTCAGATAGTACAATAAAAACTTAAAAGTGTAACTAAATTAGTATTAAATTCAATTATTTTTTGTGAAATTACTCCACTAGTTTGTTATAAATTATAAATTATATTAATACAAAGATGATATAATGATGGAACATTTAGGAAAAAACCCTTCGATCCCGCCGGATTCGAACCGACGTCTTCTAGCAAACCGCGCCAGACGCAATGCCAACTAAGCCACGGAACGAACCACCGGATCTCACGAATTTTTTATGTGCTTCTTGTCGGATCTATGTATTTGGTTTTCAACGACTTTTTAGCCGTAGCACCATCTATTAGAATCTATGAAAGTATTTCGTCACCCAATTAGGTAACTTTACAGCTACCAGGCTAGAGATGTCGCTATTAACTGTAAGTATTGAATTGACATTCAATGCTTACACGAAAATATTTCCAATTAAGTTTTTATTCAATGACAGGACGTTTCACCACCATGACATTCAGTTATTTTTTGTAAATTGTTTTTTGTAATTGAATGTCATGGTGGTGAAACGTCCTGTCATTGAATAAAAACTTAATTGGAAATATTTTCCAAGGGATCACCTGAAATATAGACTTTACGTCTAGTTTAGGCGCCAGTCTCCCACAGCCTTAGAATAATAACGCATAGAAACCTAGCCCGCACACGCTAAGTGAGGCAAGTTAGAGGCTTCCAAACGCGCTCCCAGGAGCGCGCGGGCTGTTAGTGCTCAAGGTCATATTGCACCGCGAACAGCTCCAAAATTTATTGCTAAAAATGACGAAATGTGCAGTAAATGGGTGTAAAAATACAACAGACAAACATAAAATAGACACTAACATCGCATTCCACAAGTAAGTAATGCGTTTCAACTCATATTTTTATGTAAATATTCACTAAAACAGAAAAATAATTTCGCGGCAACAAGATACGAAAGTGTTGCAAAGTAACGAATTTTTTTTCTCCCCATTTTGCTATTCTGTTTCAAAATAATTATATTACGTAAATTTTAGTGGTGCCTGTAATTTCGATTTATTTGCGCATCTTGAACTAATATTTACTTGAATAAACATTAAATGTTTTCGTTAACTCCTGTAAGTGATTGGGACACTTAATTATTTTATAATACTTTTAACGGCTCTGCGTTCATGCTTTATTGAATAATTATTTATTTTAATTTTATTTGAATTGGAGCACATATTGCAACAAATTTACAGTATATATTTGTTTCTACTATAGTATTGGCACCACCAGTACAACTTTGATAGCTTATTATAATGTCTTTCTTTTCGTAACTCAAGCGAAATATTTTATATTGAAATATTTTATTTTCTTAAAAGAGGAGCATTCTTAAGCGATTTTTTAATCTATTTTAACAGTTATTTTCTTTAATGTTTGCTTATGGCATTTTCGGTTTTAGGTTTCGAATATGGCACTTATTTCTAAATCCAAGATGGCGGGCGCGATTTTTCGAATAATGGCAAGTTGGGTATCGTTTTCGAGATGTTTGGGAATGTTCAATACAAATATGGCACTCATTTCTAAATCCAAGATGGCAAACACGACAGTTCAAACAAAAGCAATATTCGTAATGAGCACCCCCAAATACCTCGAAAACGATACCCAACTTGCCATTATTTGAAAAATCGTGCCCGCCATCTTGGATTTACAAATAGTGCCATATTCACACTGAGCATCCCCAAATACCTCGAAAATGATACCCACATAGCATTTTTTTGAAAAAATCGTGCCCGCCATCTTGGATTTAGAAATGAGTGCCATATTCGTAATGAGCACCCCCAAGAACCTCGAAAATGATACCCATATTGCATTTATTTGAAAACTCGTGTCC
>NW_020653766.1:3031565-3032623 GCF_003589595.1 Hyposmocoma kahamanoa
AGTGCCATATTCGTAATGAGCATCCCCAAATACCTCGAAAAGGATACTCATATAGCATATTTTGAAAAATCGTGTCCGCCATCTTGGATTTACAAATAAGTGCTATATTCGTTTTTCATCGACAAAACCGAGCACATCTGTAGGCACCTGATCGACAATGTCGGGCAAATCTGTAGGCACCTTTAACTTAATGATGAGTTAAGCAAGATACAATTTCCCCACTTTTGAGGGAAATGTTATTCCATGGCATCATTATTTGTATATTTGTGTGCGTGCCGACGAGCGTAGTTACAAGTTGCTTACGCCTACATGAATTTGGTTTTTGCCTCACTTGTGACAGTTCGTTTGATATGAAACTATCATTCTATGCGTTATTATTCTAAGCCCACAGCATAATTATTGTTTTTATGTATTGTTCTTGATATCATACTACCTATATTGTGCTGAGAAAATGAACAAAACTTACTGTTATTATACGTTAAATAACTTCCATAAAGTTTCTTACGGAAATAGGTAATGTAGGTTCATTAACCATTTGCGTTGCAATAAAATAAAATAATTGGCTTAGTTATTTGTGACGTTATAGTAGTAACGATTTTATCACCAGATCGGCCGTTTTTGTTAAACACTGTACAATATCTTACTGGTTTCAATGTCTCGGCAAGCAGAGTGCAGGATACCGGAGAAAAGCTCCAAACCGATGATGGCGTATATGATAATCACGAACAGCACCAAGAACGCGATGTGGAATAAAGGAATCATCGCTTTTAAAATTGAGTTTAACACAATTTGGAGACCTGAAACAGAATAATAAAGGTTATTTTTACAGAAAATATAATAATTATAATGGTAGCAAAAACATTTGCTAGATCTCTATCAATAGTGACATATATTTATAACTTTATATATATAGTTACTATCGCTCTGGTTTTTGTTATACTAACTATGAAGATGGTGTAAAAGGTGGAAAACTTAGAATAAATAACCAGAAATAGAGATGAAATAAGAGCCATACATTCCTGGTAACTCATCAGTAATACATCACTTATAAATATCAA
>NW_020653766.1:3032633-3032814 GCF_003589595.1 Hyposmocoma kahamanoa
GTGGTTTGTGTATTAGACCCGTCGTCCATTTATTTGTAAGTCAATGAGTAGAAATGAATAACGGGAAAAAGAACCATGTAGAAAAATAATCTCAAGCAAAGACCGTGTGTTCGAATCCTATGAGTTTGCGATATAAGAAACGTGATAAAACCTGCACGTCGTAGAATATTTAGAGAGAATA
>NW_020653766.1:3082814-3095093 GCF_003589595.1 Hyposmocoma kahamanoa
TTTTTTTTTTTCTATTTGAAAATTTTTTATGAATCATATTTTCACGCCGTATAGTAATCAGTGTTATCAATTTGACTACTTATATTTCGATTTGTTCAACACTTTAGTTGTTAATTTACATTCTAGAATGTTGTAAATTTGCAAGAAAGTACGGTCAGTTTTTTTCACCCATAAAGACAGTGAAACGTAATAATAGAGGTCTACACATGTTAAGACGTCCTTTCAGTACCCTTAGTATATACCATTCAGGCCCTCATAGTATGGTAATACAAATATATAATGCGATTCCAATCGAAATAAAAATGCGAGATACATACAAGGCGTTCGAAAAACATTTAAAATGCTATCTCCAAAGCAAGGCCTTTTATTCCATAACAGATTTTTTTGTAGAAAATAAGGCTCTTTAATTTTCTGTTTGTATTGTTCTTGCTTATGTTTATATAGTAATGTTTTTCTTTAAATGCTACTTAAATTTTATAAATTAAACTTTATATTAATTATATAATAAGATACCTGTACCCTCAAAAATTTGCGATGCCCCCCCGGGGTGTTACATGTTGTACATATAACTAGTTTAACACCACTTGTAAAAACCATGTGACTTGCAAATAAATGAATATGAATATGAATATGAGGTTGCATACACTCTTACCTCTCCAAAACAAAAACGCAGCTTACATTACTACTTGGCAGCAGAAATAGGTATGTGTCAGTATTTCCCTGGACGAACACTTTCACAAGAAGTTCTATTGCTACTGAAGTTCAAATAACAACGAATCCCATTTTGACAAAGTTTAATTCGTCGCTCCATCTGTCAAATATTCGCGCCACAAAAAAACTAACATGGCGACTAAAGATACTTTCTCGTGCAACTGTATACACAGACGTAATGAACTAACATCGGTAAATTCGTAAAAGACGAATATTTACGAACGCCGTTGCTACTTCAATAAGTTATTATTGACTGGTGTATTTTGTGACTACTAAACTTAGAAGGTGGAAAAAATAAAGGAAAAGAGCTGCCCTATCTACGGAATAAACGTACCTAACTAAACCAAAATTGTACCCATTGACTTACAAATAAATGGACGACGGGTGTAATACAAAAACCACGAAAGAAATGTCCCAAGTCAACCTATTTAAACGTAGTGACATGTAAAGGAATATGAAAAAGCTAAAACGTTGAATTTAAATTGTAATGTCATCGCAGTACTGTCTAATTTTGCTTGCTTCGCTGTCAGTCGAGCAAACGAAGACTAAAGCGTGAATGACGCTCTGTATACGATTTTAACGCCCTATAAGTTCGGACACTTTTTAGCGCGGACCCGACGTCCATATAATTGTACGTCAATGATTGTACCACACATATGGCGGATTTAGTGTTATACCCTAATCATAGATAAGTCAATATCGACATGCAAATGTATCGCTTGAATAAACTGTTTTTTATGTTTGCAAATTTGTATTGGTTTACAACTCTTCAGTGTCATCACGTACGAAGATGGCTAAGTGATTTGAAATTTCGTTTTTTATTAAAAAAGTTTGAAAAGCCTCAAAAGTTTGCTCATGCGGTGTGTTCGCTATCGGGGTCTCCTTAACGAGAACAGAAACGTATATGGAAGTTCTGCTGTACGCTGTTTAACACTACGCCGATTAACACTAGGCCAGCTTTAGGTTTTGATCATTTTTTTAAACACCCATATTTATTTAGCAACATTATGCTCCTCGAATGTTGTGAAAAAAAAAAATAAAGAAACGAAAAACAAAATTCGAAAAAAAAAATTGAATTTTGTGAAAAAAAAACTAAGAAACAAAAAACCAAAATATAAACAGTATTTGTCTACTACTTCCATTGAAATTGCATCATGCCAAGTTTTATTGAAAACGGAAAGTGGATGAAATTTAATGAACCAGATTCATCCCCTAATTTGCTACCCTTAGAGGCGGAATATCTTCTTCAAATTCGAATAATACCTCAACTAAAGTACCCTCTTTCGAACAACAAAATGCAGTCGAATTAAAAACCTCAAAACTTTATTCTTTTTGGAAGAGTAACAATGTCAAAGTTCGATGGATATTAATTACAAATTGTGTTATTCAACAACCACTCTGATCGAGAAAGAGCATGACAATACCACAACGGACTGTCTTTCGGCATACGTGTGAAACTTGCTTACTCATACCAAAAGGTAACCAACTCCTAATCCACTAATCCACTTGAAAGGCTTCTGCGAATGAAAATAATCACATTAATTTGGGTTCACAGTGTATATGTACATATACACATATATATAGTGTGTTAATTTAATTGCATTACACCCTGAAGGGGTAAATTCACTAATTAATAGAAACAAATTCTACTATAAGGATTACAAATAATAAATTTGACTAAAAGCGTAATAAATCCGTATGTGTGGGAAAAGTATTTAATTTGCTATGTTTTGTATGTTAAAATTACAAATTGCAGAAAACAGACTGACAAAAATATTTTTTCTCAAACACGCTCGGAAATGTTTGCAATACTTTCAGAAAATGGTCACGGAAAGTTTTTCATTTATGGACCGTGTGACTTCTTCGCGGCCAAGACCTGCAGAGCAAGGATGAAAATCCATTACTGTCCACTCCTATGTAAACAGGCAAAAGAAAAACTCATTAAAGCCAACTGTCCAGTGTTCATAATTGCGAGAATTAAAAATGCCTAGACCGCTTACTCAAAAAAAAAAAAGAAAATGGCGGTAACATTAAAGTGTTTTGGTATTCTTTTGTTTTAAACACATCATTAGAAATTCAGCAGAATACTATTAATTGTCAGGAAAAACAATTTACTTTTAACAACTTTCGTAACACGTCAAGTATTATTTTTAATACTTTTTTACTTTTTTATTATTCATCTTTTCGTCAGTCTTCTATTATTTCCTCACAATGTTGGACAAAATCACTATATAAGCCTCGGCGGGAACGGGGATTGCTTGACTCGTATTAATACAAGGCCTCGCTGGCGCTCGTCGTTCGTCCTTCTAACTCATGCTCATACTTCCCGGCCTCTACAATAATGTTACTATTACATCGTTGATGCCTGGCTTTGTATTATCACACGGGCATCACATTCATTCCTTCCTAAAACCTGCAAGATGTGGATTTGTCTTCCTCCTAAAGACTATAACGTGGGATTAACAGTAGTATATACAAAGTCACATATCACCAAATCCACCATTACAATTATGCAATATTTACAAGTCACGTGTGACTTTTTACGTACTTAATATAAACAATAGTTGCTTCTTTTTACAATTTTGGAAATATCCCCTGAGTAAAATAAATGGATTAACTCCCCGTTGGATGTAAAGCAATTATGTCAACATCCTGTATAGCTATAGAACAAGGGCAAAGACCTTCGACAAACAATAGTCCAATATCAAAATCAATAAGCGTATGTACACACGGCCAACAGCGAAGTAACATGACCGATACTGCGAAATGTTAGAGACTGACAGAGTTATTTTTGGGTTTTGAAAGTGTTGCTGTGTTCACTTTTGTATGATAAGAGTAGAGGAGGCAAAAGAGATTCATGTAACGCCATTCGTGGTCTTTCTCTTTTTCGTTTCTTTTTTCTCTTCTATCCTTCCCTCAATTAACGTATCAATCGTATTGTGTACGTCTTCTATTTAGTTCAGTTGGTATAAAAAAAAAACTATTGGTACATGTAAAGTATTTATTGAATTTCGAGGAGAGTTTGTGTTTTTTTTCTATAGTGAAAATTGTCAGGAACCGTATTTTCACACAATAATAATCAGTGTATATCCTTAATTTTATTATATATTTTTTCCAAAGTGATTGGTTCAACACTTTCACTGTTATGCTGAATTAACCAAAGCCATTTGAGGTTGTATGGACTTTTAAAGCATATTAAGTAAAAAATGCATTGACTTACAATTATATGGACGTCGGGTCCGCGCTAAAAAGTGTCCGAACTTATAGGGCGTTAAAATCGTATACAGAGCGTCATTCACGCTTTAGTCTTCGTTTGTTCGACTGACAGCGAAGCAAGCAAAATTAGACAGTACTGCGATGACATTACGATTTAAATTCAACGTTTTAGCTTTTTCATATTCCTTTACATGTCACTACGTTTAAAAAGGTTGACTTGGGACATTTTTTTCGTGGTTTTTGTATTAGACCCGTCGTCCATTTATTTGTAAGTCAATGAAAAAATGCTTCATTTTTTAACTTACTTTTGAAAAGAAGGAGGTTCTCAAATTCGACTGTCGTTTTTTGTTATTTTTTTATTTATATGTTACGCAATAACTCCGATATTTTTGAACCGATTTCCATGGTTCTTTTTTTGGTTGGAAAGGGGGTACACAGGTAGAGATCACATTTAAATTTGAAGAAAACATTGTACTTCTAAGGGCGTCAAATAAGGGGTAAAAATATCCTCTTTTCGTTAACCGATTTCAATAAAGCACATAGACGAATTTCCAATAAAAATAAATTTTAATGATAACCTACAGCTGATCATCTGATAATGTAAATCATAGGTTCCCAAATTTTTTAGCTCACCGCCCACTTAGGGAAGATAAAAAAAATTCAACGCCCAAAATTCTACACAAAAAATTAAATGAAAACACGTATTTTTTATATAATATTATTAATTTAACATAATGATAGTGTTTGTTACCTTGAATGCAATCATTTCATGATTTTGCAGGCAGTTGTAACTTCTTTAGTTGTATCGCAAATGTGTATAGGACGTCATAGAAAATACTTTTTTAGTATGATACCAAGTGACAGGACGGACACTTGTCCGTGCGCCTGATGATAAGAGACACGCCTGTCCATAACAGTTGCAGTGCTTTCTTTCTCATTAGAAATCTGCGTGCAAAAGCGTTTATTGCACGCTAGCGTGGAAAAAGTTTTTGAAATTCGAACTTGACGATGGGAACTCGATGATGGTTTGTCGTACATTACTTATTTGTGTAATATAAATCCGTTGGTAAATTTTATTCTTATTATTGTTGACATTAAATTGATAATGACAACTAAATGCGTCTATTAAACTATTTTCGAAGAACTAAAATAATTTCAATTATCACTTAATCACACAAAATTATAAGTACAAGCAAAAACAAACTATTTCTTTTGAATAAAAAAAAACTGATGTTTCATAGTTCAACTGTTTTTCTTAAAGTTGTTTTCTCGTTTCGCTCGTAGCTTTCTAATCTTAGCTTCCTTCGCTTGCGCAGGTTTCAATGCAAGCATTGCATAACAAATAATTATTTTATATGAGAGTTATTTTTACCTATGAATAGGCATTTTCATATAATACGATACGTTTACGATAATACGTTCTAAATTAATTTAAATTACTGTTATCCCACAAGAAGGTCACTTGATTTAATACAGGCTATACAATAAACTGTTCATAATACAGGGTGCTGAACATGGACCGTGTATATTTACAATCGTGTCACGTACTCATGAGTTATTGCACTACATTCTTCATACTCTGAGTAACTTACGATAAACTCTGCAATGTAGACAGGAACGGACTAAGGGAGGCTACTATAACTATTCCTAGATAACTACACGAACCTTGTCCTGTGACTTTAGTATTTAGGCTCTTCAAACAAATGTGTATAGGGAATGATAGTATAGCAGAGAGGAGGTATTGTAGCAGTAGAGCCAAAGGTCCTTGTTAAAGTGTTCCTCCGGGCAAGTACTGCCAGTAATCCTATTTCTGCCGCCGTCTTCTTATTGTGTAAATGGCATACACTGTGATGCTTGCTATCGTTGAAAAGATTTGCCAATTGTTTTTTATTATGGTACATACTAAGTGATGGGATGAATAAGTCGTGCGCCTGATGGTAAGTGACGCCTGTCCATAACAGTTGCAGTGCCACTCAGAGCTTTAAATCGCAAAGATCTGAGGGGCACTGCCACTGCGCCCGTCACCCTGAGACATAAGTTGACAAGTCCCATGTGCCTGTAATTTCACCAGCACCGTTACCCTTCAAAGCCGGAAGTCGTAGAATGTTGCCCAAGGTGCGCCAGACTTATGGACAAGGAATGGTACGTCATGCGGCAAGACTCCTTATTTCTGTCGCCAAGCACAGATGTGAACATTACTGCGTTCCGGTATTGAATGTGCTGGTGATATACAGGTACATGGGATTTGTTAACGTTATATCTCATGGTGACGGGCGCAGTGGCAATCTTTGCAATTTGAAACTCAGGCCATATAATCTCGTTGTTCGTCCGATATCTTTGTTTTAACCTGCCATTCTTTGATTCCGCCATCAATAATACAAGTTACACCGACGACATGGCGCTGTTGAGTCCATCTATAGGTGGTCTAAGGAATCTGTTACACACGTGTGTGGCTTACGCTGTGACTCACGATCTCAAATGTAATGCGAAGAAAAGTGAGTTTATGGTGTTTAAAGCGGTCGCCATGAGCTTATACAACCTGAAGTGTCCTTTGTGGTACAGCTTTTTCCAGGGTGTCTATATTTAAATATTGGTGTCATTGGGTCACGGAGGATCTCAATGACAATTGTGATATAGAGAGGGAGCGCAGGTCGCTGGCTGGTCGGTGTAATATGTTTGCTCGCAGATTTGCACGTGCAGTCTGTGGGGTGCAGTCGCGTATTCGAGGCGGACATTCAGCGACCTGCGTGTTCTGTGTGGGAACTGATGGGGCTACCGTGAAGGTGTAGTGCTTCGGGGATGTTTGCCCAGGCTTGTGAGGAAAAGGTGTGCTCTATAAGGCGCCTCCGCGGGGGCTCCAATAGCAACTTGTGTGTGTTCACAGATCGGTGGGACTCGCCACTTCTGCGTAGATGGATTGAACTCCACGAAGCCATTTAGTTGTATTGCCCTTTTAAATTATATAAAATTAATTAATACTAACACTAGATTTTAAGTTATTTTGTTTATAACACTATATGGAATTTTATCTGAAATAAAAATATTTTAATTTTAAAAATCCTTATTTTAATACTAACACAGCAGTGAACTAGTCCACTGATGATGGAAAGGCGGAACTAAACATGCAATAGAGAATTATTTTTCCTCTCTATACACCACAGTATTCTATATAAAACAGCTTACGATATCTGAATTGTCTATGCCTTAGTGCGGCCCAGTACTCTTTCACCAGACGCTAGACGCGTCATAGCATAGTTGATATACTGTTTGTGTAAAGAATTAATCATTCCTATGGATTCGCAAAAAAAATATGGCTATGCAAAAATAATCTAATACGTACAGACGTACACGCCTGTTTACCAATAGGGTAACCAAAAAACGTGGAGCCATTCCTTGCTGTGTTCTTGTTACATATCACGGAAGAATAAAAACAATGGATGTGCCTTCATAATAGTAAACACTATAAAATCTTGATAAAGATTGATCGTAGTTTCAAACATTCTTTTTATAATATAAAGTGATAGGACGAACAAGTCGTGCGCCGGATGGTAAGCTACAGGCCTGTCCATAACAGTTGGAGTGGAATTCTCTACCTGCAGACTTTATTCCCTGAAAGTTATAACCTGGACCTTTTCAAGACGAGAATGAATAAGCATTATTTAAGTATGCATGCTAGATCGTCGATCTCATCGTCACTTTCCATCAGATGAGATGGAGGTCAAATGCGCACTTATATTTCATTAAAAAAAATCTATGACATGACAAAATGGCGGCACAAAAAATGTTTTTGCTACCGATTGTGTTACCAATGTCATAAAATTATTTACGATCTTACTTACATTTTATATTTTTTTAAAGTTGCATTGCTACTCAGAGCTTTAAATCGCAAAGCTCTGAGTGAGTGCCGCTGCGCCCTTCACCCTGAGACATAAGTTGACAAGTCCCATGTGCCTGTGATTTCACCAGCACCCTTCAAAACCGGAACTCAGTAATGCTTACTTCACTGCTTGGTGGCAAAAATAGGTAAGGTGGCAGTATTTCCCTGGACGAGCTCTTTCATAAGGAGCTCTACTGCTACTATATAATTGGTTCTAAACCTAATGTAGACATATTTTTTGATTCCCTAGCAAAGCAAAGTCTGCGAGCGTACCTGATTAATTGTGTGATTGTTATGCTTTTCATTCTTTCTATTGGTTATGATGATTTAACTTAAATTTTGCTTTATTTTCTACTTCTATATTTATAGGTTTAATTGGCCTCTAGATGTTAGTCATTGAATCACAATGAATACATCTGTAACTGGCTTGTGTATCGGAGTTTGTTCTCTTTCGTTTTAAGTTGTTTGAATGTATTAATACACATGCTGTTGATATGCCTTATGAAAATAAATAAGTTACGATGTTTTGATTTTATATAGACATTTCAATAAATGTACTGCCATCTAGCGGTCAATAGCTGAACGACGATGAACGATGAAAGCCTACGAGTGGCGTGGAAAATTCGAGATGTTTACTTAGTTCTCCAAAAAAGAAGCGACCATATTACAGAGGTATAAATAAAGTTTACTTTCGTTTCTTGTAACAATAAATTTATTACCATAACATCATCGTCATAATCTACTGCCCGACTTCACCCACTGCTGGGTACAGGCGTCCCATAGTTTATGCCATCCACCGCGATCCTGTGCTAATCTCACCTATCTACTGCCCGCAACTTTGACCTTGTTGCCCATCTCGCTACAGGACGTCTCACGCTTCTATTCTTGGCCACCATTCTGTTATCGCCTTACTCCACGTCTCGCAACAGATTGAGCAGATTTTGGATTTCGGAACTCGATCTATAAAGTTTGCCATTAAACACCACCATGAATAATATTACGGTGCGACTAACTTATTTGCACCCCAAAGTTACCTATTTAAACATTGACTTACAAATAAATGGACGACGGGTGTAATACAAGAACCACGAAAAAAATGTCCCAAGTCAACCTGTTTAAACGTAGTGACATGTAAAGGAATATGAAAAAGCTAAAACGTTGAATTTAAATTGTAATGCCATCGCAGTACTGTCTAATTTTGCTTGCTTCGCTGTCAGTCGAACAAACGAAGACTAAAGCGTGAATGACGCTCTGTATACGATTTTAACGCCCTATAAGTTCGGACACTTTTTAGCGCGGACCCGACGTCCATATAATTGTAAGTCAGTGTATTTAAACAAGTTATTTAGATCAAATTTAGGGTGTAAAAAAAGGGATAAAATAGTGGGGATGACGATGATTAGCATCGTCACAATATGAAACGTTCTTTTTTAAACATCCTTTATAACTAAAAGAATTTACAGGCATCATTATAAATAAGCTGTTAATACGATTGCTTTTGACCTTTTAACGGAACCTAAAAATGTTTATATGAATTTAAAAATATAAAAAGGAGTCCATTTAAACTTCAATAGAAACCGAGTCATTGAACTTATTAAAATGAATCATCGTAAATGATCCACTTGAACCGCTTTTGATCCGCTAGAGTGAATCTTAAAAGCTGATTGGGAATTTTCTTTTGAAATAATTATTATCGGATACAAAGTAAGCTTGTTTTAAATGTTCAGTCTAACATTGTTGTTCTCTTCTCTTAGTATAACAATACACTTTCCTTCGTTACAACTTTTTAGTAGCAGTATAGAGCTCCTTGTGAAAGAATTAGTCCTGGGAAGTACTGCTATCTTATCTATAAACAAAACACATGGTACATTCAGGCACCTAATATATTATAATTTTCTAAGTATAAAACTTGCATTGAACATATTTTCATATTATAAAATTGACGACTACGTGTTAGATAAAGAAGTATGGAAAGACTACATGGCTCCAGACTCCACACAAACCTGCTTCAAAATTGTATTCCATAGCATTTAAAAAGAGGAATCCCTGGAGTTTCTTGCTCGTTCTTTTCAGGAATGTCAGCACATTGAAGTCAGTAGGTTAAAAAATGACGTTGTCAAGCATTGACTTACAAATAAATGGACGACGGGTCTAATACAAAAACCACGAAAAAAATGTCCCAAGTCAACCTATTCGAAATTTAAATTGTAATGTCATCGCAGTATCGCGCTGTCAGTAGAACAAATGAAGACTAAAGCGGAGTTTGGCGCTCTGTATACGATTTTAGCGCCTTACAAGTGCGGACACTTTTTAGCACGGACCCGACGTCCATATAATTGTAAGTCAATGTTGTCAAGCGTAAATTTATTTTACCTATGGAATTAATGATTATTTGGCTTTGTCTTAGTAAAGGGATGTCAGTAATATCTGTCTACCCCAACGGGAGACAATGCTAGTATGTATTTACGAGTCTTTGTTTTTAAGTAGAAGAAATCGTTGATTTGAAATATTCAATACAGAGTAGTAAAAAACCGACCTAAAAGTCATTCATCCCCTAGTTTGCTACCCTTAGAGGTGGAATATTTTCTTCAAATTTAAATGGGACTACTACTGAGATATTTTCTTTCCAACAAAAAAAGAATCATTAAATTATCGCATGACATACATAAAAAAAAACATGTAAAAAACACACAACAAACACAACAATTCTTTTTTTTAAACATGCTCGGAAATGTTTAACAAAAAACGAACACGGAAAGTTTATTATTTATAGACCATGCGACTTCTTCCCAGCCAAGGCCTGCAAAATAATTATCCATTACTTTCCGCTGTTCTAAACTTTTAAATGCACTATGTAAACAGACAAATAAAAACTTATACTGCCCAGTGTTCGTAATTGTGAGACTTAAAAATACCCTCCGGTACCGCTTACATTAAAAAAAAAAGCGGTAAAATAATCTAATGTGTTTTGGTATTCTTTTTTTTATTTGTCTTTTTTGTGTTTTCGTCGCGAAAATAAGTGCTAGTAAGAGCGATTACAAAATTACAGTAATGGATTCAACCACATTTTCAGAAGTTCAGCATTAATGTGCCTGGAAAAACAACAACATTTTCTTTAAGCAATTGTCCTAACATGTCAATTATAACTTCTATATTTTTTATAATTATTAATACAAAGATCGAACACTCAGAAAAAACACTCAGAAAAAATTCCTTCGATCCGGTCGGATTCGAACCGACGTCTTCTTGCATACCGTGCCAGATGCTATACCAACTAAGCCACGGAACGAACCAACGGACCACACGAATTTTTCTATGTGCTTGCGTCGTGTCTTTGTACTTGGTCTTTCAACGACTTTTTAGTCGTAGCGCCATCTATGAGAAATCTATGACAGATTTATCACCCAGTTAGTACCTTTACAGCTACCAGTCCTGGCGAGAGATGTCGCTATTCACTGTATTAATTAATTTTTTTTTTTTTAATTTTTATTGAATTGATATTCAATTATTTTTTGTGAAATTGTATGTATGAAATTCTATATTTTTTTTTTTACTTTTTCTATTGTACATCTTCCTTCTGTTTAGTCTTTTATTAATTCTTGACGTTGTTTAAGAAAAACACTATACAAGCCTCGGCGGGAACGAGAATTGCTTGACGCGTATTAATACAACGTCTCGCTGACTCTCGAACTTGTAACTCGTCCAGCAATCCCTTACTTCCCGGCCTCTGCAATAATGTGCAATTTACCGAGGCTCTTCACGGATGCCATGGTCATGGCTGACTGAGAAGGCAAAGTCCAGTTATGTCTATGCATTTACTCTACTCTCGTGCTTCTTCTGCTATACCCGACTTCCGTGGTCGACTGGCTTGCACACCGGTTTTCATAATGTCGTTATCTCTGAGGTCCCGGGTTCGATACCCGACCGGCCAATGTAAAAAAAAATGTAAGAATGTAAGAAAAAATAACCACATGTCAGTGATATCCATGTCATCAATGCTAGGCCAAAATTGAGTTGTTAACATCTCGCGATAGCGTGATCCATTCACCGTTACCGCATTTCCAGGTTTCAACAAGACGGTGCCACATGTCACACAGCCAATGAGACGATCAATTTATTGCAAACCAAATTTGCTGATCGCGTAATTTCCCGAAATTCAGCTGTTAAATGGCCAGCCAGATCGTGTGATTTAACACCACTGGATTATTTTTTGTGGGGCTATCTTAAGGACAGAGTCTATACGGAACCAATCGAATCGACTACAGCCTTAAAACTCAAAATCCGTGATGTGATAGCCGAAATAGACCCGACATTTTGCCAAAAAGTGATTAAAAATTTTGATGAAAGAATCGACTTCTGTCAGCGTGGTCGTGGTGGACATTTGCCAGATATCATTTTTCATTCATAATTGCCGAACTTTTCTCTTTGTAATATTAGGGGTTAAAGTATGAAATTGCCGTTTTATTGCAATAGGT
>NW_020653766.1:3120093-3171965 GCF_003589595.1 Hyposmocoma kahamanoa
ATCACCACTGTCGTCACCACTGCCGTTACCACTGCCATCTCCACTGCCATCACCACTGCCATCTCCACTGCCATCATCACTGTCGTCACCACTGCTATCACCACTGTCATCACCACTACTGTCACCACTGTCATCTCCACTGCCGCCACCACTGCCATCACCACTGTCGTCTCCACTGCCATCTCCAGAGCCATCACCACTGCTATCACCACTGTCATCACCACTACCGTCAACACTGTCGTCACCACTGTCATCTCCACTATCATCACCACTGCCGTCACCACCGTCATCACCACTGCCGTCACCACTGTCATCACCACTGTCATTTCCACTGCCGTCACCGCTATCGTCACCGTTGCCGTCATCACTGTCATCTCCACTGCCATCACTACTGTCGTCACCACTGCCGTCACCACTATCATCTCCACTGTCATCACCGCTGTCATCTCCACCACCGTCACCACTGTCGTCACCATTGTCGTCACCACTACTGTCACCACTGCCGTCACCACTGTCATCTCCACTGTCATCACCGCTGTCAATTCCACTACCGTCACCACTGCCGTCACCACCGTCGTCGCCACTGCCGTCACCATTGTCGTCACCGCTGCCATCTCCACTGCCGTTATCACTGTCATCTCCACTGCCATCTACATTGCCGCCACCACTGTCGTCGCTACTGCCATCTTCATTATCGTCACCAATGTCATCTACACTGCTGTCGCCACTGTCGTCTAACACATTGTTATCAGCACCCTCGTTTTTAACATCGTTGCCGCTATCAATGTCATCCACATTTGTATCATCATTATTTTCACCGCCGTGATTGTCAGGATTAAGCTTTTCCGAAACATCGTATGCGTACTATAATGAATAGTATAATTATATTACTCGCTGGTAGGTCTAGAAGGCCAGATGGTAACTAACAATTAATAGCATTTAATGTAAGTATTTCAGATAAATGAATCTTTGTTACATGTCACTTCCTAAATTGAATATTCAGCTGTTTACGTCAATAATACCGTACCATAATTTTCCAGGTGTTTCCAAATTAAATAAAAATAATAATTACTTTTTATACTTACATGTCCAGCTACTTTTTCGTGATCAGGGGGAAAATTCCATCCTGATTTAACATCTTCCGAAGTTCTTCTGTTCACAGAATAAAGAACAGAATCACCTCTGTCATCACTTTCTGTTTCTGGCAATTCCTTTTGATCTTCCAACTGCTCATTCGATATTCGAGTTATGGTTGATCGAGTCTCAACTCCACCTAATCTCACTTGGCATATTAGGAGAAATATACTTAAATATTTTAAATACCGCATTTTTGTATATATTCTGTGGTGATGAAACAAAAAAGCAGTGTCAACCCGCCAAGAGATATCAATGTATTGAATAGATATAGATATAAACTGGAATAGACGTGATGGTATTGGTGAAAAATAAATTAGTTTTCGGCTAATATACTGATAATAATGCACAAGATAGCGATAACGATACCGGTTGTAGCTAACACCGTCACTAAACGAGAAAGTTGCTTTGATTCAATAAGTCCATCATTACTATAAAAACTAAAATATACGTAAATTTTACGTTTCAAAATCAGTGATACTCTATCGTCTACGCGTTGCATCGTGTCGTCACATGTGAGCATTGCTATGAAAGCTCATATTCCCTTATGTTAGAAAAAGTGCAGAAAGCGTTTCTTAGATACTTGTACAAACGTGCAAATGGGTACTATGGGTACCAACCCTATACTATATCCTACTTCGTTTCTGTTGGGTTTTCTGGTGTGGTTAACTCATGATTACTTGCAAAATTGTGCAGAGTAATAAAGATACTTCAAATTTGAATGATCAACTGTGTCGACTCTATGCCCCTAACTACCACAGCAAAAGAAGACAAAACTTGTTTACCACCCCGTGGTCCGCAACCGTAGCGAGCGCTTATTCACCCATCCCGCGCTTCCCTGTCAGCGCTCAATTCTCTTGTTGCTACCAACGACTTATTTGCTAATGGCTGGTCAGGAATATTGTCAGAATGTTTGTATTAAAGTGAAAAGGGATGCTTGAAAAGTACTTAATATTATATAATTATTTTTAAATTATTATAATTATTAATACAAAGATCGAACACTCAGAAAAAATTCCTTCGATCCGGCCGGATTCGAACCGACGTCTTCTAGCATACTATGCCAGACGCTATACCAACTAAGCAACGGAACGAACCAGCGGACCTCACTTTTTCACACAAAATTTTTCTGTGTGCTTGTTGTCGTATTTATTGCATTTGGTTTTTTCAGCGACTTTTTAGCCATAGCGCGTCTAGTAGAAATCTATGAAAGTATTTCGTCATAATCTATAAAAGTAGTTGTTATAATGTTTCTTTAATTCCTGTAACTGGTTTAAAAAAATAGATGAATAAAAAAATAGAAATTCTGGTTTGCGATGAATCTACAACCAAATGGAACTTGTCAAGTATGCGATAAAGCTCTGAGTGGCATAGTTCTCGGATCCTGATGATATCCCTAACATTAACCTTAAAACTAACTAAGTCCAAACTCATGGTACTACGATTTCGTTTAACTAAGGTGAGCGAACTGTATACGATTTTACAATAAGACTTACGTTAAAATAATCACTTCCTAAGTTTAAGACTTACATTATTAGTGCATTGTGTAAAATGGACGGCAAATAAGAAATTAGTAACGAGAGCTTATTAGAATGGTTTCTAATTTTTACCGCCAGTGCCACATACAGTGTTTTTCATGACATTGGCGAGAAAATAGATACAACGGTAATTTATTTCTTGTATGAAAAAATATCGCCTTAGAACACAACATTTACAGATTTTGCAAGGGCGGGTTTTTCGAGGCAGATTGCTATTCTTTCATAGATATTACAATCCTCAAACTAAACTGTTACAATAGGCACATACGCATGCGGACACAATATATTAGATATGACATCATTATTTCCAAATTCTGAAAAAACTGCAGAATCTGAATTTGGTGCTTTCTACTGCTTATAAATTAGTCCATGCGAGGCAGCATGTTCCTCACATACTCGAATCAATTTTGAGTTAATGAATGTAAAACATTTATTGTTTAGAAAAGTATAACTTGGAAGACGCCGCTACAAACAAGTGGACCGACCGGGAAAGTATACCGATTGTACCGAAAGGAAATTTCCAATACATCACCCAAATTTCGTTGGGCTATCATACGAGTATAGTAGGAAATTAAAACAAATATATGAAACGTCTAGTCGAATATTTGTTTATTTTCAACTTAGACCTAAGGTTACACACGACTACTCTTAGCAGCAATGTAAACGCGCCTTCGTGAAACTCGCGATTGCATCGCTACACTTGCAATTTATAGGTGATTGCATCGATGCAAGCCGCGACTGCATCGATACACACGTTTCGATGCAGTGGCGCGCTTGCATCGCGTTTGCGTAGCTGCTTAAAATCCCGCGCGTGTGTAAAGATAGACGATTAGCGACTGGATGGGTTGCATCGCCGTTAAAAGCCATCGTTTTTAAAAAGCTCAGAATTATATTAAAAATATTACCAGTGATCGGCAAAAGAGCTGTAACAGCAAAATGTAGGACTAATAACAAATATTTCACGTTTCCACTTCTGTTTTTAATCTATACCTGTATTATATTAGTAAAGAAAACGTTTATCTGTATTTATGACGTACCTATATGAGTTTTTAATAGCCTTGGCGCCGGTATACCACCAGTTTTCCATACGATATTGTTCTAACGAAATTGTACGCTTGATAAGATACGTGAGTCGTGTTTGACACAAATATCAATATTATACGATAACTGCGCATTTTTCTGTGTTTTTCGCGTCACTAGTTTTTGGCAAATTAAGCATGCAAATTACAATTGAACTCACAGGCATGTATCTAAATAGATGCCGCAAGTACTGCGATCTGTATGGCAACCAAGCGTGCCAAATTTTTATACCTCCGATGACGTCACAAGCGCTATTTAGTGATGTGAAACCTCCTCCTCCTTCGGCACTAACAATAATAATAGTAATAAACAAATCATTTATTTGGCATCCAAGGCGCACTTATGAGTAAATACAGACATTTTTAAACTTATGACTATTATTTGTAAATACAGAAACAAAACATAAAAACACATTATTTCGCTCGAGGCGCCGCCGACTACCCCAGCACCTCTGCAGAACCTGGATGAAATGAGGAAGCATCGGCGCATCGAGCTTAGCCAAACATTTTCAGGATGCTGTTAAGACTAGAACGCAGTCTAGACAGCATTGACGCCATCTTTTTTCGCATCACTGCAAAAAAGTTGTCTACTCCCGCTTGAGCAACAACGACGAAGCGCTAAAGCGCTACTAAAGCTATTGTTTATTTTTGTGCGACGTCAGCGCACTCCGCACTAGGCAAATATCATGTAACCATGAACGAGTAACAAAGCCCTGCCTACGAGCCCTTTGGTAAGCTTTTCTAGTGAATCCAGTGTGACCATTTGGTATTTAGCAGAACCATCCCATAGCTGGCAGCAGTGCTCCATCCAATCGATCATTTAATTTTCTGACATTTTATCGCGGGAAATTGTCACTGCTCGGCCATTTTGTTTGAATTCTATACGTATTAATATGTCTAGAATTAAGAAGTTACGCGCGTGTTACAATGTTATTACGAAATCGAAACGCAGAAGCTCAAATACATTTCAGCCTTGATAAATCTTTTTCAATAAACAAAATTTTGAAAGACTTAAAATCGATCAAAAGAATCATGGAGTACATTATAATTTTTTTTGATTATTCAGTCCATTACCACAAGTGACGGTGTTTATAAATACTTAACTATATTAACAATTTTACGAAAATGGCAGAACCTTGTACTCATGTCAAAGATATGATAACAGTTACGTCCATTCAGGTCCTGATATCATCTGATAATATACCTATTTATAATTATTATTAATATAAAAGATAATTAGTAATTTTATTTTAGATAAAATTAAATTATAATTTCAAAATCCCCGATACGAAACTGCGTCATCGGTAGTCAAAAGGTCAATAAAACAACATCAGTAAGGCAACATCAGCGTCGCGTCCTGTTTTTCACCTCCAACATCCAAGCGTCCACGCGCGATTCCATATTTGCATAACACAAAGTGTGAGTAGAGCCTTAGTGTGACGCCACATGGGCGTTGCTGGTGCGTTGTAACGCATATGATTTTAACGCAACGAGGGCCACACAAGTAAATTCACTTTTCATTATCTGAAAAATTACATTTTTGCTACAACAATCACGTTTTTTCATTGAAAATTCTAACTGCAAAAAGATTCCCTAAGAATATGCCAAATGGCACAAAAATTTGTTTGAATATTGTTGGACTTTTTCGTTACCATCTATTATATAAGGAGACCGTTAGTATAGATACACCTATACAAGTGTATATAATATTAAGTCTCCTTTACAGGCATAAAAGAAATATAAATTGCACTATTACGGAAAATTCTGCGGGAAATGTATACATTGATCCGTACGGGGTTAGAGAACAATATAAGGGTCGTATGGATCGAAAATAATGAAATTGTTCTTGATAAGATACGAGCGCTTCGTTTGACACCAAGTTGTTGTATAAATCAATATACTTTCTAGATAAAACAACATACATGGCGTGTTGGAAAACTTCTTATCTGATAATTCTTAGAATAAAGGCTGCAAAGAAAAAGTCTGACCAAGTTATTTCATTTATTTATGACGACAACTATCCCTGGACTGTCGTATCCACAATTGATATCCCTTGTATAATAAAGACCAAAGATCAAAGGCCGTTTGATCAAACATTAATTGCTCAAAAACATTTTCAACTCGATTATCCATTCGACTAATGAACCAAGAGCTCTAAGATTGCCACAACGATGCATTTTAGTTGCAGTGGAGTTTCTTGCAGTAATGCCAATCAATAATCTGACCATTAATTCCGATTTGGAAGGGAAAGGGTGCTGGTGAAATTACAGGCACATGGGACTTGTCAACTTATGTCCCAGGGTGACGGGCGCAATGTCAGTGCCCCTCAGATCTTTGCGATTTAAAACTCCGAGTGGCACTGCAACTGTTATGGACAGGTGTATAGCCTACCATCAGGCGCATGACGTGTTCGTCCTGCTGTCACTTGACATTATTTTAAAAAAATCATAATAACTAAAGAACGTGTGTCGTCAATAATTTGCAGTCAAATTTTACTATGCATGCATGCATACTTCACCGAAATTGCAAAAAAAACTGGTAATCGTTATAAGTATTCGATCCAGGTGCATTCGAACCAGTGTCTTCCAGCGAACCGTGCTAGACGCTATGCCAAACTAAGCCACTAGTTTGTACTAGAATCTAATCTACGTAGAATGTTATTTACGAAATATGTTCTCTTTCTTCGCCATTAAAGTGCAGTACAATGTTGCAAAACTCTTTCTAATTAGTAATGCAAAGGAAATGTTTTAAAGGAAACAGAAACAGATATCAAAGAAAAAAGCGGAAGTGTAAAGTATAAGTGTGTACTTTGACAACGTCTTGGAGTGAATACCTCGTGTGTGATTTTCTATGTAATTTTTTAAGATGAAGTTAAAAATGTGGTAAAAATGTGTAATAAACGCAATAATGTTTGTAGTCAGCATTTTAATTAGTTACATTACATTATACCTCTTTCAAATACTATATAACTTTAATAACATATTTGAACAATAATTTTATGTCGTTTCGTTCGCGTTTAATACGCCTATGCCAGGTTTTCACTCTAAGCATCTTTATTAAATACTTAACAGGGCTTGTGTTTGATTTCATAATTACGCACTTAATGCAATAACAAAAAACGGCAAGCAATATTCGCATCAATCGCGAACGTTATAAACACCCGATAAAAGTTACGTTTAAAAAGTTGCGGAAGCAGAAACGGAAACAGATGTGAAAAAGCATGCGGAACTTCCGCAGTTGCGGAAGCAGAAGCAGAGGTCTGTTACATCATTAATTCTAGTGAATCAGCCGAGATATCTCAGCGCATCGAGCATCTTCGCCGAGCCCGGAGTCCCTAATTTTTTTGCAGTAATAAGGTTTTCATCTCCGTCCGTACGACAACGTGATACTCATTATTACTAAGATGTATATGTATATCTCATGTTTGTAAAACAAGTAAATACGACGTACAATATTACTCAACTGTTAAAAGCAAACGTTCGCCACTAACAGTGGTATGTTTACCAATTCATTATATATAAATATAACTCTTTGATAGAACGCGACTGACACGAGCTATAGCCCAAGATATCAAGTCGTAGTAAGATTCATACAAACGTAGCGGCGCTTGTGTGTGCGCACGCGCATACGGACACGCACGCACACATTGGCATAATCTCGTGTTGCATAGCGCGGGTCGTCTCACACGTAGGCTTGCCAGGTACTGACTTATTCTTTTCGGGACAATTATTCTACGGTATGGGAGACGTGCCGTCTACTACTAGAACTACAACCGTTTTTCCTGCCAGCTGAGCGCCGATCATATCTCCCGACATGCAGCCCTCAACGAAATCATCCACCGGGCCTTAACCACTGTTAACGTGCACACTATACTCGAGCCAAGCAGCATGTCGCGAATATATGGCAAACGCGCGGACGGATTGACTCTCATCTCTTGGAGTATGGGCCGGGCACTGGTGTGGGACGCCTCATGTGCCGACACACTTGCCCCATCCCATCTTCAGCACACCTGCAAGAGGGCTGGCTACGTAGCTGAACTGGCGGAAAGAATAAAAAGTAATAAGTACCAGGATCTCAGCTTTGACTACCTATTTACAGCCTTTGGAGTCGAAACCCTTTGCCCGTGGAGTCCCAATGCCCGTCATCTGTACAAAATTTTATCGAAAAAATTAATTGACTGTCTGGGAAACCCAAGGGCCGGCAGCTACCTTGCCCAACGCATTAGCATAGCAATACAAAGGGGGGACGCTGCTTCTTGGGCTCCTTGCCGCGGGGAACAAATTTTATTCACATAATTTAAAAATTCGAGTTTCATTTTCTAATATTAAAACTTTTATTGTCTTTTTTTTCATCTAAACAAAAACTCACCTTTTGTCAGATGGCCATCTATCTAATTTGACGGCCATAACATGGCCGTAACACTGTTTCCTTGGGTTCCCTACATGAGATAGAATGACGTTTGATCGAACATTAATTGCTGGAAAACATTGGCTCGATTGTCCATTTGACCTATGAATTATGAGCTCTAAATGTTTGCCACATCGATGCATCAAAATCTCGAAAGAACATTTGCTCTAACGATCAACAGCCAAAAAAGTAATTTCTTAAAAAAATGTGATGCAATGGCCGTAAATTCCAAGTATAGCGATAGAATCGCGCGTTTGTATCGATGCAGTGGCGCGCTTGCATCGCGTTTGCATTGCTGCTAAAAGTCGCCCAAAACTAAATTTTGTCCGTTTCAGAGCTACTATTTGTAGTATGAAAATTAGCTGTCCTCTAGAGTTATTTGTTTATGGCAACCCATCACGAACTCGATTTTTTTTCCGAAATAACGTTTGTTCGAATTTTTATTACACCGAACACCGAATCATAATGAAACCGTTGTTCTTTCAGGATATGTTAAGTTCGGTTAGAATTTTCCTCTCAAAATTACTTTCAAGGTTATGAAAATTCGGGCAATCGTTATTTCTGGAATATATCATTTCGGACTGCTCATAGGTAACCGTAAAATGTAATAATAAAGGTGTAGAATATTTAAGCGCGCTGCACCTAGCACTTACATAGATATACATCCACTTACGTGTCCTTTTAAAATTAAGTAGATAAGTAAATTATCAAGAAATTATGAATAGTTGATCTTTGTTGTTTTTTACAGTGATGCGTAAATGCATCATTAGTAGGATAACAATCTTGCACAGAACTTTTTAATATAGTATTACACTTTTATCAATGCTATTTTGATTGTTATCTGTTTTGTTGTGTATATAATATACAGGTATATTGACTACGTTACTTAAAAAAGCCTTGGTAGCCTAATCGCGCCCTTTAAGCTTTACGGTATTTATGAGAAATTTCGTAGCAGTGGAGCTCATTGTGAAAGAGTTCGTCCTGGGAAGTACTGCCAGCTTACCATAAATGTTCCAGATTTGAAGGGTTAAGGGTTCTGACACATTACAGACTTTTCAACTTAATTGTCTTAAGGTCACGGGCGCAGTGGCAGTGCCCTTTTAACGGCACTGCTCCTATTACGGACAAGCGTTACGCTTGATGAGACCTGCACGTCAAAGAAGGTCCACAACCCTCGGAAAACGTGTGAAGGTTCACAACGTCTACGGACTTGCTAGAGAGGAGACCCGTGCCCAGCAGTGGGAAGTAAAAATGAGTTGACGATGATGACTACGTTCTGTTTCGTCCAGCTCTACTCGTAAGCCATATGTAATTAGACAATTATAACTATTTTTCAAAAATGAAACCAATCAATCCACAAGGCGAGTTCGTTACTGTGGTCACCTCAATAATAACTAAAATGCTGGAAGTCCTCGTCAAAACGAACCATGACGAACCCAAATACAAGGTAGCTGCTGTATGCTGTTCAGGAGGTCCTCTCACCTGTCTACCACTTCCATCATCATATCAACTCTAGGTCACCATAACATTTTACTGTCATTAGATAACGTGACTATTATGTCCGGCGGTACTTCACACCTCAACAGCTTTTAAATCTGTATAAATCTGTCTGTATACCATATCTGTATACCAGTTAGGTGCCTTGGACTCGGTGAAGCGAAAAGCAAAAAGACTTATTAACAACAATTCTTTTGTGGTCAACTCCACTGCAGCTACAAAATCTCGACCATCACAGAAAAGTAGTCGTCGGTTTTCTATCGGATACATTTCGGGAGTGTGTGCAGGAAGTTTTCAATTTGGTTCCACCCTCACCGTTCCTCCTTCGGTCGACTAGAAAGTCCGTAACACTCCATCCTTATGTCGATGATGTACCACCCATTCGCACTAGGTGCTTGGCATCCTCATTTATATTATTAGAATACTCTACAATGGAATACTCCGATCTGTGATTCCCGAAAAACTCAATTTAAGGTTATTCAAAGCTAGAATAAATACACATATTTTAGGCAAACGCGTCGCTTCGTTGGTCACATAGTCATTTAACATCAGGTGAGATGGTGGTCAAGCATGTGTCTATTATATATTTAAAAACTAGTTCATTGTTGCATCGTCTTCATTGTCTTGTACGGAGCAGAAGCTTGGACACTTATAGAATCTATGTGGAAAAAATGGAAGCCTTCGAAATGTGGTGTACAGGAGAATGTTGAGAGTATCGTGGAGAGACAAAGTCACGAACGAAAGGGTGCTGCAACGTGTTGCTCGAAAACGAGAAGTGTTCAATAACATCAAAAGAAGGAAACTGGATTATCTGGGCCATATACTGAGAAACCCTAAGTACGACCTATTGCAATTAATAATCTAAGGCAAAATACAAGGAAAGAGAGGTGTAGGAAGAAAAATTATATACTGGCTCAGAAATTTGCGTATGTGGTTCAATAGGAGCACCCGATCATTATTCAGAGCTGCAATGTCCAAAGTTCAGATTGCCAAACACGATCGGCGACCTGCATTCAAAGATGGCATATGAAGAAGAGAAAGAAAATATCTGATCTCCGTTAACGTCAGAAACAAGGACCCTATTGTCCTCCCTAGAATAAAAAGCAAGATCTTTGACCACAGCACCTATGTGACAGCGATCAAACTTACAAAACAAAATACAGTCGGACTGAGAACCTCCTCCTTCTTTTAAGTTGGTTAATAAAGGAGTTTAGCGCATTCAAAGGACACTAAATACCACGTCGTATCTGGTGTCCCAAATTCCAATAGTCTAACTACAATAAGAATTCGTTCCAGATAGTAAGCATTTAATCTAATCTGATCACGATCATATCGATTAATTTAACAATTGATGTCACTGGCGAAAACGGAACGTTATCTACAGGAATACCCTTTTTTACCAAGGTTCTCGATCTATAATTAACCATTTACCACACACAACAATACATCATTATCAGTTAGCTGCCTTGGACTCGGTAGAGCGAAAAACAAAAAGACTTGTTAAACAACAATTCTCTTGTGGAGTTGAAGCTACAAAATTTCAACCATCGCAGAAAAGTAGCCTGCTTGTCGGTTTTCTATCGGATGCATTTCAATTTAGTTCCACCCTCACCGTTCCTCCTTCAGTCGACTACAAGGTCCGGAACACCACATCCTTATGTCGTTGATGTACCACTATATGTGTGTATATAATGTAATGTGTATATACATAATATGTATCACAAGCTTCATCTATATATTGTATGTGTATATAGTTATTTATTTGGTATGTATCAATGTGTTATGTATGTTATAAAATATAATGTAGTACGTTTTTATGAAGTTTGTAGAAGAATGTATTCGTTCAATTTATGCATCGTTTAACTGCTTTGTACACCATGAACTGCCCTTCGCCTAAAACTTGGTAATAATTTATAAGGTTACCTGGAAAAGATCGCTGTCTAGGGATAAGGCCGCCGATTGTACCTTTAACTATGTTTTTCTTTTTTGTATTCTTTAACCATCTATGTTTCACGAAAAATACAATTTGGGGCTATTCAAGGCTAGAGTGAATAGGCATTTTTAGACAAACGCGTACCATCATCTGTCACATCGTCGCTTAACGCTGAGATTGTGGCCAAGCGTGTGTCTATTATTTATATAACAAAAAACAAAACAGAACATAATGTTTAACAACATCATCAAAACAATAATAGTGCGTGAAAACAACAGGCTTTTATAGCGCCGAGTGGCACTGCAAGTGTTACAGACAGGCGTGTAGCTTATTAACAGGTGTACGACTTGTTCGTTTGATATTATAAAAAAAATAGACCGAACATCAAATCCTATTAATATTTGCACATCTGCTGGCAGGTTCAATACAAGTACCCAATTCTACTTAACACCTTTATCATTACTATATTCTGGCTAATAAACGCATTCTATTCTATTCCATAACCCTCGGGGCTGTGTGCCACGCGTTAATGATTTTCGGTCTGGCCTTAATGACTCATCGTCTTTCTAACATAAACCTAATTCAAGTGCACTATAGTCGCGGTAAACATCGAATTGCCTTCAGTATGTAGAAATTATTCTAATAACATTTACCGTCGTTTTTCTAGCTGAAAAGAATATATAAAACGGTGTACTCCAAAAAGTCGAGACCAATTTGATGAGCCCAAACAGGATATATTACGGAGAGTGTGTGATGGAATTGCATGATTTGATTCTGATGATGATGATGCTTTCTCCATTCTACCATCGGAGGACTAGACGTGAGTTGGGATTCCATCCTCATGTTGTGGATATTCCCAGGAATCGCGTTTCGCTTCCACATTTAAATGTGGTTATACTTATTTTCAAGGTGAGAGCGAATAAGCATTATTTAGGTGGACATGCTACATCGTCGACTTGTCGTCACTTTCCATCAAGTGAGATGGAGGTTAAATGCGCAGTTATTTTTTGTATAACAAAAAAAACTTACGTCCAGGGTGACGGGCGCAATAACAGTGCCCTTCAGACCTTTGCGATTTAAAGCTGTGAGCAGCACTGCAATTGCCATGGCGTCGCTTATCACCAGGCAGACGACTCTTTCGTCCAGTCTCTTTGTATCATAAAAAGTACATATCGCCAAAATCAATTTCTCAATCCAGAAGCAGCCGTTCTTCCACTAGGCTACCAGTTTGTATACTATAAAAAGTAACCAACCATTTGTGCGTATTCCTGTACAAATACTGGTGCGCTTATATTAATGCCCTGCTCAGAACACAAAGATAATAACACTCCATGTTGCTAATGACGTCGTGAATAATGTTAACACAACAAACAACGTTCTATGTATACAGTAATAAGTTATATAATAATTTGATAACGGAAACTTTTCTCGGCTTTTGCATGTAACACTCGTATAAGTTCGTCGTGTATACTGTGTATGCTTTTAAGATTCAAATTATAGTCTGGAGGAGTTGTCTATTAGTCAGGACTGCACTCTCGACGTCCTTTGTTCAAAAGAAAGCCGGTATAATTTTGAATCCTGTCAGTCTCGTGGATGCGAGACATGGACAATAACAAACAAATACAGAGAGACACTGGAGTCATCTGAAATAGGTGTTGGAGGCGAATGGAAAAATAAAATGGATTGAAAAGAGACCAAATGTGGAGGTTCTGGAAAGGGTTGCGGAGGAAAGAAACCTTTTGAATAAAATAGAGAAAAGAAGGGGGCAAATGTTTGGACATTTGTTACGTTATAACGAATTTGTGAGAGTGATAATAATTGAGGGGACGATGGAATGGAACAGAAAGAGAGGAAGATCAAGAAAAACAAATAAAAAACAAGATCAAAGTGAACAGCTTTATAGAGAGGAGTGGGGAGGCTACACCGACAAGTGTCTGGCTCTTAAATAGAATGGCGATGATGTCACTCTAGTGAGTCTGTCTCAGCGGCCAGGTAGTCCACTCATCCATGTAGGCAATCGACGTAACAGGCATCTTCTGGATTCGACCTTCAGTCCAATCAGATTTCTGGCGTCGCTATTTTCACTACGCATATGTAATTTCATTGCATAATGCATTTTCATTACAAATTCGTTTCATAGTCGCGCTCGCGCCGCCTAAACAGCGCCGCCGTCGACACTTTTCGTCGGCGCGTCGCTGCCGATTGGTCTATTATCGGCGCTCATATCTACTTCTGGGCGAGCTCGTTCCATCGTAGACTCTATCTTTGCTCCAAGGCTAGGCTTATGGCCAAGAGCAAGTTCAAATAATAAAAGTCTTGGGGGTTACGGGGATAGAACTTTTTGGTTGGTAATAAACAGATATCGAAATAGGGTGAATGTACTTTCTCGTTCAATTGTATACACAGTCGTAATGAATTAACATCGGAAAAATTCGGAAAACACGAATATTGACCAACACCGCTGCTACATCAATAAGTTATGATTGTATGACTACTAAATAGGAAACTGTTTTAGTCAATGTCGTTGTCAATGACTTCGATAACCTATACACGCGGCAACAGCGTTCGGAAATTTACCGATTACCGTTGTTATGTTGTCATGAATATTCCACAGATTCGCAAAAGAGCTCCTTGAGAAAGCGTTTATCCAGGGAAGTACCGCATCCATACCTATTTCTGCCGCCAAGCAATAAAGTGAGCATCATAGCGTTCCGGTTTTAAAGGGAATACAAAACTAAAGACACGTGAGACTTGTCAGCTTAAATCTCCGCGTGGTGGGAACAGTGGCAGTGCCAGTCAGGACTTTATGAATTAAAGCTCTGTCATGGGTAAATTTGTAGTATCGGAACATTGACTTACAATTATATGGACGACGGGTCCGCGCTAAAAAGTGTCCGAACTTATAGGGCGTTAAAATCGTATACAGAGCGTCATTCACGCTTTAGTCTTCGTTTGTTCGACTGACAGCGAAGCGAGCAAAATTAGACAGTACTGCGATGACATTACAATTTAAATTCAACTTTTTAGCTTTTTCATATTCCTTTACATGTCACTATGTTTAAATAGGTTGACTTGGGACATTTTTTCGTGGTTTTTGTATTAGACCCGTCGTCCATTTATTTGTAAGTCAATGTATCGGCATGGTTATATTTCAACTTACGAATTATAATATACCTAAAACTTTGTAAACACTCGTGCACTCCAGTAGCTATTGGCTAGTTGCACATCAAAAATATAGAACAAAACGCAATTCTGGGACTTCAGAACGAGGTATTTTTAAATCTATATTGATGTACTATTTCCGTAGTAGAGGTTCTTGTGAAAGAGTTCGTCCAGGAAAGAACTGCCATCATACCAATTTCTGCCGCCAAGCAATAATGACAGCGTTACTGTGTTCCGGTTCTAAAGGGTAAGGGTGCTGGTGAAATTATAAGCACATGGGACTTGCCAACTTATGTCTCAAGGATGACGAGCGCAGTGGCAGTGCCCCTCAGATCATTGCGATTTAAAGCTCTGAGTAGCACTCATCCGGCACACGAGTTGTTCGTCCCGTCACTTGATATTATAAAAAAAAGAAAGATCATACTTATTCCAATAACAAAAAAACAAAGTTATAGGTTATAGTAACAGTATTCTGGGTAATGACCCTCCCAGTTTAGCTCTCTCTCCCACTCTATAATCTGTTTTCTGCGGTAATCATAATAAAAACATTTTTACGAAGAGTTTTCCAAGTTTAAGCCGTTAGCAACCCGTGGAAAATATTTGTGTGGCAACTTAAGGTGGCATTAGCAGTCATGCGAAGAATTACCTATCGCCTTATCAATGTTTTATACGGTATCTACCTATCACAACATTTTTTATTGATGGTACGAAGTGACGGGACGAACAAGTCGTGCGTCTGCTGGTAAGCGACACGCCTGTCCTTAGCAATTGCAGTGATACGCAGAGCCTTAAATCCCAACGATCTGAGGGTCACTGCCACAGGGCCCATCACTCTGAGACATACGTTGATAAACCCCATACGCCTGTAATTTTGCACCACGGAGACAGAGATTGGTAAGGTGGCAGTACTTCCCTGGAGGAACTCTTTCACAATGTTACTAAACCATCATCATGATCAATCCATTGTAAAAAACGGACGCGTACCAATAGAAGCGCATTAGATACAAAAGCACTTCTTGAATTCTATCACTATAAATTATTCCTTTGGTCGAGTGGCTTGCATAGTGGTTTTCATGGTGTCGCCATCTCTGATGTCAGGATTCGATCCCTGGCCGGGTTAGTGTAGAAACTAGCCTTTCTATATAGTCTCGGGTCTGGTTGTTTGGGGTACCGTCATTGTTTCCGATTTCCATAACTCACGTGCTTTCACTACCACTTTAGTAGCAGTAGAGTTGCTTGTGAAAGAGCTCGTCCAGGGAATTACTGCCACCTTTTCTACTCCTGCCGCGAAGCAATAATGTGAGCATTACTACGTTCCGGTTTCGAAGTAATGTTGCTGGTGAAATTACAGGCACATGGGACTTGTCAACTTATGTCTCAGGGTGGCGGATGCAGTGGCAGTGCCTCTCTGATCTTCGTGACTAAGTGGTACTGCAACTGTTATAGATAGGCGTTACTTGATATCAAAATAAAACGAGAGATTTTGAGAGAAAATTTGATACTATGGGTTATTAAATCATAAATAAAATCACAGTTTGGTGAAATTGACCATCAAAATTAACGGTAATGTAAAGAGCGGTTCAAATTTCGTTCATGTCTCCCTAGTTCGCCACACGGAAGAAAAGAAACAATGGAACTGTTTTAAACCTCGATTACTATCAAAACCGATGTCGCCAAAAGTCACACAGTCTTAATTTGAAACTCAATAAAATCTTGATAATGATTCATTGACTTACAAATAAATTGACGACGGGTCTAATACAAAAACCACGACAAAAATGTCCCAAGTCAACCTATTTAAACGTAGTGACATGTAAAGGAATATGAAAAAGCTAAAACGTTGAATTTAAATTGTAATGTCATCGCAGTACTGTCTAATTTTGCTTGCTTCGCTGTCAGTCGAATAAACGACGACTAAAGCGTGAATGACGCTCTGTATACGATTTTAAAGCCCTATAAGTTCGGACACTTTTTAGCGCGGACCCGACGTCCATATAATTGTAAGTCAATGTAATGATTAGTCATACTTTCTAATTCAAAAAGATGTAATCAATTCTGGATTGATAACATAATTTAAACTTTACCCAGTCACTATATCGTTGAAAGTTCAATATCTTTATTGCGAGTTACGACGTTTTGATTTTATATTGAAATTTTATTCAACATGCTGCCATCTTGCGGCCAGTAACCGGACTACGATGAACGATTAACATCTGAAGGAATAGATAACCAGAAATTTATTAAAGCAGGACTTCCCGATGATTTGAAATACTACTACGGGCAATATTTTTGAGAAGAAAGAATGACACAACCATACCATAAAAAGCGAAAATGGCGGACTCGTGGCAAAAATGGCGATGCGATAATAGTCCGAAAATTTTACCTGATCGAATGGTTCCGGTTCGTCGGGCACACGTAAGTCATCACATCCTAGACTGTTTGTACGTGATTGATGACGAGTGTGTGTATGCGTGTGTGTGACTGTGTGTTTGAATGGTGACGTGTAGTAGTTGTGGTATCGGGGTCACGTGGAATGTAGGCCAGTTTAAATACCTTGTCACCTCTTTACTTTCAGTATTCTGTTCATCGAAATATTTTTTTTTATTACAGGAAACGAAAATACAGCTTATGCTAATAGCTGCAATATGGTCGGTTCTTGATTGAAGAACTAATTAAATAACTCCAATTCGTCGTCGTTCAGGAATTAACCGCTAGATGGCATTATATTGATTGAAATTTCAATATAATATCAAAACGTCGTGACTTGTAATAATAGGTATTAAGGGTATTGAATTTTCAACGATATGCCAACAATTTAAACTTTAAATTACATTAACAATCCAGAATTTGTTGTCTTTTTAAATTTTTATCTACGACCAATCAATATCAAGATTTTACAGTGTTTCCAATTAAGAATGGTTAGGCAGTATTTTGATTAATCTGTCTGGATTTTAATAAGTGTTTTCTTGAGGTATTGTTTTTATAACGTGGCTGACATGTTCAGTAACGATCAAAGTCCCTAAATAAATAAAGAGTGAAAAAAAATAGGAATGTGTCAGTTTTTGCTGTTGCAAAACTGACACATTGACCGATGACCGATGTTTCGGTTCTGATAGTAATCGAGACTTAAGCCTTGCCATATAGACTTGCCATTGTTTTGTTTCTTCCGTGCTCATGTACGAGACACGCTTCTACATTTTTATGCCTTACACTAGTGTTATTATACTATAAAATTAAATGAATATTTATTTGCTTAAAATATGGTGAACGAGAAGTGGAACACAGTAGAGAGATTTAGAACTCATATTTTACCACATCTAGCATGCAAAATTATACTTATGGTGTTTGAATTAATTGATTGGATTACAAATGTCAGTAGACATGCACAAAACATCCTTAAAGTTCTAATTTTGTTTCAATATCAATTAAATTAATAACAAAAATTATGAAAGTCAAACAATTAAATATTATCATAATATCGGTAGTAAATTATACGTCAATGTTTATTCAAGAAATCGGTCACTGCGTAATAATTTTTGTCTTTAAACCATGCATTCAATCTGTTTTTAAACAAACTATTTGGTAACATTTTAATGTCGTTTGGTAGAGCATTATATATTTAGATACGCACACCATTGCATTGATTTTTATAGAAGGACAGTCTATGTACATTATCGTGAACCAGTCTATTTGGATCCCTTATACGTCGACTATGGATATCTCTTCTTTTTTTAAAGATATCTAGGTTTTGATTAGAGGGTGGAAAAAATAAAGGAAAGGAGCTGCCTTATCTACTTAATAAACGTCCCTACATATACCAAAAATGTCCACCACAAATGGCGGATTGGATTTAGTGTTGTACCATAATCATAGATAAGTCAATATCGACATGCAAATGTATGGCTTGAATGTTGAAACTGTTGTTACTACGAGTATGTTTTATATTTGCAAATTTGTGTAGTTTACTGTAATCAAAGTATGATTAATACTAGGCAAGTAATGAGCCATTTCAATAAAAATTAAATATAAAGTTATTTACCAATACATGTAACGATGGAATTGCATTATCATGTACATAATCTAGTTACATTCAAAGTTCTATTTAAAATTGAATGGAGCGAACAAATGAAGATGGCATTTGATCCTATGCTTAAGTGCGGCAGTCCTATAATTTTCAACCATACTTTCTTTCTTTTTTCATTTTATTTATTGTAGGTAAACTTTAAAAATAATAATAATGAAATAATAAAAACATCGTAGTGAATTGTTTCAATGACAGAATATCGATAATATATCTGCTTACAAGAACAACACTATCTCAAAATAATCGTTATCAACAATCATCAAAATATACTAACAAACAGGCAATCTAAAGTAACCAAAGCAAAATTCAGCAAGACTTATGAATAAACTACTTAAATGAGTCTAATTACATGAGGTATTTCGGCTACTGTATGATTTATAGGCAGGAAAATAACACATGCCGGTGTAAAGTGTGACATTCGCTTGATTTCCGCTTTTTCTAGTGCCGCACCCCTTAATGCTGCTGCGACGCATTTTTATCAATACTTAATTGTTCTCACTGTCAATATTTTTGCCCATTTCATTACAATTCATGCAAATAATTCACTAAAACATTTGGCCAAACCTTAGAGGATGGAAAAAAGGGCCAAACATTGGTTTTGACATTTGATGACTTCCCTTTGACAACCGGATACAGATGTCAAAGGGTACTCCGAAAATGGTAAAATGAGGACAGTTGGCATTTAAGATGACGTTACGTATTTTCGATTCCCGTGTTTGACATAAATCAATGTAGTGCTATCTCTTTTGTCTTACGACGGCACGCAGTAGTTAAACAAAGACAATAAAATGTTCATGTTTTCACCGTCTAAATGCATCATATACGTCAACGTCTGCTTTATATATGTCAATATAACATGTCCTTTGGTTTCCATAGTCTAAGTGGTTTTACTTCACAAACCAGGCGACTTATGTTAAAACAAACATAGAATAGCAAAGTAAGTCATAATAAAGGCGGAAGAAACAAGTTCCTTCAATTTGGAATGTATAATAATAAAGATAAAACTAATAAAATCATAAATAAATTTAAAGATATTTGTACAAGCCTACGGTATGTTACTGGAACTATGTAATCAACAATCATATGCGGTATATGGTTCTTGCTATCGCACAGCGGCTTCGGTAATAACACAACTCGAGAATGGAAAATTTGAGAAATAAACAAGCAAAAGCTAAAGCAAAGGTCCCCAAACTTTATTTTATACATTTATGGGGTCAATTACACTCGAAACGCTCTCAGCCCCTACGAGTTTTATAGAATATGCTGTTACAGCCGCCACGCTTCTGCAATGCATCGGAAATGTTCGCCAACACTCGTGTTCATACTTTTGAAGCTTATGCGAACCTAGGACCTCTGAGTGGCAGTCCAGCATAGTAACCGTTCAAATGGTAACAGTTTTTGTCAGCTGATACAGTGCTACTCATTTTTATTGCTTTAATTTGTAAAGTGAAATATTTTTCAATGTTTTATATAATTATCTAACCTAATCTACCTTTTTATCTTTATCACGTTTCATAAGAATGTTCCAAAAATGTTTAATTCAAATGTCATTTATATGTCAATTATAGAAAGGTATTATGTAAGTATATAGATAGCATCTGGTTTAATACTAACCCACTAATGGAAAAACAAAATTTTGATCACGATTTGCCTAAATGGGAAACACTTTCGTGGACGCGCCATTTGCGTTTCATGCACTTGTTTTATTTTTCTGTTACTTCACCCCCTGGGGTTGATGAGAAGTGGTCTACATTTTGGGAACCATCGGTCTAAATAATATAAGTAAAACCCATTTATTATTTCAACTACCTCCGTGGTCGAAGTTACCTTGCTGTACTGCGGGAGAAATATTTCTATGGCCTATGTTTATTTATCTCGTTAGTTTAGATGTAATTTGTGGTTATCTATGTATATATCTATATCTATAGTAGATCAGATTTTTTTATTAAAAATAAGTGCGCATTTGACCTCCATCTCACCTGATGGAAAGTGTAGCATGCACACCTAAATAATACCTATTCACTCTCACCTTGAAAAGGTCCAAGTTATAGTACAATATAGTATAGTTACCCTAGTGCGGGGTGCTAGTAATAAAAAAATATACGCTCCACTGCAGAGCACGGGTCTTCTCTCAGGCGAGGATTTAGGCTATATTTTTTTTTATAATATCAAGTGCACCAGGGGGCCCACCACGACCTCTTAAAACAATATAATATTACTTTAACCTTACATTGAATTTTCGTACCATGACGCGCTTAAACTAAGCTTATTGTAATGTTAAAACTATAATGTTTTATTGGCAGCTTTGTGACTATTCATTCACTCAGTTCGTACTATGACGCGACTTTAACATTAAAGTAATATTGCTCTTGTGTCAAATTTAGCAATGTTAAAATAGTTACACGGATGGAATGGAAACAATATTATTTTCAGTTTTATTATCTTATTATCGATTTGTAATGATTAAAAGTTACATTGAACTTATTTATTTACATATATATCTCTTCAATATTATGTTTACTTTTTTATTTAATAGCACATAGGAAATAATTTCTCGATAAATAAAAATACACGATGTTTATTTCGGAAAATTATGACAACGCCATCTATATGCTTCTTGGCGAAACTAACAGTTGACACTAGACTATAATTCCGAATTCACAACGTGACAATCAAGTCACTTTAGCAATAATACATACTTGATGGATAGGTTTGTCATAGTACGAATAATGAGCAATATTATTGGCTTACATTGAAATAAGATAGTTTTTTGAAAGGTTATGGTAGGTCTCCTGATAAGTAAATTTCTAATTAAATTTCGAAAAAGATCCGAACCCCTTTAAGGTACCCCATTTTTTTAAACATAGATACAATACAAATATGTGGGTGATTCCAAAAACTGGCGATCAATACTCGATGCTATCTAGGAACAGCGCATACACATGATTTGTCGAATTCGTAATTGCTGAAAATAAGGTCATGTTACCGATATCGTATCATGAATCATATGTTCATTCAACCGTGATTTTCTATGATAGTAATAATTGATATTATATTTCATAGAAACGCCTGAACAAACGCTAACTAGGTCTAGATTTAAAAGCAGTGTGATGATGCCACCTCTTTCATCGTCATTCCACCTTTTTACCACCCTTTACTCTGACTCCTGGCCACCCACTTTCAAATTTTGAATCATTTTTAAATATTTTTCTTCTTCGTCACTTACCAAAGCAGGCGTGTCTATTCTCCACAAAACGGAGTCCCTTTCACCTGACTCCGACGTTTCGTGACATATCTATACCGATAGACGACCATCTCCAGCTACTTGGAATGGATATGTCATCCAGTCTGAACTTCGGCAGATACATTGAATCCATGACCAAAAATGCAGCCAGGAAGCTTGGCATCCTTTCCAAGGTGAGGCGTTACTGGCCACCTTGGATTCAATCGACAAGCGTGCCAAAAGACTTATAGGTGACTCGGAATTAGTTGACGTGAAGCTGCAGAGCTTTGAACATCGCAGTAAAGTTGCCTGCTTACCAGTATTCCCCTTTCCATCATTGGGGGACTAGACGTGGGCTGCGATTCCACCCCTATCTTGTGGATATTCCCAGGATTCACACTAAGCGTTTCGCTTCCACATTTGTATGGCGAGCGAATAGGGAGTGGAATTTCCTGCCTGCGGACATATTCCCCGAACGCTATAACTTGGACCTTTTCAAGGCGAACGTGAGTAGGCATTATTTAGGTGTGCATGCTACATCCTCGACCTCATCGTCACTTTCCATCAAGAGAAATGGAGGTCAAATGCGCACTTATTCTTAATAAAAAGAAGTCTTAAGTTTCCGTCGCCACTGTCTACAAATTTTCCGAAACGAGCACACGTGCTCGAGTTCACGTATAATTCTGACCAGTTAAATCATATAACCTAACTGCTTGTAAAGTATAATATTTGTAGTATTCAACCATTGAAAATCATATAACCGAACTGCTTTTAGAGCATTGTATTTCCAGAAATTACAGGCCCTTTTGGGGTACGCTACTTTATTGGTATAACCTGTATTTAATTTAAATAGGGAGTGTTTTTAAACGACTGCATGAACCTGTTTTTATATCATCATGTTTTATTACAGTTCTTTTCCCTTCGTGCAGGGCTAAAAAGGCGACATTGGCAGAATCATAATTCGATCTTAATACGATTCATATTTCAAATCGCTAAAAGGTCACTTAACTGACATTCGTGTTATGAATTGCTATCTTATTGCTACCAATTCATTTAACGCAATTAATCTATTTGACATTTTTTATGGAACTGCGCAAAATGGTCCAAATAATAATCTCAGTACAGCGTACTAAAAAAACCGACTCAGAGGTACGTGAAAGTATATATAATTACCAAGTTTTATTGAAATCGGTTACAGGAAAGTGCGCAAACCCGGATTCATCCCCTAGTTCGCCACTATACGGGACTTGACATAGGAGATGATAAAAATCGGTTCTCACTACTCAAAGTATATTGAGAGAGAAAAATACATTGAACTGGAGAATAGCAAAATCAACCATTAAAATAATTGCTTATCATAATAAAATTCAGGCGCTATTTATGAAAATGAATCTTCATGCGTGAACAGCCACCCTTAGAGGTGCATGATTTTCTTCAAAATTAAATGAGACCACTATGGAGGTACCCATATCTATCTAACAAAAAAAGAATCAAGAAAATCGATTCACAAATATCGGAGTTATCGCGAACATAAATACAAAAAAAAACATACAGTCGATTTGAGAACCTCCTCCTTTTTTGAAGTCGTTTAAAAATAGGAATTGCTTTTATGTCAAACAGCAGAATCGTAAGAAGTTACTTGAAAGCAATATTTTACAATTCATTTCGTTATATTATTTAGAAAATTAATTAGGGGGTGTGGAGTGGGGGTGTGTTAGTGGTGAGTTAGGCGGTGGGTTTGGGGTGGTTTAGGGGGTGGGTTTAGGGGTTGGGTTAGAGGGTGAGTTAGGAAGTGGGTTATGGGGTATGGGTGGGTCACTCACCCACCCACTCACCCGCTCACCCACCCACTCACTCACTCACTCAAACCCACCCACTCAAACCCACTCACTCATTTGTTCTAACTGCCTCCGTGGTCGAATATGGCATGGGCAATATAGTATTTGGGGTGCTGTCGTAACGAATATGGCACTCCTCTCTAAAGCCAAGATGGCAGGCACGACTTTTCAAATAAATTCAATATGGATATCATTTTCAAGGTATTTGGGGATGCTCATTATGAATATGGCACTCATTTCTAAACCCAAGATGGCGGCACGACTTTTCAAATAATGGCAAGTTGGGTTTTCGAGGCATTCGGGGGTGGTCATTACGAATATAGCATTTATTTCTAAATCCAAGATGGCGGACACGACATTTCAAGTAAATGCAATATGGGTATCATTTTCTAGGTATTTGGGGGTGCTCATTACGTGCCATGTTGGCACTCATTTCTAAATCCAAGATAGCCGGCATGATTTTTCAAATTACGGTCACTCACCCGCTCACCCACCCCCTGACACACCCCTAACCTTCCCTCCCTGGCTATAAAAAATTTAATATCATTCGCTTTTAAAAATAAAATAAAACCAATTTACAAAACTGAAAAATTCCTAGAACTGTGTCTCGAAGGAAGAATTTTATAATTATTAGACGGATTTTTACAATAAGTTATCTTTAACAGAAGACTCAACATTATTGGTATGTTAATAGATTTATGTTATATTATTTTAGCGTTTTAAATGACAATTTTATATTTTTTTCATTAGTTTATTTTGGATTGATTAATTTATTTAATGAAATTGAGGTAATAAGGAATTTTCAGTTAATTTTTATAGTATTTTGACTTGCCGACAGAATGCACACACACTCTACGTAGCCCCGCACTAGGAAAACCCTGTGTCGCGGATGCCATGGACCCAAACTCACCAGAGAAATAAATGTATTCCATACAAATATTTCTTCCGGCCCGGGAATCGTACCTTGGACCTCTGCGTGGCGGTCCGGCAAGGTAACCGTTCGGCCACGGTGGCAATTATTTCATTAAATTTGATCAAGTTCTACTGTCCCGATTTTCTCTGTTTATATATATCCTTACAAGAAACTTTTAAAAAACTGAGTGTATTCAGCATTAATAAAAACTAGTCAATATTTATTCATTTTGTGTGAAAAAACATTGTATTAAATTTGATTAACTTCTGCTGTCCCGGTTTTTTTTTTTTTTTTCAAAACAGTGAAAATGACCCATACATGAAACTGAGTCGATCTGCATAAAAAAATAATCAACTTTATTCATTTTTATGGTCAACCCACACTTGACCATAAAATTTACAAAATTGTTTTCACAAAAAAAGAATGAATGGTTCCTGGTCCTAAGACAGGTTCCTTGTATCTCCTACGGTTTGGAATTTCCTCAAAAGTCCCAAATAAAGAAACACACTATATAAGCGTGATAGGAATTTGGACTATAACGTTAGGAAAACTACCGAAATCTTTCTCTTCAGTGATGTTTACCAGTCGTATATATCCATAAAGTGACCGAAATCCAAAAGCAACCATAATATCCAATAATTTATGGCAAAATTCGAAACAAGGACAATCATAGTTTCACAAGTTGATGTCCTAATTAAGTAAAGTGGGGCATTGTCGTAAACACAAGAAGGGGGCGTTGGGGGACGACACACAGTCCACTCAACGCCGCGGTTGGTGGGGCAAGGACATTTGCTCCAGCTTGCATTGAAATCAAAAATCACCAGCGGTATCATAGCGAGCTCTGTTAATACATTCGAATCACTAACATCCAAAGATAATATGAACGATCATAATATCAGACATCAACTAGACGTTTTAGTAACAGAAGCGCTCCTTGTGAAAGAGTTAGTCCAGGGAAGTAATGCCACCTTACCTATTAATGCCACCAAGTAGTAATTTGAGCATTTGAAGGGTAAGGGTGCTTGTGAAATTACAGGCACGTGGGGCTTGTCAACTTATGACTCAGGGTGACAGACGCTGTGGCAGTGAGCTTCAGATCTTGTCGTCACTTAGTGTCATAAAAAACAGATACTGAAAATTCCGTTATCTGGTAAATATGATTCTCTGCCTACAAAAATAAAACTTCCTACTAGCTGAAATGAGCCAATGTCAGCGTGTACGCAACTATTGTAACATCAGAAACAAAGAGTCATAAAGACAAGACTCTTAAACTTCTTAGGCTACGGACACCTCGGATATCAAGACCCCTTTCGAAGACATAAAATATTGTAATAAAGCCAGAGATGAGCAAGCACCCAACAGAAATCAAGGGCAAAAACTATTTACAACTAAATATTTGTAAACTCAGTTTTGTTCAAATGTAATGGCATTGTTACAAAATGTTTATTGCTTGCTTACACATTTTGCCTTTCTATTAAATCGATTCGTTGAAAATCACACTGAAATGAATCGATACAAAAACTCGTTATCGTGTATCCTTGAATCGATTTTCATCTACAAAAAATTTTTACTTCGAAATTTCTAAAAATAATTCACGCGTGTAACATTTTCGTCCACGATTTTGGATAGAAACGAAAAAAATCCAATCAACCCGATTGGTTTTTAACTCATCTTTGAACAAAGATATTTGAAAAGAAACTATTTTTTCACATCAAAATCGCGTTTATTTGTCTTTTTCAAGCAAACCAACGTTTTAAACTCTTTACAGCTCCCATAATCTCGGCTGACTTAGATGGCACAGTCATCAACCAGTTTTAGATCCGAAAAGAAAATAGTTTCATTTCCATTACGTAACTTTTATAGTAATAATAATAATAATAACGTACACACTCAACATAGCCCCGCACTATGGAAACCCTGTGTCGCGGTTGCCATGGACACACACATAGACAACCAAACAGTACACCCAAACTCACGAGAGAAATAAATATAATTTTATAAGCTCGCGTTAGACCAAGGTTCACGAACCCCATATTTCAAAACGCACCTCGGTTAATGAATATTGAACTCTTTGGCAACAAATCATTTGGGATATAGCAATAAAGGAAAACATCTCACATTTATGGTTCGCTGATGACATAGTCCTAATGGCGTAGTCGCTGGAGGAGCTACAACTGACGCTGGGTAGCCCAGCATCAGCCTCGCAACGGATTGATCTCGGCATGAACTTAGATAAAACGAAAGTCTTGATCAATGATCATATTGTCCCTAGACCAATCGTAGTCAATGGCCTAATTAGCTAAAACCTTCTTGAAGTTATTTCCGAATAAATTTACCTCGGGCAGACTCTGCGATTAGATAGAAACAATTTCGAGAGGGAAGCCAAGAGGAGAATTCAGCTTGGCCGGGCAGCGTTTTATAAACTACGTCGAGTCTTCTCGTCACCCATGTCGCAAAGTTCAAAAACAAAAGTTTTCAGTCAGTACGTTCTACCTGTTATGACATACGAAGCCGAGACGTCGACACTCACGATACGGTTAGTTCAGTCAGTGAGCTATGGAACGAGCTATACTCGGAGTTTCTTTGAAGGACAAGGTACGGAACGAGGTTATTCGACGGAGAACCAAGGTCGTCGACATAGCTGGTAGAATAAGCATACCAAAGAGGCAGACGACCGGGCATATCCGTCGAAGAACCGATAACCGATGGGGTTAAGCAAGTTTGAGACGATTCGCGAAGTCTGCTGGCACAAGATGGATGCGACGAGCTGAGAACCGGGCGAAACGGCGCGCATTGGGAGATACCCTTAACCAGCGATATACTGTTGATGATGATAATGATGATGATGATGATACAGCTGGAGTTGACTCTGTACTTGTTTGATTGGGATTTAATAACCACTTTGAGCACCAGGTTAAATCCCGAGCGATTAAAAATCGGGAATTTTGTCAATTCTGTAATGATGCGTGACGAATGTGTAATCTTTGAGGTTCACTTTGTTATAGTAGCAGTAGAGTGTTCCCAACTTATTAATGATATTTACATATATTTATAACTTTTATTTAAATGTATACGTGTGTCGTAAATGTGTAGTGTGGCTTAAAAGGAAGGATATACATGTACCATTTCCTCGGGGCTCAGTCGACGCCGATACAGGAACGACTGAAAATCAGCGTCTGTTTCGACCGAGATAGACATATTGCTGAGTCGTATCCTTTTCCTCGCTTGAGCCACTACGCACACTTGCTAACTTAAATTAATAAGTCACTTGTTGTTTTCTTTTTAGTTGTAATTTTAGATATAAGTGTGTGTAGTGTTTCAAATTCTGTGAATAAACTTCTTTCTTTCTTTCTTTCTTTCTTTAGAGCTGCTTGTGAACGAATCACTTCAGGGAAGTACCACCATACCTATTTCTGCCGGCAAGCAACAAGGTGAACACTGCTACAGGCTCATGGGACTTGTCACGTATTAGAGTGACCGACGCACTACCAGTGCCCCTCAAACCTTTGCGACTTAAAGCTCTGAGTGATACTGCAACTGTTTTGGGTATGAATGTCACTTACCACTAGGGGCACGAATTGTTCATCCCTCCTCATTATTAGATATTAAAATAAAAATTATGCTTGAGCAATAGTGTAATGTACAAAAAAACACATGTTGCTAGGAGGCTATTAACAATAGACCATACGATAGAGTTTATTGTCTGTCAGTCTGTCTACGTAATAGGAGCATTAGTATACAATAAGATACCGTATGATATCAAGGATGCAGCTTCACCGTTTAGTTTTGAGATTAAGTTGAAGAAGTGGCTACTAGAAGAACAATTCTATGACTTTAAAGAATTTCTTATTTCGTAAAATCAAACGTCACAATGTAATTTTTATCGTATCATGATTTATCTTTGATTATTTGACATTGTACTCACCTTATTATTTTTTTTGATTTTATGACATGTAATATTATGTAAATGTGACTTATAAGGTATTGTTTATTTTAAAATTAATCGTGAATGACTCACTGACTTCAAATGTAATATTAATGTAATGTCCATTTTACAAATGTTGAATGGTATTGATAACTGACTTGTAACGTATAATATTGTTACCAATAAATAATTTCCTTTAGTTAGTTTAGTTAATTAACCAAACCTAAATCATTCCAAAGAACTTATGTTTGTCTACTAACAACGGTATCGATAAGATTTCAAAAATTACTATTTCAACTTGTTTACCAATGCATTCATTAAGGAAGGTATTTATAAACAATGCCTCCTTACATGCATCAGAAAGGGACATATACTCCGCCTCAGTACTCGATAATTTCCAACTTTGAAAGTATATACCGAATAAAGACCGTCTATCAATTCCATTAGAAGCCCAGTCTGCCTCCGCAAATCCCGTCACAGATAAACGGTTGCTCTTCTCATAGATAACGCAGTAGTTCTTTGTACCTTTGAGATAAAAATATGAGCCCGGTCCTCAGTGTGTCGTATCTACTTCTTTTTTCTACAAATAAGAGAGAGCAAAATAGTTTCTATAAGCACATGGGACTTGTCAATTTTATGTCTCAGGGTGACGGACGCAGTGACAGTGTCCCTTAAACAGTGACACTGCAAGCGTCATTCATCCCATCACTTAAAAGTTCAGTGCAGGATACAGGCCTCCTCCAATATGAGCCCAGCCCTCAGTTTTTCACATCTACTTCTTTCTTTCACAAAGCAAGAGAAAGAGTTTACTGACCGTCTAAATGGCAAAATAGTTTCTACAAGCACGTGGAATGTGTCAACTTATGCCTCAGGGTGACGGGCGTAATGACAGTGTCCCTCTTTCTTAAGGTAGTAAAACTTTTATAGAGTAGGTGTGATGCTTACCACCACTCAAGACTTGCTCGTCCTGTCTCTTAATAAAACAGTATACTTAGAGTCGATAACTACCTCAGCTTGAATTCAAATTTTTCTCGTACTAATACGGTTTATTTTGCTTTAAAACCATGTGAAAAATGTATAGCGTATTGTTCAGTTGATATAAAAAAACCATAGGTAACCTATATATAAAGTACCTATTGAATACCGCGGTTTTCTTGAAAAATTTTTGAGGTGTGTTTTTTATCTATCGCGAAAATTTTTAGGCACCGTGTATTCGCACTATATAGTAATTCAGTGTATATACTCAATTTTCCTATATACTTTTTCCAAATCAGTTGACTCTTTCACTGTTTAAAGCCATTTGAGGTTGTATAGACTTTACTTGACTTAATATCGCTAATTCATATGAAGTGGGTTATAATAAAGTATAAAGAAGAGATTTTGTCTTTAACCATGCCGTTGTACGCTGACGGCAGCGCCAGAGCTCAAATCATAGACAATTTTGTTGGTCAATTCTAAAACAAAAATCACGGAACATGTTAGACCGCTGCGGGCCATATCGTGTATGTTTTCCTTCTAGGGAGGGATAAATGGGGGTCGGAGTTGGGGGTAGTTTCAACCACCGCCTGTCTCGATAAATATTCATCATTCTGAATAACCGCTCACTTTGCCAAGAAGGTAGGCTCCTCCGAATTTGTACGAACCAGATTTGGTTTGGTTATTTTTTGTTTTAATTTCTTCTTTTTTATCTTCACGGATAGCGTTTTAGCAAAAAAATATTTTTAAAGTGTTGTTCCACATTACTCGACCAGTCGATTCATTTGTTAGTTTTTAAATATTGCAACATTTAACTGATTATAAAAATAGTGAAGAGATAAACGCACCAAACAGATTAATAGAGGACATAAAAAATACTGTCTTTTGTGAATTTGGCACTGGATCAAATAATAACAACTAAAACTACTCAGAATATGCTATTCATTTCTATTGATTATTGAATTCTTTATATTAGCCAAAGTTTTAACCTTCTATCATATAATCCAAAATGTAACTTCCTAACAATAACTACTCGCATATTTTACTACTGTGTACGTTTTAACATAACGCTATGACTAATTTTAAAACCAGGCACATAATAACCTTTATGAGAGTGTAAAAAATGTTACAAAAATAAAAGTTCATTCGACTTCATGAATCGAGAACTTTCAATGTTTTGAATATACAACAAGAATGAATCAGCTGACCGAAGCGTAAAGGTTTTAGTTTTAGTTTTTAGCTACTCTTATCTCATAGGTACACACGACGAACGTCAAATATTCTATGATAGATGTTCCTTAATAATGAAACATGTAACATGTCTACAATAGGCAAAAAAGGTTCAGATAAAAATGTGAAACAAGTACATTTTGAATATCTAATATTTATAATTACCTTAAAAAACTTCTGTCTTGGCCAAAATCCCGTTCACTTTCTGCGTTTCATCACTCAATAATCACAAAAGATTTAATCCATATCCAAAACACCACCGAAATTGGTCCAAAGCCGGTCGAGGCCGTGATTTGTCACCGAAACAGCTCGTCTGCACAGAATCTCGCTTTTGACGCACAAACACTATTTTTAAACATTATTACAATACACATAAATCCATAAAATCGATTATGGAAATCCAAAATACATGGCGCATCACTATTTTAATAACTTTTTTAGAGATTAATCTTAGCTAAGATTTGTGAGTTTGAGTTTCGAATGTTTTATTTTTAAATTTTTCGGTGCGCTGCCCGTGCGTGCGTCTGTGGAAAGCGAAGCCCGGAATTCGAATTTAGGTTAGAATCCGCGGGTTATGCTCACACATGCGCAGAAGCGCTGTGTAGATGAAGGCAAAGAATAAATTTCGGCGGGCGACGTTTTGGCGGCGGCGGACAGAAAAATTGTTTTTGGTTGGCGCCAGACTTGCTTTATTAAAGGCTAGGTTTTCATTCAGCATTTGATTTGCACCTAGATGCACTATAATTAGAGTTACTGCGGCTTACGTACATACAAAATGCTGTACTTATAAGTAAGTTGAAGATTTTGGAAAACTGTTTTATATAAATATTTTATGAATTTTGTGCCATCATAAAATTCGTGTACAATTAATTCGCGTCAATATGTCTGGGTATCCTATTACTTCGATGTCACAAGATGTTGATTAGGAGAAAATTAAGATACCTAAGTAAAATAATTACCATATTCCCTTAGAATAATAACGCATAGAATGATAGTTTCATATCAAACGAACTGTCACAAGTGAGGCAAAAATCAAATTCATGTAGGCTAGTTTTAGTAGTAGGTTAATTTTCGGTTTTAGTGAATATTTATATAAAAATACAAGTTGAAACGCGTTACTTCCTTGTGGAATGTGATGTTAGTATCTATTTTATGTTTGTCTCACGTATTTTTATACTCATTAACCGCACATTTCGTAATTTTTAGCTAAAATTCTTGAGCTGTTCGCGGTGCAAGTTGACCTTGAGCACTGAAGGCCCGCCCGCTCGTATAGGCCCTTTTGGCACGCTTCAATTTGCCTCACTTAGCGTGTGCGGACTAGGTTTCTATGCGTTATTATTCTAAGCATATTCCCTTAAACTCGTCCAATATTGTTTAAAAAGTTCCTGCGCGATACTTAGCGTTATATTATAGAACGTAAAGGTGATAATCCATTACCTTAGCCTAGTGGAATGTTTTTACATTATTGCACACAAAAAAAATGTCAAAGACGATATAAAATTAGACAGGCACTGAATAAGGACGTTGGTTGGATAGCCTTCTTTCATGTGACAGAATGAACAAAATGACAAAAATATTTTTCACCTCACTACCTCGGAAAGGCTTTCCTTCTCATTAGAAATCTGCGCGCGAAAACGGTATTTCAAATTCGAACTTGACGACGGACTGTGATGCACCTAACTTTTTATTTTGTTTATTGAAACTGATTTGTTATAGTGCACCCGTTTTTCTTTCATCGACCATTTTCCTCGCCATATAGTACGGTGAAAAGTTGTGTGTCTCGCTCGGCAGCAAAGTTGTTTTGCTTCTCGTGTCTTGAGACCCTCGCCACGTTCAGGATTCTATTTTTGAACCACGAGCGAAGCGAATCTTAGGGTCGTATTCTAGAACTCTACTCAATGCTCAAGTCAGGATTGCACTGGAAACACAAGCACTGGAAATACGACCCTAATGGCAGGGACTTGAGTATGATTTCGAGTGCTTTAAACCATACTCAAATCCTGACTTAAGCATTGAGTAGAGTTCTAGAATACGACCCTTACACTCCTTGTTCAGGTTTCAATACAAACACTAGCGTCAAACAATAACTTTGCAGCCTTGCATAGCAAGTGGCTATTTTATTGCACATTATAGAATACAATGACAACACAGATCTGTCATGTTCAGATTTTATGATCATCAAATAAATATTTATTTTTAAATGTATCATGTAACCCGCAGGTTGCCTGGAAGGGATTGCAATCTAGCAATAAGGTTACCTATTCAACTATCTGTCTGTTAAATAAAAATAAATAAATAAATATTAGACACAATCACATACGTAGTTCCGATCCCAAATTAAGTAACTAAAGCATTTGTGTCATGGAAATCGAAAACAACGACGATACCACAAACATCTAGACCCGAGACAATATGGAGAGGCTTTTCTATATCGACCCGAACATTGATCCCGGGTCGTCAGAGACGGTGACACTATGAAAACCGGTGTGCAAGCCGCTCTAACACAGAGGTCGTTAATATTTTCTAATGTTATTGTTTTATTCTGGTGTGCAATAATAGTTATTTTTGATATAAGTGCGGAAAGTTAGTCATTATTCACGAGGCTCGAGGCTTCTTGGCCCGAGCCAGAGGCGAGGGTCAAGACGCGAGGCAAGTGAAAATGACAAATCCGCACGTGTATCAAACGACGTTTTTTAATACATTTGCGAAAAAACTACATTGAAAGTAAAATAAAACAATATTTAAAAGAAACTCATTTTCTGCTAGTAAATTAAAATAATGAAATACAACCACTGCAACCATTATTTAAAAGTCTATGGAAATCTAGTTCTAACGTGCTGTTTTTGTTTATTTTCTGTAATATCGGTCTGTAACCACTTTTCTTATTATGAAGTCCTGGTACTTTTGTTTAAACTTCTTTAGGAACCCGTGCACGGTAGTGAGATACAATTTATCTGTAATACATAAAACAAATATATACATAAAAATCTCGCCTGTCACCCATTCAGGGGTAGGCAGAGACCTCCACTCGATACGTTCATTATATAGTATTTGTAAATAAATATAAGTTTTAATGACGAATAACTTAGGTCACAAAGCACTTAAATATTAAATAAATATACAACTTCTTTAGTTCTGTGCTTAAGATTTGAAACAACAGTAAATGTAAAAAAAATGGAAAGTAAAAAGCACTAGTACGAAAATTCCCACTTTCGGTACGATTTGTAGTGCGAAAAATACCACGTTTTGAGCAACTGTATTAAAAAAATATATTTGTATCTGCCTATCTGGCAGATCTACCTATGACTTGCAACTCTTTGCCTAGCAGTACGCACACAATGGAGCAGTCTCCTGGCACTCTGGCAGACTCGTTGGCGTTTACGTAGATTCGCCCGCACTCGCTATATTACTCAAAATACACACCATGATTCTGTTAACCCCTACCATAGGACATTAAAGCACTACCAACTCACCTGTAACTCACTAAAAACTTATGTTTAACAGCTTACATTCGATACGTTACTCAAAATGCTCGCAATAATTTTTAATTCCTACCAATGTACAATAAGTCACAACTAACTCACCTGTAATTTACTAAAAACGTGAATTAGTACTAATAGAAACGTCCATACACGTCAAAAACGTCTCATGTTTTCATCTCAGCCATTAGCCTCAACTAAACGTGCAGTAAGTCACTTATAACTCTCTCGCAAATATTTCTAACTGGAAAATACCGATTTCACTACTATTTTGAATATTTTAGTAACAGTAGAGCTCCTTGTGAAAGAGTTAGTAGAGACCTATTTCTGCCGCCAAGCAGTAATGTCAGCATTACTGTGTTCCGGTTTTGAAGGGTAAGGGTTCTGGTGAAATTACAGGCACGTGGAACTCGTCAACTTATGTCTTAGGGTAATGGGCGCAGTAGCAGTGCCCCTCAGATCTTCGCAATTTAACGCTATGAGTGGCACTGCTACTGTTATGGACAGGCGTGTAGCTTACCATTTGTTGACTTGTTCGTCCTGTCACTTGATATTGTAAAAAAAATGAGCCTGTGTTTTTATTCAGCGCCCTTACTCTTTAAAAACGGAACGCGGCAAAGCTCAAATTACCGCTTGGCGGCAGAAATAGATAAGTGACAGTACTTCCCTGGACGAGCTCTTTCACAGGGAGCTCTACTAATACTGATGTAGAGTCGTTCGGGTCAAGTGTGTGCACTTTTGTAATTTAAGGCTTATTGCAAATAAAATATAAGACCTAACCTTGCCGCCAGTGGTGTGATTGTTTGTCATAATTACTTTCATGAGCTTATTTATAATTTAATATTGGATTAACGATAGCATTTCCGAAAAATTTCAGTGGTTTTTAATTCATAGTTGCAATGGATAGGTTCACGATAGTTGTAAACACACATTTGAATATCGAAATTCCCTACCGTCAATAAAATTCAAGACGTTTATTTTCAAGTGAGAACCAGTAGTAAGGTCATCAGGTAAACAACGTCTCGTTTCATGTGTCTATGAAACACTGCGCACGCGGCGAGTGACACTAATTGCTAAATTAATCGATCTTGTTAATATCAGATTTGATTTAGTGCTTATTATACGGCACAATTGCAAAAGTCTGCTTTCGAAATTGCCGAAAATCAAGACACGTATTTACATCTTCGAGCTGTACAACCAAAATGTTTCTTAAAGTTTTTTGTCTCTTTCATTACGAATTTTCGGACAACGTATCCTTGACTTGCACTTTACATCTAGAAATGCATACTCGTCAGTCAATGAGTTATATTCATTAGGGTTGCAACGAATAGCATGGCCGAGAATTCGGCCAAACTATTAGTTTAGTTAGTAATCTGGAGCTACTTACTATCATTACCTGAGTTTGAATAGGATCAAATGCCTCAATCCACTCTGTAATATGGAACAGGTTCCGATTTGTAGTCGTTATAGCCTCGGCTAACCTTGAAGGCGGTGCCTGACAGTATATCTGCAGATCGTCTGCATATGAACGGTAGGAACATGAAAGATTAGGAGAAATAGAGTTAATAAATATGGCAAACATAAGAGGAGATAAAATGCCACCTTGCGGAACGCCAGCGGTCTTGTTTGGTCTTGTTACACCATGGGGACAATTTATCATCATACCGAACTCGTTGCCTGCGACCGTACAGATAACTGTGAAATAAGAATAGCACTTATTAACTTTATATATAATAAATATGTATGTATGTACCACACCAATTGCCTGTCCTGAGTACCGGAGAAAGGGAAATCTGTGACACTTCTCTGAGTAACCAGTCCAGAAGCAATTGTGAAAGGTGCATATTATCAAGGATCTCCGCATCCCCTGCCCACAATGTAAAAATTGTTAAGCCACTGGGGTCTTTATTTATACAAAAATTGAAATAGTGAAACAAGTAACATAGTCCTGTTAAGTAACATGTAACATAGTCCTGAAGTTGCTAGTGGTTTTAAAATAAGCCCGTATTAATAAGCAAAAAATACTCGAACATGCGATATATATTCAGCAATAATATTAATTAGTATGATAATTAATAGTGTTCTTAGTGAATAGCAAATCAACATACGGCCGAAGTGGAATTCTCTCCACGTACGAGTAGATTGATTCCCTGAAAGCTATAACATGGGCCTTTTCAAGGCAAGAGTGCATTATTTAGATGTGCACGCGTCATAGTCGACCTCATTATCACTTTCCATCACGTGAGATATAAGGTCGAATGCGTACTTATTATTTTAATAAAAATAAAAGAGTAGTATAAAACCATGAGGTACCGCCTACCTCCCAAACAAAAGCCGTGGGTTCGAATGCGGGCTATAAGTTTTTCGGAATTTATGTGTGTTTAATTCTACAGATCCGTTCTAAGAATGTAGTTAACTTTAAAGGTAAGCATACTGTGTTTGTAATTTACAGTATAGAAGTATAATTTATCTACAATCAACTTACATGAAACGACTGTCGGCGTTATTGCAGACAACCACAATTGAAACCCAAACTCTCGAGAGAAATAAATGTAGGTCACACAAATATTACTCCTGGTCCAGAAATCGAACCCAGGACTTCTGCGATTTTTTCGTCCTTTACAATAAAATTATCCTTCTAAGAAACTAAGTCTATCAGCATTGAAAATTTTTTATTAATTTTGAATGAAAAAATATTTTATTAAATTTGATCGTCTTTCTCAACGCTTTTTGCGTCGTGAGTTAGCAAAAAAGAAGGCATCAATTTCGTCTGTACACGGAAACTGATGACGTCACGCTATTAAGCCGACAATGTAAACACGCTGTACAGGGTTAAACAGGGACACTCTGATGTGGTAGAAAATTCATGTTTCGTTTACATTTGTCCTTTATTGATTTTGTATAGTTAGACTTTCTTGTTCTTTGTATTGTGACTGATAGAAACACTTCGAATCAGTACCCAGTTGTAGTTCTATAATCGGCACTCTATGATGGCCGTTTTGTCATTTGTCCGCTCATCAAGTTCGTATTAAGTCATAACTACGTTGGAGCAGCTAATTGCTGCACAATGTCGTCAAGAGTGAAGTGCAATAGAATTTATGGATGTATAACTTTACGACAGAACTCGGCATTTGCTTTTCGAAATGTTTAAAAACGAAATCTAGTACGATCGTCGCTTATGGGATCACTGGCTAGCACAAACCGGCAAACTCGCGTCAAAGCTCAATGCAAAACAAAGCAGCTTCGAATGGACGATTTATTAGGTAAACATTTTTATTTTCCTTTTATGCATCGAGTATTTAACCAGAAATAGAGACGAAATGTAATTTAATTGTTTGAAAACTATTCTACCAGATCATTACGGTGACGACTGCGCTCCGATTGGCCAGCCCGAATTCGAAACAATTGACGGGTGTCGTCAATTGTTTCACTTTGAACCGACCAGTTTAATTTGGACTTTGCAATAATGGACGAAAATTTAAAAATTACCGATGTAATGTGATTCCGTTTGCTTTGTAATTAGATGTTTTGCTGCTTTTCCCTCACCACCGAATGGAACAGCTCCCATTGTTAGAGATATTATCTTTATTACAAAAAAATACAGAATATTTTTGGAATACACGGAGACGTCTTTCTAATTTGTGATTTCAGCGCAAACGAGAGTTGATATTTAAAAAAGTTACCCTTGTTTCGTCTCTATTTCTAGTTATATATTCGATAGTTTTATTAAAAATTTTAACAGCCACTTGCATTACTAGTTTTAAATCTAAAAACTTATAGATGCGACTCACATTTGAATTTTTTTTCGATAATGATTTGAGACCTCGCTATTGTAATCTGTCAAAACGGTCATCATAACGTGCCGATACTTGCAGTGTATGTAGGTTGGGTTCTACCCACTACGTTTACGTAGTTAGCAGCAGTAGAGAAAGTACCGCCACCTTACCTACTTCTACCGCCAGGCGGTAATGCGAGCATTACTGCGTTCAGATTTTGAAGGGTTAGACCTTTTGCGCACTACATCCGATTCGTATCAATTCCCAATCTGAGAAATGGCGATCCGAAATGTCACAGATCTCCGAAGTGTCATTTTATCTCTAGATGTAGAAGCGGTATTCGTATTTCCTCGGAATCGAGTCGGACTTAGTGCACAAGCGACATCCGTAGTGGGTCCGGACTTTCTACATTTGTATAATCTCGCAAACGCGCTAAGGGTGCTGGTGAAATTACAGGCACATGGGACTTGTCAACTTATGTCTCAGGGTGACGGGCGCAGTGGTAGTAAGATCTAAGATCTTTGCGATTTAAAGCTCCGAGTAGCACAGCAACTGTTATGGACAGGCGTGTCGCTTAACACCAGGCAAACGACTTGTTCGTCCCGTCACTAGAAATTATAAAAAAATGATTACGGTCAGTCGGTGCCTACTAAAATTAATCAATATCTAACGTTGTTAACAATATAAAATATTTTTAGGCAATGTTTATCACTTCGTCTTTATCAGTAGTCTATTAAATTTGATAAGACAAGACATTGACGCGTCGTCAGCGATAATTATAATGCTACTTTCTCGATAACTACTGAAGTAGCGGTAATAAACATAGAGATAGATAGATATATATATATTTATTTGTAAGCATACTCGGTAAATACAGTTTACATATTTAAGATTACACTTATGTGTTGCGCCAGTAACTGGCATACAAATATTAATAGCAAATATTATAAATTGCTCGCATTTATTACATAAATAGTCAAATTAGTTATATAATTAAAATCATATCGTATTACATTATGAAATAAATTTTGTTCATTAAATAATATAATTAAAGAAAAAAGGGAACGCATGTCAAAGCTATAAATATGTAGACGGTCGCAGGCATTGACTTACAAATAAATGCACGACGGGTCTAATACAAAAACCACGAAAAAAATGTCCCAAGTCAACCTATTTAAACGTAGTGACATGTCAAGGAATATGAACAAGCTAAAACGTTGAATTTAAATTATAATGTCATCGCAGTACTGTCTAATTTTGCTTGCTTCGCTGTCAGTCGAACAAACGAAGACTAAAGCGTGAATGACGCTCTGTATACAATTTTAACGCCCTATAAATTCGGACACTTTTTAGCGCGGACCCGACGTCCATATAATTGTAAGTCAATGTGTCAAAAACTCATTTACATTATGAAAACAATTTGTCACAAGCAATTCAAATAAAGTATTTAACAGGTAAGGTAAAAAAGACAATAGAAGCTTAACTGCTAGAAAGCAAAACTAGGATTTTTAAATTATATGAATATGTAGGTGCCCAAGATGCTGGCAGCGTTCCCCCTTTGTATTGCTATGCTAATGCGTTGGGCAAGGTAGCTGCCGGCCCTTGGGTTTCCCAGACATTCTATTAATTTTTTCGATAAAATTTTGTACAGATGAAGGGCATTGGGACTCCACGTGCCAAGGGTTTCGACTCCAAAGGCTGTAAATAGACAGTCAGAGCCGAGATCCTGGTGCTTATTACTTTTTATTCTTTCCGCCAGCAGAGCTGCGGAGCCAGCCCTCTTGCTAGTGTGCTGGAGATGGGATGGGGCAAGTGTGTCGGCACATGTGGTGTCACACACCAGTGCCCGGGCAATACTCCAAGAGATGCCATCTGTTCGCGACATGCCGCTTGCCTCGAGAATAGCGGGCACGCTAACAGTGGCTAAGGCCCGGCGGGTGTCATTGAGGGCGGCATGCCGGGAGATACGGCCGGCGCTCAGCTGGCAGGAAAGACCGTGGTGACCCAGAGCACTTACGTCTTTGCCACAAAGACACCGATGAGGGGAGGAAACTGGGACACCAAGGCAGCTATGCGAATGATCTCGGCGCTCAGGAAGGTGCCGGTACTGGCAGAGGGAAAAGAGTGTAAGCAATTCAATTTTACGCACATATTATAGCAATTCCTTTGTAAACATGTAGTAGTGTGTATATGTCGGGCCAAACGATAGGGATATCGGGTTAAAAAGGAACATTTTTTGAAGTAAATAAATAACTATGTTTTTGACAAAAATACATATCTTGAATATATTTAGGGAAGGAAGAGACAATATCCTTAGTTTTTTTTTAAAAAGGGTTTACAGCTGTCTCGCATACCATCTCCACACATAGCCTTCACGCACTTCTTCTGTAGGATAAAAGCTCGACTTATGTGCGGTAATGAGAATAAGAAGGCTCTTACGCAATTAGTGCCTACCATTGAGTTGAGTACAAGCGCTCAGACAAGTGTTTGATTTAAATTACAATCCTTGTAGGTACAATATGAGCGCCTGGTGTCATTAGATCAGATTTACTAGGCTATTAATAGTGTAGGTATTTGCGATATTGTATGACAGTGATGTATCTGTTACGTAGTAACTATTGAGTAATCAGTGATTTGAATAATGTTACTATATTTAAGTCCAGAAATAAAATTATTATTTTTCTTATAGTAACTTTTAGTAGGTGGAGGTCCTTGAGAAAGAGTTCGACCAGGGAAGTACTGCCACCTTAGCTATTTCTGCCGTCAATATGAGCATTACTGCGTTTCGGTTTTATTTATGGACTTCATGAGAAGGCTCCAGGTTACCCAAAGGGCAATTGAAAGGGATTTCACAGCGAGATCGAATCTGTAATGAGGATATTAGCAAGGATACCAGAGTAACCAACATAACCCAAAGAATTGCAAAATTTAAGTGCCAGTAGGCAAAGCATATTGCTGCATAATGGACTCTCATCAGTACCTTTTTAAATGTACAGAAGAGGATGAGTTGTTGGCCAGTACGACCTTGTTATTTCTACATTTATTATGGAGGCGAAAAGATTTTGATGCTCGCACATTTCATTCAGCAATCGATCGGTGGCATGTTTGTCTTACATAATTTGAAAAGTCCCCAGCTTCCTTATGGTCTATGTTGCGTATATTTTGTAAGAACTCGTTAACACATGTCCGTGTCCGGGCCGGCGCCGGGATGGGCCCGCATTTCATAGAATAGAATAGAATAGAATAGAATAGAATACGTTTATTTGCCAGAATACAGTAATTACAAAAGTCTTAAGTAAAATTAGGTACATTGTATTCAACCTGCAAGCAGATGTGCAAATATTAATGGGATTCAATGTTTCTTTAGTCTCTTTAGTTTCTAATTAATGTAATGAATTTGTAAATTCTAAGTATTCTTTATTACTATAGAAGCAATGTGTCAAAAGCCATTTTGTCAATTTTAATTTAAAAGTATGTCCTTGTAACAATTTACTTTCGTTTGGTAATTTGTTGTAAATAATTATACACATGTTGAAGCAGTTATTCTTATAAATTACTTTATGGCAACGAGGTTGGTATAAGAGATTCATAATTTTTGCTCTAGTTTGCCTTTGAATGACTTCACCGCGTGTTTTAAAATATTGAGGATGAGAGTTGACAAATACGCAGATATCCCTAATGTACATGCATGGCAAAGGTAATATGTTCAGCTTTTTAAACAGCGGTTTGCAACTGTCATCGAACCACGCACCGCAAATTGCTCGAATACACTTCTTCTGGACTTTAAACGCTCTTTCTAAGATTACTGAGTTACCCCATACAAACCAGCACGCCCCGGCCACGTCCCGGGCACGGCCCTGATGTGTGTGAATAGTCCTTTCCTCTTCAAAACCGAAACATAGTAATGCACACAATCATTACTGCTTGGCGGCAGAAATACGTAAAGTACTTCTCTAGACGAATTCTTTCATGCGGAGCTCTACTGTTACCAGTTTGAATGCTATACTCCTTCAAATTTGAATGCAATGGTTACTTAGGTATATTTCCAACAAAAAAAAAACAAATCATCGAAATCAATTTACAAATGTCAGAGTTATGATATGATATATGATCGGAATGCTTACGTTACTACTTGGCGACAGAAATAGGTAAGGTGGCAGTACTTCCCTGAACAAACTCTTGCACAACAAGTCTACTGCTACTTACTTTAGTTTTATTACATTGGTTTATTACTTTAGCAACTTTTGCGGAGTTACAAGAGATGGTTTATGGCTATGCAACGACGAAGACTGTCACACAAAGAAAAGTAGGTAACGTAGTTAGTCTTGTTTTCGGGAGAGAAAGGAGCTTTTTAAAAACTAAAATACCAGTACAATTTAGCTTAACTAGCCGCTCACGCGATTCATGCGTCTCTGGAAGCATACAACACCTAGAGGTGCCGGTGATGATTTTATACCGATTTATCGGATATCGTAGTTATAACAGGTAAAAGAACTAATACTAATTGCTATTTCGGTAACTACTCTAGCAAACCATAAAGTTTTTAATGCCTGGGTCTGTCATTTAAAAAAATAAACAACTTCAAAAATGCGTCACGACAATCGTGTGTGTTATTGTTTGGGCTGGTGATGTCGGTGTTTATTTATTGAAAAGATACCGTAAGTTGCGTTTTTTAAGTTTACCCTGAATATAAATGTTTATAAACTATACTTTAAAGAGTAATTTCGTGGTAAACGTTAGAACCACTCAAACGGAATATTATCATATTTACCCAAGTACACCAAAAATTTCATTAGTGCTTTTTAAGTGCAGGATTTGCGGTGTATTAGTACATTTTATTTGAAATGTTTTTGTTGTAGTACGGAGAGTATTTATTTAGCAATGCAGAATAATAATTTTTATTTTTTAAGACTTGTATTTAAACTGAATCCTTTTCTAATTTGCGAAACCAAATAGCCGCCATTTTGCGGTAGGATGAGCGCATCGCGTGAGCGGATATTCAACCGGCAGAGTTGGATGCCCGTCTTTCAATGTGCGGTCTCATCGATGCATTTGTTACTCTGAAACTCAAATTGCAGCGTATAGCTGCATGCAAATACATTGTGTACCTGGGTTGTTACGCCTGACTCTATTTCTTACTTCTCTTCTTCCTCTTCTTCTTCTATTCTTACTTCTATGGTGCGGAGACTATCCGGATGCATAACTGACTACCTTTCAGGTATATTATAATAATAATACCGACACATAATAGCCTGGAAGTAGTTTATGTTGTGTAAAATTAATTCCTTTTTAATATAAAATATCAGAAGTCAGTTGTTTTTCTTGTATATATTCACAAAGGTGGAGAACAAGAAAAGGAAGTCCACCAGCCGTAACCAGTGTGGCACAGCACTGACAGGACCGAACTTCCTTCTCCGTCCGGCCACACTGACGACGCTGCTGTACCTGTTGCGGCTGCATTACTCCACGAAGTCAGAGGAGATAGTGGAGTACATCAGAGAAAACCAAATACACCGTGAGGTTCGAGCGGTTGGAGTCCCACCACAACGTGAATTTCAATTCGTTTGTGGTGAAAGTACGGACCGAACATCTGTCGACCTTCATGAAGGAAGAATTTTGGCTGAAGGTTGTCTTATATCGGCGGTTCCGCGGCCGGTTACCTGACACCAGATTGCGCCATACATCGCCGACAAGTGCAATTCGTGTGGATTAGTTAAAAATAGAGTTTTATTATATTGTATGTATGTTAGTCCTTCAGGTATATATTATATGGGTCATGTGGCCTAAACTAAATAAAATAAATAAATATATAACGCCATCTACATGACACACAAATACATGTGTCGATAGGTGTCGTTGTAAGTTACAAACTGATTTATAAATTAATGCTTCCTGATGTGAATAGATGGCGCTAATTCTAAATAAAATAAAAGATTGCCTGCACAAAAATCTGTGCAATAAGCGCCATCTAGTTGATTTCTTTGCTACTACTAGAAATTAGTAGCTCTGAAAAATTGCAGCTTGTCAATGTGAAACAAATCTACCTTACGTGCGAGGTGTTACAGACAAGATCGAAAGAGTCCTCAGGCGTGTATCTATCAAGACCTTTTTCAAGCCCCTGAGGAAGAATTCTCAGTTCCTGAGACCCGTGAAATGTAACATCCCCTTATAGGATGCAGGAGTTTACAAGCTTGACTGTGAGTGCGGTCTCTCTTATATTGGACCAACGAAGCGATGTATTTGTACCCGCGTCAAGGAACATATAGCTAATGTCAAACACCGTCGCGTAAACAAGTCTGCAGTCTCTCGCAGACATGTCATGGATAAACCTACACATTCAATGAAGTTTGACAAACCCCAAGTCCTTGCAAAAGAAATCAGGATGCTGTGAAAAGCCGTTGAAATTAAAAACATCCTAATTTCAACAGGGAAGATGGTTTCTCCAACCACCAGTTTGGGATCCAGTATTTCCTCTGATGAAAAATCCCAAACAGACATAAAACTGCAGTACTAATTAATATGTTTTAGTTTATTCTAATTTCTATTATTAATTAATAATAAATTGAAGTTAATAAAAATTCATTCAATAAAATAATATAAAACTTAATGTAAGTAGCGTAAATTGGAATGTTTTCTTTGTAAAATTAAAAATAAGGTATTTAATTAATAACTATTGTAACTATAGTGAAAAAATAGGGTGGTTTGCATTAACATTAGACATAACTGGTTGAAGACTGTACCACCTCAGTCAACCGTGACCGTGGGACCTGTAAAGGGCCCGAAACGTCGGTTTGTTTGAAAAAACAAATATACGCGATTTAAATCCGGAAAAATAGTTTCATTTCCTATCTTTAACAATGGTGAAAACCTAAGAACTTGATAAAACAAATTAGTTAGTAAAATAGCTACTTGGTATTGATCGCGACATCTGGTGTTTTATTGTATTAGCAAAGTTCATTTAGTAAATACGAATAACTTTGTTATAATTATTAATACAAAGATCGAACACTCAGAAAAAACACTCAGAAAAAATTCCTTCGATCCGGTCGGATTCGAACGAATAACTTGCTTATCACGTCATTTTTGCTTAGTCAAAGACAATGTTCCTTGTTATAAATCTCAGCCTTAGTGAAATCACCAGTCGATTATAGACAGATACAAAATATAATATCATAGTTGAGAATTTCGATGTATATCAATCTTAATATTTCCTGTCACATACTAATTAATAAAGAAATAATCTCAATAAGACGTCATCATAATTAAACAACACTGATTGCCATCAGCGGCGATTACATTACGTAACTAATTCTTCTTTTGATCCTTATGCCTACTATATAATTCTTATGAAACCGTGGTTTAACCTACTACCTCTTAAACCGAGGCCTTGGGTTCGAATCGCTCGCACCCCTGAGTTTCTCTTAATGTATGAGCAATATATAATTTGAAATTAAAAGCATCGTAATAACCATTTCCTATATCTATGGTAATAATCTGCACGTCGAAGAAGTTTCACAACCCTCGGCATAGAGACCCGTGCCCAACAGTGGGTCGTATAAATGGGTAAGTGATAATATGCCTATTATTTGTTTTCCTCTTTTTCCCATGACTAGAAAGTACAGAAATAGGAAATTATGCTATTCTACTACGCTTCCTCTAAGTAGAACAGTTCCGGAAAAATAGTTCCAATTCCTATGTGTAAGAATCGCGAAAACCTAAGAACTCGATATATTCCATTTGCGTCAAATATTATAGGAAACGTTAAATATAAATAGGATAATTCAACGAATTAGTTTTTTATATATTGCAGGCTCAAATGGAACTGGGCGGGCCACGTTAGCCGGATGCAACCCGAGAAGTGGAGAAACATCATCACTCCACTCACACGCCCGGAGACGGAACGCAACGGCGGACATGGTGTTGCGCGTTGGCGAGATATTGATGGGTTTGAAAAGAAGTGGTGGGAAATCGCCAAAGAGCACACGAGGATTTTGGGGGGCTTTGCCCACCAGTGGGACACTATTGACTTTTTTTATGTACCCATCCGGCTATTAAGGCGATGTAACAACACTATGACCTGGGCTCCGATTTTCACTGCTTTATTTGCGTAATCACAATTAAAACTACAGGTCCATGGAATCACAGTGCCCTTTCTTCCTATAAAAACGCAAAATAACTTTTCACCTGAGGAAAATGATAAATGAAAGAAAAACAATTGAACTATAAAACAACAGTTAAAAAATTTATGTAACATAAATCCGTTGGTATATTTACTACGTGAACTTTAATTCGTTTGTGGTGAGAGTGCCGACCGAACATCTGTCGACCTTCATGAAGGAGGAGTTCTGGCCGAAGGGTGTCCTATACCGGCGATTCCGTGGCCGGTTGCCTGGCACCAGATGGCGCCACACGTCGCCGACAACCTAAATACGTGTTAAATTAGTAATAGTGTTATTTTATATTGTTATGTATGTTAGTCTGTAAGGTATGTATCTATGGGTCTCAGTGACCTGAATATAAATAAAGAAATAAAATAGAAAAAAATATTTTATTCGTATTATTCTTGTTGACATTAAATTGAGAATGATAACTAATTGTGTTTATTAAATTATTTTAATTCGTCGAAGAACTAAAATAATTTCATTAATCAATTAATCACACAAAATTAAGAGTACCTACAAGCAAGAATAAAAATTGATGAGGTGTAAATTCAGAACGCATCCGAAGGTAAACTTTTTCTTTTGATTAAAAAAAAACTGATGCTGTTTTTCTTCCATCTACCATTTTCCTCGCTATAGTGAGGTGAAAAGTTGTGTTTCGCTCGGCAGCAAGGTTGTTTTGCGTCTCGTGCCTTGAAACCCTCGCTACGCTCAGGAATCTATTTTTGAACCACTCGCTCAATCTTATCTTCCTTCGCTTGCTAAGGTTTCAATACAAACACTTGCGTCAAACAACAACTTTGCAGCCTTGCGTAACAAATTACTATTATTTTAAAAAGTGCACATTTACAATAGATCAATGATTTCTTTGAAGATCAAATAATTCATAAACCGCACCCCAAAGACGCTCTTTTTAGTTCTGCACCAAAATTCACAATACACAGAACTATAATGATATAATGCGTTCCAAAAAAGACGTTGTATTGTATATATGCTAATTAAAAGAGTCTCCTTAAACACGGTACTGTGCTCCTGAACAAAATAGCGTCATTACATTTGTGAAATTATTTTTTTTTTATGAAATATCCAAATTATTTTATTAAATATCTCAAAATGTCACATAACATGTACAAAGGCGTGACAATTTCGCGAAAAAAGCGCGAATATAACGCTCTACTACCTCCTGATTGGTTAAAATATAAGCGGTACTTGGCCAATCACGGACATTTCTATTCTATCCCTTTGGTTTTTTGTTTTGTAGCTCTAGCTGTAGTTCTTTGGATTTCGTTTGCATTTGTTGTCGTGGAAATTTACTCGTAGAAAAAGTATTGTATGCAATAATTGCATAATTCGGTTTTTAAATATCGTTCCTATTACTTAGGCCACGAGGAAAAACAATGATTGCATACAATACTATTATTACATGAAAAATAATGTGAAGTTTCTGAAACAAAAGAACTATTAACTAATTTATTTCGTAGAATCTCTGAACTTAAATTTGTCATTTTGCAGATGTGGCGTTACTACACCAACGGTAAGCCAACTATTGTTATTATATTTTCGTTATCGCTCTTCTCACTAGCACTTATTTTCGCGACCAAAATACAAAAAAGAAGAAAAAACAAAGGAATACCAAAACACTTTAGTTTCAATGTTACCGCCATTTTCTTTTTTTTAAGTAAGCGGTACAGGTTGGTACTTTTAATTTTAAAAAAGAAAAAAAAAAGAAAAAAAGAAAAAACAAGTATACGCGATTTAAATCAGGAAAAATAGTTTCATTTCCTATGTGTAACAATCGCGAAAACCTAAGAACTCGAATTCATTCATTTCAAAAAATAAAGTAATGTTTCCCTTAAGTAAAAATTTCTATCTCCTGCATTTAGAGTACTTTCCCTCCAGGTGGCATTACAAATTTCCACTCTGTATATGTCATACTAAACCGAATTTTAATATAATATATAATTTTTCGTAACCGATTGTGTAATAGCAAAATATTAAAAAAAGACACTATTACTCATTGACTTACAATTATATATGGACGTCGGGTCCGCGTTAAAAAGTGTCCGAACTTATAGGGCGTTAAAATCGTATACAGAGCGTCATTCACGCTTTAGTCTTCGTTTGTTCGACTGACAGCGAAGCAAGCAAAATTAGACAGTACTGCGATGACATTACAATTTAAATTCAACGTTTTAGCTTTTTCATATTCCTTTACATGTCACTACGTTTAAATAGGTTGACTTGGGACATTTTTTTGTGGTTTTTGTATTAGACCCGTCGTCCATTTATTTGTAAGTCAATGCTATTACTCTTCTAGTTTTGTCATAAACCAGTAGTTAAAATAACGATTACCAGTATTTTTTTTTTCTTTAAATTATATTGTTATTTAAAAGAACTGTAAGGCTGCCTTTCCACCAGAGATGTACGAGGTAGTGTAGTAGGTAGAGGATGTGCAGCGGCGCGTTTCGAGGATGCGTTACGGACTCTTTGTGTCATACTTTCGGTAGCTCTATTCACGCACACCGTTTTGCACACATTCCTCGCCCACATACCTCGCACACATCTCTCGCTATGTTGTATGTACAAATACTTAGCTCCGCTAACCATTATCCACCGCTAGCTGCGCTAAGCGAGGGTAGGAGAATGAAGTAATCCTATTGGTGGATTTTTTCCTGTCACACCGCCTCGCTACGTCGCACATCTCTGGTGGAAAGGCTGCCTTACACGGTCCGAACCACATTTTATTTGACATTGTGCATCAATGAACTCTAACCCTTGAGACATAGTTCAGGGTTGGAAGTAGCGCCTCCATCTTAGACACAATTGTACAAAACCTGTTTAGTTGTAATCCATGCCATGTAACGTGTTTCTATTTTTAATGTACAATCATTGACTTACAAATAAATGGACGACGTGTCTAATACAAAAACCACGAAAAAAATGTCCCAAGTCAACCTATTTAAACGTAGTGACATGTAAAGGAATATGAAAAAGCTAAAACGTTGAATTTAAATTGTAATGTCATCGCAGTACTGTCTAATTTTGCTTGCTTCGCTGTCAGTCGAACAAACGAAGACTATAGCGTGAATGACGCTCTGTATACGATTTTAACGCCCTATAAGTTCGGACACTTTTTAGCGCGGACCCGACGTCCATATAATTGTCAATGTGTACAATAAATAAATTTATTTTTATTATTATTTCTATTTTTTTTATTTTTTTTTATTATTATCATTGATATTATTATTGATTTATCTACGTGTCTAGTATCAATAGTGTAAGTGAGTCTATATTAGATATGGAAGAATGGTAACAAAATCAAATAGTATCGATATAATTGATTTATCTATATACTATCAATAAATCAACGTCACAGATAAATCAGTTTAATTGTTTTTTGCCAAAAGCATCGATGATGTTATTAATATTATATTAATTACAGAATTAGTGCATTAAATCAAATTTCCTGCCGATAGTTACCAAAACAAGCGACAGTGTTAAAAAAAAAGATAGCGTTTCTTGAAATATATTTATTTGGTGCTATGGTAGGGAATTGTTATTATTTTTCACTTGCATTCTTTACAATAAATTTTCATCGTCATTGAGTAATCAAGTACAGTGCTTATATTTTCTCAATGTCCCTTGGTGAACTTCGTGTTTTGGCTGTCGTCGGATTTTATTCAGTTGCCTTTAGCCTTTGGTACAGACCGGACTTTGCTAACATAATAGCTATGTCAGATGAAGAAATGTGTTTAGATACGTAACGAATTGAAATGATTCACAACCGAAAAAATATTCATTTTTATTTAAATAAAAGAAACACACATTATTTACTTTATACTTTTGTAAATGTTATTAAAAACAGAGAAATAGTTTTACAGCTCTAGTTATATAGTTAACACGGAAATCAAACAAAATAACTTTAAAGTACGTTGTTCAAAATTCAAATTATTATAGATTTCAAATCTAATAATTAATGAGCATGGAAATTAATATTCGGGTGCATTCGAAACTTCGATGATTGCCGAGTGACATTGTGAAAATAGAAGCACTGTATATTATATAGTACATAATTGCGGAGGCCGAGAAGTAGGGGATTGCAGGACGAGCCAGCTCAGCCTTGTATTAAAACGAGTCAAGCAATCCCCATCCCCGCCGAAGCTTATATAATGCTTTTCTCAAACAATGTGAGGAAATAATAAGACTAAAGAGAGGAAGAAGTATAATGATAAAAAGTAAAAAAAAAAATTATTTATATTAAAAGTCATATTTGGCATGTTAGGACAATTGTTGAAAGCAAATGTTATTGTTTTTCCATGCGCAATAATTTAGTTAATTGTTATTTAAAATTTCGTTGATGTGACTTCAAATATAATAAATGTAACCAATATGAATTTGAATTTCTAATATCGTTATCGTTCTTCTCACTAGAACTTATTTTCGCGACAGAAATATAAAAAAAACGAAAAAACAGAAAAGTATACCAAAGCATTTTAGTTTATTTTAGCACCATGTTGAGTTGCAGTAGGAGTCAAGTTTGATTGCAAAAACAAATATACGCGATTTAAATCCGGATTTTTCTTTGTTCCACCCTTTAAAGTAAAAATAGTTTCATTTCCTCTATGCTAAAATTGTTTTCACAAAAAAGATTTAATGGTTTTTAAGATAGGTTCTTAACGTTGCAAATTAAGAATAAAACACATTGACATTTATTTATTCTTCATTTATTTATTTCATACAAACAAGGCATACAAGAGAACATACTACAATTTCTCACCAAACTGCGAAAGCGGTTTGTTGGCGAGGTTACTTAGTACGAGTACATTTAACAAAAACCAATGTAGAATTTACTAAATTCACATGCTTTCAAGAAGTATAAGTTTAAATTTTTTTCTTCAGTGTGAATTTACTTATATAAATAATTTATCATAGTCTCTAGACTATACTTAGTTTTACGACTTACTAAATATTTCAAAAATCTTATTTGTAGGATTCTTGCGTCGCTGAGGTATGTTTCAAAGGTCTGATTTTCGAACTCTGGTTCACATCGCCTGCAGCCAATACTTGTAGCTGAACTCTCGATCCTACGCCTTTACTGAAGACATGCAGACCATCAGTAAGCAGCCTTATAACTCTAGTAACTAACATATACTTATTCACTTTAGAACTCTCAGTACAAATTGTTACCAGTGAATGAAGGAAGCGTAAATTACTTAAAATGAAATAGTGTAACGACGTAGACAAAAAATCATAGCGTAGAACTTCTCTCCATTAACAAACTTTCAACCTTAGAATAATAACGCATAGAAACCTAGTCCGCACACGCTAAGTGAGGCAAATTGAAGCGCTCCCAATGGGCCTACACGAGCGGGCGGGCCTTCTGTGCTCAAGGTCAGCTTGCACCGCGAACAGCTCCAGAATTTTAGCTAAAAATGACGAAATGTGCGGTAAATGTGTGTAAAAATACGTCAGACAAACATAAAATAGATACTAACATCACATTCCACAAGGAAGTAACGC
>NW_020653766.1:3181965-3194706 GCF_003589595.1 Hyposmocoma kahamanoa
CCAATGCAGTAAAGGCACAGGTATTATCCCGTTCTTCCAAGTTAAAAGGCAGGAACAAATTCAATAGAATAAAACACTCCGGTCTCTTAAGCGTCTATTAAAACTTCTTGACAAAAGGAATTATTCTTAAAGCCTTTTCCTTTGCAGCTAGACTGGAGTTCTTTGACTGCATTGCGACAAACATTCTAGCCTATGTAAATAGAAACCCATAGAATTACGAAAAGAAGGCATTCACCTCAAGCAAACCGTTGCCTAACCTAGCAAAAAAATAACATCTATCAAGTATACAAAACATACAAACTAATACGTTGCCGGTCATAATAATCGATAACTCATCGACTTCGTTTGGTTTTTGCCGGCTAATAAAAAAATAAAATCAATAACAAAACGATTTGCAGCAAAATTAGCACTTCGAAAGTCATTTTTTCGCGCCGAAACGTCAAACGTCACTCCGCCATTTTGTGTATTGCTATTGGTCCACTTCAAGGGGTTGTTTATAAGGTGTATGTAACGATGTATAGTGGTCTCTGTCATACTCAGTTACATAATACGGAAATGGGTGAGCAGTGTTAAGTTTTGAAGCAAGTTCCGCATGCGGACAAGGCCTCGAGGGTGGATATTGATTTTTCGTGGAGTTTGCGGCAGTCTTTCGACACGCCGGTCCTCCAGCGCGAAAAAGACATCTAAATCGCGCATCGCGGTACGAGTAATTACCTTTGTCTATTCAAAATTTGTTTTTAAAAACTTAGAGTATTCCATTTTCAAAAGCAGACAGAAATTCGATATTCAAAAGTGCGATAATAGTGCTGGGAAAGGAAATTTGTAAGTATCTTAATCTATCTGTCACCATTTATTTTGAGGAACCATTTTAATCTGTTTTATGTCCTAATTTGGCTTATCTATTATACTTCAAATGGTTTTTTTAACGTGTTGCTTCAAAGAAACGTCCATTCAACTAAATTTTTGACGAAATATCGTTCATTTAATTATCATCAGCTGATTGAGCTTCTTCGCAAACGTCAAAATGTAACACATTTCGTATCGTCGATTTCTGTGAAAACTCATTAAATTTCAATTCTAAAACGATATGCCGTTGATATGGTTCATATAATAATAAATAAATTCAAGACTTACCACATTTTCAATGACAATTTTCGGCTTTGCAAACTTATTTCTATTGATAACATGGTACACATTCATTTTAGCACAACACTATATTTTTTTAAATATAAAGAAGTATGACACGTTCTAGTCTGTGAACTAGCGGTCTATCACTGATTTAACAAGCGTGAGATGTAGTTTGATGTACATCACGGACTGTGTAAGGATTCACTGTGGTCGGTGCTGAATCGATATAGCAATGTACAGCTTCTAGGACTAAGATATGACGTCACACGATCGTTAGGACGTTATTGACAATGACGTCATGTGTCCTTCCCTATTCCCCTCGAGATGCCATGAGGTTCATTAGTTTGCAATACTTTTAATAGTGATGGACAAGACTAGTATTTAAAAGTAACTATTACTAGTTTCTGTTACCAAATACGTGAAATAGTGACAGACGTAAAAGTTGAGAATAAAAGTATTTATTACTTTTCTAGGTTTTTTGACACTGCGCCAAGTTTTTTGTCTTATAGAGAACTCAAGTAACAGTGGTTTAAAACTTGTTTAAAACCGTTGCAGATTTGAATTAACTGCGTCGCATAGAAACTTGCATGTTTTCGGAAAGCATTACAGCATTACCAACTCTCATAACTCCGCGTGTACTTTGGCTTACCTCCTTTGAAATTAAATTCTCACAGAGGCAGGCAATATTCTAACAACGTTTTTGAAATGCAAATAATTACTCCACTTCCAACTTCGAAAGTAGAAATAAGAACCATTAACTATACCATAGAAGAAAAATATACATGACCAACCATTTGTACCATAATTTGTTGCTCCTTTCTGTGAGATATCAAAAAAAAAACAAAATAATAATTATCTAACGTCCAAATTCGATATAACATTTTTTTATAGGTATTCGGTTCTAAATTCAAGTATTATTTTACCATCTTGAAATGTCAAAAATTAAAGAATCAGAATAAAAACATTTTTATTTTATACATAAGAAAAATATACTCGAAATCATCACATTTGTATTAAACACACACTGCTTTCGTAAGGCAGTTTCCCCTGAGAAAAATTAGTAAGAAACTGAAGAGCTTGCTCTGTGTGAATATGTATTTACAAAGGCATTTGTACAGATTTACCATTTACAATATTTGTTTCAAATATCACAGATCGAGACAACCAGAATGAGCTAAATGGGTTACTTCACGGTTACTACAGTACAGTAGATTTTTGTCATTCAAGTGCACAAAAGTCGTATAACAACAATTTCGTCGCCTTGGAAGTAATATAGTATCTGAAAGAGGTATAATTTAACTAAATAAAATGCTAACTACAAACATTACATTTCACATCTCATTTTTATCTTCGTACTGAAAAATTACATAGAAATCTCATACGAGGTCTTCACTCTATGATGACGATTTGTATAGTATTCTTTTTGACTATAGTTTTATTCGGTAAAATTTGAATATCAAACGGATTCTTGTTATAAAAACGTCATCGAGTATATAACCAGAAATAGAGACGAAATAAGGGCTATACATTCCTGGTAACCATCAGTGATACATCACTTATAAATATCAACTCTCGTTTGCACTGAAATATAGACAGCGCCAACAACTGACCTGTGTGTACGTCTCCGTATATTCCCAAAATATTCTGTATTTATTGTAATAAAGATAATATCTCTAACACTGGCGTGCTGCTATATTCGGTGGTGTGGGAAAAACAGCAAAACATCTAATTACAAAACAAAAGGAATCACATTTCATCGGTAATTAAATATGTAATTTTGCAATTATGTCCATTATAGCTCAAGGTAACCGATCGATTTGAGGGGAAACAATTGACGACACCCATTGATGACACCCGTCAATTGTTTTAGTATTCGGGCTGGCCAATCGGAGCGCAGTAGTCATAGTAATGATATGGCAGAATAGTTTTCAAACTAGAAAACATAAACATTTACTCTTAAATTATCTTCAATGATGACTTCTAGAATGAAAAATTAAAAAGATACGATGGACTAACATATTATTTTAAAAGATGACACGAAAACACGGCGACAGGAGCTCAAAGTGCTGGTAGCGTCCTTCCTGTGTATGTCTGTGCTATACGTTGGAAAAGGCAGCAGCTGCCAACCTTTGGGGCCCCCGGTTCATTAATTTTGTGGACTCCATTTTATAGAAACAAAAGACGCTGGATTAAACGGATTTAGTAGCAGTAGAGGTTCTTGTGAATGTACTGCCACTTCATTTCTGCCGCCAAGCATTAATGTAAGCATTACTGCGTTCCGGTTTCAAAGGGTAACGTTCCTGGTGAAATTACAGGCGCATAGGATTTGTCAACTTATGTCTCAGGATGTTGGGCGCAGTGGCAGAACCCCTCAGATCTTTGTGTGTTGAAGCTCTGAGTGGCACTGTAACTGTCGCTTACCACCAGACACGATTTGTAGGTCCCGTCACGTGGAAATAAATAGTAGATATGCCAGTTCTTTTGCTGCTGTTTTGGAGTGATTACTAATAGGTTAGGCCACCTGGGCTTAGGCCATATTTCTTCGACATACAAGTTTTGTCTGTGATCTGATAACTGTCTTCGTGGCCGAACGGTTACCATGCCACGCAGAGGCCCCAGGTTCTATTCCCGAGCCGGGAGAAATATTGATATGGCCTACATTTATTTCTCTTGTGAGTTTGTGTATAATAAAATAAAAAGTCTTTGTGTGTGTGCATGGCATCCGCGACACAGGGTTTCCCTAGTGCGGGGCAATGTTGAGTAAGTGCGTTATTATTATTATTATCTTTAATTAGACGTATTGCTACTAAAGATGTGATGTCGCCATCGACATTCCTGCCACCACTATACGTCAGAACCAATGTGTCAATGTCCTACAGTATACTCCAAATCAATAAAGTCACTATCTATTCTGTAAGCTAACAAATTGGTCGTAACCAATTCAATGAGCCCAAACACCATGGTGTTGACCACCACTATGTTGACACATCATTGTACAATACCAGAAACTATATGTATACTGTTCATAATTTGCTAACAATTTTCTTATGTTATGTTCTTATCTTAATACAAAAGCGATAAGGGAATGGGTGAATACCTAAGTGCAGATATTAAATAGTCTACAGAATATTTAGTCTCTTGGATATTTTTGACCCAAGATATTTGGGTCAAAAATATCCAAACCGGAGCGTCATAGATATCTTAGGATTAAAGTCAAATAATCGTTTATTCCGTGGGTAAAACTTTTACACTCGAAAATGTCATTTTTTAAGCTACCCGTGCCCTTCCAGCGAAGAACAAGCAAGAAACTCTAGGGATTGCTCTTTTCAAATAAACTTAAACGCTAGAGAATACATTTTGAATCATATTTGTGTGGAATCGTGAATCACGTTGTCTTTTCATACATCTGTATCTAACACGTAGTCTACAATTGTGCAATATGATTTTTCAATTAAAACACTTTTAATGTAAATTTTAAACTTAGGAAATGGTAAACTTAATATATGAAAAACGTGTATAGTTCCCCAAAAAGAATCGTTTACCTTAGTTAAACGAACTCGTGTAACCATGAGTTTGGACTTAGTTTTAAGGTTAATATTATGGATATCTTCTTTCTTAACGAAATTATGTATATTTTTACGGGCATACAAAGTATTTGAGTAAATGTACTGAGATGCCACTGTCATGATACCAGTCTCCTTAAACTTTTCTCTGAGAGAAATCCGAGAACCTAAACGGTACACAGAACGAATCGCTCGTTTTTGCAACACAAACATCGTTTGTATATCTGCCGCTTTACCCCACATGAGAATCCTGTAGGACATCTCGTTCTAAAGCCGACATAACAAACTAATAGCAAGTACCTAATATTGAATACGCACTAGACATCACTAGTAGTCATAAAGCTGGGATTAAAATGGAATTAATTTCACCCGACCTCGTGGGTGGGATACAAATGGCCTAGTTAGATCAGTTCTTTAGTTTGCACTAGTGTTAAAAATTTTTTTAAGCCATTTTGTTAATTAATTATTGGAAAACGAACCTAATCAAATAAATAGAATGGGTGATAACTGATGAGATAATGGAAACAATGAGCACATGAAGGAAAACAAACTAACGGCCAAGATACAAGAGATCGGATAACAAAGCTAAAATGGAGCACAGGGGGCCTACCATAACCTTTCAAAAAACCATTTAATTTCAATGTAAGCTTATATATAATAAGCTTACTATATATTACTCATATTCGTGGCAGACTAACCTATCAACCAATTAAGGTACTATTGCTAAAGTACCTGAAAGAACGCATGATTTCCCAACAGTTGTTAATGCCAATTGTTCAAAATCCCCAAAAATCATGGTTAAAATCCCCAAATTTGGGGAGATAAAAGTTCATATTCCCCACAAATTCCCCACATCTCGAGTTTTCATTATATATTACAAATACATCGCTTAAAAATTATTATAATAAAGAAGGAAGAGACTCAAAATGTAACCATCTATTACGTTTGATGTGAATGTAAACAGAATGTAAAATGTAAAGCAAATTATAAAATTAGATCAACTTAAATCGTTTATTTATTTTAATGAGATTCAACATTAACCAAACTTTGAAAAAAAAAACATTTTGCTTTGCCTTATAAAATTAAGTGAGTAACTTAAATATTTTGTTGCGCATGTGGTGACACTATGGTTAATGTTAGAAAAATCAATGACTAAATTAAGTTTCGACCTAAATTTAATATTTAAAGTTGACGAGTGCCGAGTGCACGGCTTTGTTTATCAATAGCTGATTTCGTTTTTCTTCATACCGGGAACGGGCCTAAGTGGGAGATCGCGAACTCAACACGCACCGACTGGTAATTTTACAAGGGTAATATTTAACCGGTTACCAAAAAAGCAAGTTTTTTCACCACCAAATATACCACTTCCCAAATAAAAGTACCGATTGCACATCAAAATATGTACATCAAAAGAAAATTAATTTAGCAATATATACTAAAATTAAAGTGTAACCTCTAAATACGTAGGTATCTAATATTTCTGGCATACAACAAAAGTATGACCACAAATTTATGAGAAATAATCTCAGTACAGAGTACTAAAAAAAACCGACCTCAAAATTACGTGGAATTACGTCTATTTGCTAAGTTTTATTGAAATATCCCCTAGTTCGCCACTATACAGGACTTTACACTGGAGATAATAAAAATCGGTTCTCACTACTCAAAGTATATTGAGAGAAAAACGCCTTGAATTGCAGAAATAGCAAAATCAACCATTAAAGCTCCTAAATTAAAGTTAGGCGCTATTTATAAAAATGAATCTTCATGCGTGAACAGCCACCCTTCGAGGTGGATGATTTTCTTCAAAATGAAATGGGATCACTATGGAAGTGCCCCCTTTTCAACAAAAAAAGAATCATGAAAATGAAAAAGAGTTATCGCGTAACATACATACAAAAAAAGAACATACAGTCGAATTGAGAACCTCCTCTTTTTTTGAAGTCGGTTAAAAACATACCTATTTCACTGAAAGTACATCAGTCTATCGGAATGAAACACCATTTTATATGATATAATGGTCTAATTATACAATTTGTCCGAAACAATAAGATCAACAAAAAAAGTTAAAATTGCACACAAACATTGCAACAAAGTCTAATTCTTGAAAATCGCAGTATTTTTTTTTTTTTGTACTTGCAAGTAAAGGTTCGATTTAGTTCCAATTTATTATGAATTGCTTACAAGAAAATCAGCTCAAAATATAATATTTTTTGCACGTGATTGATTGTATAAACGAAGATAATTTATGGAGCAACTTTTGAGAAAAATTACGGTAATTTTGTTAAAAGAATTGTTATTTCCTTTACAGTTAATTTAAATTGATATGCAATCAGTATTTTTGTTATGTAAACCATATTTTTATAAATAAATGAACACTTTCGTAGTACATTGAGAAATTATTAGCAGATGTCTAGTTTTGATACATGTTTTTAAATGATTTTTGATACTAGTTTTGTTAGACAGTTGTTCTATTTGTAGTGAAATATTTTTGTAGATGTGCAATTTATTTCAACAATGAACATAATTTTATATGTATTGAGTTTTCTGATATGCACTTAGATATTTCCCATTTTACAATTCAGAACCAAGACGATCTGATAATAATTCTATTTAAGATGCTTGTTAATAATGCGAGGGATGTGCCATGTTGAAAAACATATCGATATAATTCATCACAGTGTTTCTAACAATAACGATTAAACTAGCAATGCATCGATAGATGTAAACAATCGATAGATTAAACAAAATCATAAAAAGTTAGAATTTTCCCCTCGTAGCGCCAATCCCCACAAAATCCCCAATCTAGTTGAAGTTCCCCGCAATTTGGGGAATTCCCCACAAATTGGCAATCCCGTTTCCCAATATTGTATATTCCTTATTAAAAATAGGAAAGAAATAACGCTATATGAAATGTATAAAATGCCATTTCTTTATTTTTTGATGTTCCGAATCGTCCTATCCGCAGTATAATGCTAAAGTACTTAATATTATTTACATACAATGAATTTTAACTGCCAAAAAAAGAAAAGTACTTAATTACGATGTTTTTAATTTATTTTTTTCGCATTTTCATGAAGAAAAATAAATAAAACAAGCTGAGTCTAGATTGTCGCGTTGTGAATTCGGAATTATGGTCTAGTGTAAACTGTTAGTGTCGCCAAGAAGCATATAGATGGCGCTGTTATAATTTTACGAAATAAACATCGCGTCTATTTATTTAACGAGAAATTATTTCCTTATTACTATTAAATAACAAAATAAAGAGATGTGAAAACATAAGTTCAACTTAACTTTTAATCATTACAAATAAACATTTAGACAATAAATTCGAAAATAATATTGTTTCCATTGGATTCGTGTAACTATTTTGAGATTGCTAAATTTGACAAAGGAGGATATTTTAATGTTAAGTCGCGTCATAGTACGACCTAAGTGAATGAATAGTCACAAAGCTGCCAATAAAACATCATAGTCGTAACATTGTAATAAGCGCGTCATGGTATGAAAAGTCAATGTAAGGTTAAAATAATATTGTTTTAAGAGCTTGTGGTAGACCTCCAAAGCTCTTTTTTTATGTAACGTATAAGGGAGATAAACGAACATACGAGGCACTTGATGGGAGGAGGTCATCGTTGCCCATTGCCGAGTTGACTATGCGTTACCAGCCTTTAAGAGCCCTGTCGCAATGCTTTTTGAAGAACCCCATATCACAACGCAATGGAAAATATCAGTGAAGTTCCTTGTGAAAGAGTTGGAGTACTGCCAAGTTAACCATTTCTGCCGTTAAACAGTAACGCGAGCATAACACTTTGTTCCAATTTTTTCAAGGATAAGGGTGCTGGTGAAGTTACCAAACAGATTATAATTACAGGCACATGGGACTTGTCAACTTATGTCTCAAGATGACGGGCACAGTTGCAATAGCACTCAGGTCTTTGCGATTTGAAGCTACCACTCAGCACTGCAACTGTTACGGACAGACGTGTCGCTTACCACCAGACTTGTTCGTCCCGTCACTTTTCACAAAAAAAAAGAAGTTAAAGTAAGACAAAAACGGTATATTTGAATTTTGAAATGAGATTAACAAATAAACTCAAACTTTGACAAGTCTCAAAACAGTCATAATTTATTGCTTCCATGTTTTCAAAATATAGGTAAACCAGACGGGAAATTGACTACAAATTGAAGTTATAAATAAAACATGAACGCTTTCGAGCATTGCGTTTTTGGAAAATCTTTTTTTTTTATTAATGCTAATTATTTAATAAAACATTTGTTTACATCGTATTAGAGTGGTTACACTACACACATCGCGTTTGCATCGCTGCTGCGAGTCACCGTTAGTAACCGCTCTTTTAAATATAGGAAATAATGCACTAAATATGAAAGAAAGAAAGAAATATTTATTCCATAAAGAAACAACACAGCACACGTACATTTAACAATTACGAAACATAAATATAGCATGTAAAAAAAAAATCGAAATAAAAAAGGGGAAAAAAACAACAATTAGATAATACACACAAATAACACACTAATAGAAAGCAAATTACTGTAACAATAAATAATAAAACGATACGCCATAACGTGTGCATGCTGTGCTGTTACGGATCCGTCGTCCACTCAACTTCTTGTCGTCTCACTGCATGTGGGAACACATGACACGGAACACAGTACACGGCACAGACGTGTACAATTTGATATAATTATGGATGATAATACTATTATAATAATTGTAAAATAAAATTGTAATTGTAAACAATAGTGCAATTGTAAATTGTGACATTGTAATAATTAGCATTCACATATTCTATTAGTACTAACCAAAGTTAACAATAAAACGCCCACATCTCCGACACGTCAGCAGCTATGCTGGGAGTTTGCTAAATATTAAACAAATACGCCTTATATAATATATGCTTTATTGTATCGATTAAGATTCATCGATTACTACAACTACAATATCAGGGCGCGCGAATTTAAATCATCTCCTGTGTGTCGAAAGATTTTCTATGCCAGGATTTTATACGTTTGGTATTGTGTTAAAAGTTAATAATTGTGTCTTATCAGTGGTTATAGCCATCGAGCAACTATTCAACTGCCATTGTAATTTTTTGGTATTCTGCTCATGTGGCGAGTCGATGGGACGTCGACGGCGTAGTCGACTAATATTATACATGCTTAATTTGAGTACTAAATTGCTGATTCATGGAAGTTTTAGTGAAGCAACATCGATCGTTAGATCGTTAATCGCGCTGCACACGGAATTATTTCAACAAGATTTTTCTGACGATATTCTATGAGTAGTTGATTGAAAAAAGAGCCTACCAAATTAGCCAATTGCTGTTATGTGAAACAATGAAAAATTATTTCAATGATAATTGAAATGAATAGACTAGCCATTTGGTAATTTTTTCTTGTTATTTTTCAAGCGAAACGCGCGATAGCATCGCTACACTTGGAATTTATAAGCAATTTCATCGATGTAATCGCGCATTGGTATCGATGCAATCGACTATAAAACGCCAGTATGCGATATCCTGCCTGTTAAACATGAATTACGTTAATCTTTCTATGTGAAATATTTTGTTAAACGATTGCATCGATGCAAACGCGCATCTGCATAGATACATACGCGCGATTAAATCGATGCAATGGCGCGTTTGTATCTCTGCTAAAAGTCGCCTTGTGTAATTGCTCTTAGACGTCACACAAAAATACTTTTATGCATGAAGGTAGTTTTACAAGCTTTTAAACGAAGTAGGTCATAACGACTTGGCTTTAGTTCGCTAAGTTCTTTAAAGTTTGGTTTATCGCGCTTCTTAGCGCATTAATTTCATTAACTGACTGTTCCAGTTTAGTTTAGTTACATGTAGATATTTAATTTGCAAATAAATCGAAATATAACATACATACAGAGACCTTCACACACACGCATAAACACACACAAACAGAAAAACTAATCCTACTAACACTAGATTCTAACACTTTACTATTTCCTTTAAAATGAATTAAACTTGATTAATTGTTTATCTCACTGTTATCGCATTGGAGAGTTCTAATAATTTAATAAATATTATTGGAAATGTTATCCTGAAGGAGTGAAGACCTGGTGGCCTGAAACACAGGCCTTGAGCCTAGCTTAGGCATCAGTCTCCCACAATATCTATAGAATAGTTCATAACTTTTATTTTATTACGTTTATTGCCTTGTATTGTGGTGAGAAATAATAAAAAATTATTATATTATTATTATTATTAAGTCTCCCTGCTGGTCGCGGTTTTCTACTGAAGAGAGGGTTTAAGCCACAGTGCACTACGCTTTTTAATCAAAGGTTACCACCAACATCGGTGTGTTGAATAGTGGCTACAACTTTCAGACAAGTTGCCCCTGACAAAAAGCAGTAGCCACCCTTTCATTTCTTATGAAGTTTTGCTGACAGTCGAAACTGTCCAGAAAGAAACTTAGTGATAGTAAAGAAGAATACTTATGTTGGGAATTTTCAGGAAGTTCCAAATAAAAAGAGAGTTGTAAAATAAAAATGGGAACACCGTGTAATGCCATAAGAAGCAAGTTGATGACAAAAAAATTGAGGTAAACTTGGCTTGTGTGCGTTTGCTATTTAGAAAACGTTAGGCGCACCAACAATGATCTTTGCTTTGACAGTTTCCAATTTTTATTTTTATTGTGTACTACCCTACCCTACTGGATAATAAATATACGGTGAATGTTTTACCATGGTTCCGTCGCTCGCTCAATGTTACACGATAAGTGCCTACCGCTGAGTGCACCGACGTCGGCGCAGGGGCTCACACAAATCTTTCATTGTTGAGCATTTGGCTCCGCACAAACTGCTCAAGGCGGGCAACGTTATTTTCACCTCTCTGAGTGAGTGCTTAAGTTCCTTTTTCCTTCTGAGCGCCTGGTGTCATTAGTCAGATTTAGTAGGCTATTATAGCGTAGGTATTTTCGATTTATGTGAGAGTTAGTATCTATTACAAAGTAACTATTAAGTAATCTGTGGTTTTAAGGGCACCGCTACGTAGTTAATATTTAATACATATTCATTTCTTACGTAATCAAATTACATTTGAATTCATCACAATATTATTGTTTGTAACAAGTTTTAATATACAGTTTTTGTTTCACTTAAAACTCTTTTATGACAAATGTTGAATATCGACGCATTTACAAATAAGTGAATATAAGAGGGCCGTCAAGTACAGCTTATTTTTATTCCTTGTGTTAATGTTTCTTATGAACTGTGCTATGAAGCTTGAGTAAGAATATTAATTTCTCCTACGCATTCCGACCCTCTTAACTCTCGCAAATTTGGTGTATTCGAAAATTAGCTAAGCTTGCTTCAGGGGTCTGGACCAAATTATATTTTTATTGGAAAAAAAATCCCCAGCCTGCATTTAAACCCATTGTGGTAAACAAAACCTACCCTAAATGAAGGTGTTATAGATAGCAATCAAGCTGGGCGCGGGCAATATAGCTCAATTCTGGATAATTGAATTTGTCAATGCCAAACACAGATTGTTGTTAAGGGGAAAATAAAATGCTTAATTTCTGGTACAGATATTATAACGGAAGTGAAACGTCTTAAAACTGAAAATTTAATAGCAATACCTCTTGCTTACGTCGATGGAAAAAGTCGAGAAATGTGCGAGGAGTAGGAGGTTCAAAACCTTTGAAAAATGTGTGAAATTTCTAACCCGGTTTAAGCAAATGTGGCGAATTAGGTCTTCTTCATTCCTGAAGGCCCTGTCCCCGAAAGTCCCCGAGGATTTCCTTTCATGGGGTTCTATTTTCGGCTTCTCTCATGGCAATCGCTATAGGAAGGACAGTGGTACCGTCACTCCATTGGCTAGGTAATCGACTGCGGAGTCTTTTTTTTATCATATCAATTCAATAAAAATTTAATTAATACAGTGAATAGCGACATCTCTCGCCAGGACTGGTAGCTGTAAAGGTACTAACTGGGTGATAAATCTGTCATAGATTTCTCATAGATGGCGCTACGACTAAAAAGTCGTTGAAAGAC
>NW_020653766.1:3244706-3256568 GCF_003589595.1 Hyposmocoma kahamanoa
ATTCACAACTACTTCCTTATATATCATTGACTTACAATTATATGGACGTCGGGTCCGCGCTAAAAAGTGTCCGAACTTATAGGGCGTTAAAATCGTATACAGAGCGTCATTCACGGTTTAGTCTTCGTTTGTTCGACTGACAGCGAAGCAAGCAAAATTAGACAGTACTGCGATGACATTACAATTTAAATTCAACGTTTTAGCTTTTTCATATTCCTTTACATGTCACTACGCTTAAATAGGTTGACTTGGGACATTTTTTTCGTGGTTTTTGTATTAGTACCCGTCGTCCATTTATTTGTAAGTCAATATTATATATAGATTTATTTCAAATATCTTTTATACAACCCCAAGGAGCGAACATCAACACATAAATTAATCTTCCCAAATATACTCAAATATACTTTTACTAAGCATCGGAGTCTATATAACTTTTGATTAGACTTTCCGCGAAACTAATTCACAGTTTGAGTGGGTTAGATAAGATAGGCTCCTATTTGCCAAATGATATATAACGTTGAGTTAGTTGTTCTTAGTTCATTACTACAGTTAATTTATAATGCTTTAAAGAGATAATTAATTAGGTAATTGGAAATTTAACTATTTTTTCGGTTATTATAACCTTACCTATTTCTGTAATGTGAGCTTTACTGCGTTCTGGTTTCAAACGGTGAAAGGAAATTACAAGCACATCGACTCATCCGTAGAACAAAGATTATGTGCAAGACTACTTGTTCTTAGGACATAGTACATTTCGTTTGTTCTTCTTCGCTGTGGATGTCAGATCGACCGTTGTTCGATTTTATATTTCCGAAACGAAATAAGATATAAAAATTCTCAAAACACCTTTACATAGGCCTTAGTTTGAATAACGAAATTATTCTCGTGACGTGCTTGTTATCTTTTCGCTATATAATGACATCGGACTCTGTTCTTCGGACGAGTCCACATGGGACTTGTCAACTTATGTCTCAGGGTGACGGGCGCAGCGGCAATGCCCCTAAGATCTTTGCGATTTAAAGCTCTGAGTGGCACTGCAACTGTTATGGATAGACGTGTCGCTTAACACCAAGCGCATTCTTCTGAAGCGCGCTTCTTTGTTTGGCCTAGCTTCCACGAAAAAAGAATCTAATAGACAGACGGTCGAGATACAACAACGCTATAAGTTGTATAAGTAAATAAGATATTATTTCCACTACATTGGGAAATATGCCTTATATTTTGAACAATTGTGAAATCTTGTATCCGTATTAGAGTCTCCGTATACTACCTACGTAAGGTGGCGTGCGGACGCTTCGGTCTTCGCCCTCCGCTACACCTCGGCATACGGCCTCGGCACTGGTAACTTTAAAAAAATTACCATAGCTCTTTAAGGGCGGCTATATTGACAAATGGCAAAAAGTACATTTTGACTGCAAATTATTATTAAACACCCAAAGAGAACCCCACATGGCGATTTTCAGTAGAATTACAGCAAAATTTTTATCAACCGCCGAACAAAGTCTATAAGGCAACCAACCATATTGGAAAATGACTAAAAGTAAAATTTAACCGCAAATTATTATTAAACAGCCATAGAGATCCTCACATGCCGATTTTCAATCGAATTAGAGCAAATTTTCATCTGCCGCCAAAAAATACTTCTATGGCAGCCATATTGAAAAATGGCGACAATTACAAAATTACAATTACAAGTAGAAAAGAACAATTTTTTTCTACTGCCAACAAACGCGTGTATGGCGGATTGTCTGGCACTTCTAGAGGCCTCCACATTACAATTTTCAGCTGAAACAGAGTGCGTCTGTTTCGGCAGCTATTTTTGACTAAAGCAACTTATGTAGCAGCCATATTAAAAAATGGCGAAAAAAAAATTTTTCACCACAAATTATGATTAAGGACTTCTAAAGACCCCTATCACATACCAATCTTCAGCCGCATCGAAGCAAGTTTTTCTTCGGCCGCCATTTCGGATTCGCCATCTTGAATTTTTTTTACACAGGCAGTTGACCACTATTGCCCTCTATGACATTCCTTCCAGCACCTCCTACCTATCTCTAATAGGTTCCGTGATAGAAGGCTTCGAAATTTGTATGGCGGCCATCTTGTTTATTTGAATTGCGAACATTTTTTACTTTTTGCAGAAATTAACCAAGGTGTATCTCATAAAAGTGCACAAATATCCCCCCCCAAATGTATTATAGTTTTTGCAGGCCGTTGATCACTCGTTTACATTATTTTCCCACCACATCGGGAAGTATGCGTTCTATTTTTCTAAGTGAGTCAGGATTTGTAGCTTTATGTATATAATGCGAAAGAAAGCCTTTCCGAACTAGTGAGGTGGGAAATAAGTACGGTAGGGTATGAAAAAAGCAGCAAAACATCGTATACATAGGATACAAGCAACCGGCAACACGTGAATTTTTTTAACTCTCCTATATAAGGCCACAACAAACGTTGTAATTTGCAGATGAGACCGTTTACACAACAAACAAACTTATATATAAATTTGCAGCAATCGCCTATAGTGTACCACAAACTCGCTCAACGAGTTGACGATATTATTTACTATGTTTACTATCTTGCACACGTTATTACAACGTGACAGTACCTTTACTTTTATTTAAAAAAACTAGCTGTACGGATACGGGATTGCAATGCCGCCGCTGAAAGAAAGAAAAACTGTTTATCTGAATTTTTAGGTAATAAATAAGTCATCAGAACCATTGTACTTTTGTTCCTTTTTTAATAGCATTAGATCCTTTGTTTGTTTGTTTTAATCCATCTGCTCTTGTTTGCAAGAGTTTATAGGTTTATCGCATTCACACATTGCTGCATTCGTAAAATGGGGTTGCAAACCAAAATAGTTCTTCTATCAAATAGTTACACAGTCGTATTCAGAATGTAACTGAATTTTCGAGGAATAACACAGAGCTTTTTCATTCCTATAAACAATCACGGTATACACATACTCGCTTTTGCGTACCATTTACGTTTATTCTTTCCGATAAAAGAAACTGGTTTTTGAAATACGCCACTATTCTAAAAGGGTATACAGGGTGTAATCGTTAAGTGTGCCCAGGCGATTATTCCATAAATATAAGATATCAAAAAGCTTTAAACTGATATCGAAAGTACGTTACGTTTTAAATAAATCCACGCCTATAACTTTTTTGAAATAAAACTAGAAATATTGAAAATTATGACGTTAAACGCTCCCATACATTTAATACGACACTCGTAGAGAGGCTTCAGTTTCCCTGCTGTAAGAGGTAACAATAAGTTAACAGATGACAAAACTGATACAAATTAAGTAATAAAAATAGCTTTTAATTGAATAAAAATATAATGGTATAGTCAATTATTTAGTCAAGTTTGAGTTGTCCATAAAAAAAATTATGTAAGGATCATTTCATTGAAATTGTGAACATTTTTAGGAATTGTGTGTTCACACTGTATGGTAATCGGTCTATATCCTCAAGTTTATTATATTTTTTTTTTCAAACGATTAATTCAACAGTTTCCTGTTATGCGGAATATGTGGTCTGTGTGCGGAATCAACCAAAGCCACTTGAAGTTGTATAGATTCTTAAACCTCTCTCCAGAAAACAAACAAGAAACAAACTAATACATAAATTTGCAATAATCGCGTACGGGTGTACTAAAAACTCGCTCAACGAGTTGACGATATTCTTTACTATCTTGCACACGTTATTACAACGTGACAGTACCTTTATTTTTATTTAAAAAAATAGCTGTACGGATACAGCGTTGCAATTCCGCTGAAATATAAAACTATTTATCTAACCCCTTTTTCGGCTATAGACACATTTTGTTCAAATAACTAGCCGGACCGTTTTTTTTAAATGCTTCTAATTTTAAAAATGATTCTTCACAATGTTTTTGCGGGCAACAACTCATAAAAGTTTTATTGCAATCGGATGAATAACACGGGACAAACATACAAAACAAACATTTTTACGTATACACATTTAAGATAAATAGACAAGTAGATACGGCAACTTTATTTTCCTTTGTTAACCGACTTCAAAAAAGGAGGAAGTTCTCTATTCGACTGTATTTTGTTTTGTTTGTTTACTCCTCAGTACCTCAGTGGTCTCATTCAAACTTGAAGAAAATACTACCTTACGGGTGGGGAATTAGTGGATGATTCCAGTTTTTAATTACTCCTTACATTACTGCGTTCCGTATTTGAAGGGTAAAGGGTACTAGTGAAACTACAGGCATATGGAATTTTTGAACTTAATATGTCTCAGGGTGATAGGCGCAGAGAAAATGCAGCTCAGATCTTTGCGATTTAATTAAACCTCTGAGTGTCACTGCAGCTGTTATGGACTGGCTTGTAGCTTACCACCAGACGCGCGACTTGTTTGTAATCACTTAGTATCATAAAAATAATAATATCATACACTTTCAGATAATCGATTTCAACAAATCTTGCACACAGATGCAATTCCAATAAAAATAAAATGTTATGGTGACGTAGAGATAATATTGGAAGTGGCAGAGAGGGGAGTGAAACTGCTCATCAGTGTACAGCAGCTAGCTACTTTGCGTTTGGGCTCATATGATTCATATGCGTATAGGTTGATAATCATATGCGGATATGATTTTGAGGTTAGTGTAGCGGATTGTATCAATGGGTTAAGAGGGAGCATGCCAAAAATGTTTTGACGTTGGCTCCGCCCAAATTTGTGACACAAATATATGCCTGAAGTTCGCGTGACATGCGACAGGAGATGTTGAATTTTGCGCATTAAAAGTACCAAATTCGTTTTAGCGGAATAACTCTAAGACTAAAGGGATTTAAAAAAATCCGTAGTGACAATTGTCGGTCATGCATAAATATAATTAATTATCTAATTTTTGTCCAAATAACCTGTAGCATTTGGACATTGTAAGTCAATGCATTTGGAGGATAAATCGAAAAAATGTGAAAATTAGAGGTCATTTCGTGATTTTTATCTATCGAGGAATGTCTTTGCTTGAATATATCGTGTAGTTACTCATACAATATTTTATTTTTAACTTTAAAGTGGATATACTCCTCTAAACTCAAATCGAAGATTAGGAATTTTTCCTCTGCTCCCTTTTAAAGGGTGGGTGCTAACAACAAGTGAGCAAAGTCAAAACACGTAGCTATCAAAACAAAACAGCAAAACAAAAACTATCACATTTAAATTTATAATATAAAACTAAAACTTAAGAGATTTATAGCGACTGCTGCGATTCGCTACAGTTGGTTTTAAAAAAATAAATAAACATTTCCACTGTCGCTATAAATGCTTTGATATGAAAACTTTTTAATCTTTCTATTCGAATTTTAAATTTAAAATGTACTTCTCTAAGGCGCCTTTTTCGGGCATATTACGGTAATTTGCCATTGTTTTGGCCTGCGGTTGCCTACTTAATGTTGTAAATAAATAACATCTTGTAATAAACTCTCTAAGTAAATTTTCTCTGATCTTGGTTACTCATCAATCTGCTTTCATATAGTATGCTAAAAACTCAATTAAAATGTTGCATTATTAAAATCTAGTACACAACATTATTGCTACATAGACGTGACTTTGCACGGTACGGTTTTTATTCCTGAAAGCAAAAAAAATACAAAAATTAAAAGTTTTTATTAAAGCTAGAATTTTACGAGTATTCGACTAACAGCATTTGTGTTCAAATCGATACGAAATTAGAACTGAGGACCATTAAAAACATTACAGGGAATACATGTTGTAAATCAACACCTGGCTTTTAACACACGTACAAAATAATTCCGGTATCCCAAATTTTATTGACAGATATACCCGCGCCCATCTAATAGTCCAAATATAGAATTTCAAAGTACGGTCAGTGCGTGCGCCAGTGGTATTGATCTCACCACCTGCGACCACCACTCCCCATCGCCCCACTTCTTACCGTCTAGTCGGCCATCAACCCGCGCCACGAAACCACTTTTTTTTAAAAAACACTGGAAATTTATTAAAAGTGTACACTAAAAAAGACTTACAGGAGCTGTCAAAATAACGATTTTTTTAATGTTTCGAAAAACAAAAAACTAATGTCAAAATAATTGCGTCCCAAAATTGAATTCAACGGCCAAATTGCACAATTTTTTAAAGACACGTTTTGTTTTTTTTAACAGTGTTATTAACTTACAGTTTTTTAAGTGACAAAAAAGTGTAAGTGCGTAATAATTTGTAGGTGATTGTGAGGTGATTCATCCTATTAGCACTGTTAGTCAGTTGGACTGGCCTGGTTTGAGATATTATCTCAATTTACCGGCGTTGAATTTCATAATTGCGTTCTAGATAGCCACGGTATGTCGGGCAAAGTCGGTAAATTAGTTATAGTTTTTAACGGAAATTTTTGTTATTTTGTACGTATGGATACTCGTTTCTCTCTCTCGTATCCAAGAAGGATGATTTTTAGTGTTGAAACCTACGACAAATCATGAAATCAGTTCTCATTACAATAATTAATTATTGTTTTTTGTAGAAGCAACCGCATGCAACATTTGAAGTTACCCATTTAATGAACATACATTCCTGTAGTGTATGGGAGTAAGTCTAAAGTCGCATAGGACATAAAAAATAGATCTTCTGGTAGAGATAGCTAACATCTGACATTTTCAATTCATCGATTACAAGTCAGGTAAACAAAAGAGTCTCTATCGTAAATAAACTTTTCGGAATGGACATTTTTTTGCTTAAAATATATTTTATTTCCTCTGCGAGATTTCACTTAACGACTACAAGTATAACAATGTTTCCAAGAAAATCTCGAGCGCATGTTCGTATAAAAAACGGCCTCAATGCGATAAAATGTCCAAATTTTAACTCACGGCAATAAACACAATGGCCTCGCACAACAAAACATGTCAGTTGTTAAACCTGAATGCATTAATTAACGCGATATAACCATGAACATTAAATTTCTTAGCTCCAATTACCACAAAACTGAGGGGTAAACCGACATTTATGTAAATGGACGTAGATCGATAGAAAAGTCAAGCTATTTTTGTAGGTACATTCATAGTGGTCTTATAATTACTAGGTCACGAAATACTATTCCATTTTTTTGTTTTGTTTTGATATTTTACGGTCATGCATTTGGCGTTTAACATCTTAAGCAAAGTACAATGGAAAAAGCGCTACATACCCATTAAAATGTACTAAATATAATTACATGCCCCAAGCCAGTATGCCCTCAGTTTTGTATGAAATTTTTTCAAAAATACCCTATGGTCATATAGAATGTGTAGCGCTAAATGCGATATTTTCATTATAGTGTGTAATGGGCGTTTACGTGATCATGGGAACAATATATTGTGTGGGTCTGAAACCCAGAAACATATAATGTACATTTTGAAGTACACAGGGCCTTAAGAGATTATAATATACATTTCGTACGTTGGTATATAAAGCCACATGTAAAAAAAATAAAAATGAAATCGCCAATATTTGATACGCAATATACATAAATTAAAAAAGAAATAAAAATATATTCAAATTAAAATAATAAAAGCATGTAAAAATGGCCTATGTCTCAGCATCGATTCTGAGGACTATATAATTACATAGTCCTCGCTGTTATTCTGCCATAGCCCGTCATAAATTGGAACACCATAAATCAAATAAGTATATATTTCAAATTCAAATTCAAAATAATCTTTATTTCATAGGTAAGCATTATTACACTTGAAATCGTCACAATGGTTAAACTCTACCGCTCATTCGTAAGGCAGATTCCCCTGAGAAGAATGAGCAAGAAACTCTAGGGGTTGCTCTTTGTAAATAACATTTACAATATTTTTTTTTTATTTGAAACATCAGAGATCGAGACTACCTCCAAGAGCTAAACGGGTTACTACCACGGATTTTTGTCATCCAAGTACGCAGAAATTTTTGTTTCATTATAGTTTTAAACCTCGTGAAAGGCAAATTTTGTATATCAACCGGAATCTTGTTATAGAAGCGTATACATTGCCCCTTAAATGATTTTTTGACTTTGTGAAAACGACTATCAAGAAAAGCTAGTTTATTTTTATTCCTCGTATTAATGTTATGTCTGTCACTATTTTTCATAAATAAATTACTATTCCTTTTAACATAAATTACATTTTCATAAATGTACTGTGAGGCTAGTGTAAGAATGTTAATTTCCTTAAACTTATCTCTCAAAGATACTTTGGGGCCCAGATTGTAAATTGCCCTAACTGCACGTTTCTGCAGGACAAAGATTCTATTGATATCGGCGGCATTACCCCAAAGCAAACCATTTAATTATAAAAAATCAAACTCAAATAATTGTAGACAATTAGACACTAAATAAATAAAATTTGACACAAACAACAATTACATAAAGAAGATAATCAATTTGAGTAATAAATAATTTAAATTGCACAATACCAAACATAAGTCACAAGTGCTTTCATCAAATGAAAGTCTTTCAGTTCTTGTAGTTGTCGTTTTGTGACAAGGGTGACACCAAAGATGCCACTTGTAGGACCTAAATGTTATGTTATGTGACAGCTGTTTAAAACCTAAGGATTAGTTTTTGAGTGCATCAGAAAATAATCAAAGTCCGTTACGTTAATGGTCTCTTTTTTTTTTCAATTTATTCTAAGTAGCTACTTTCTACATAGTAATCCGCTAGCTATGCAAAAGGAAACTATTATCAACCGGCTATCAGATGCAAATCACGCCAGTTGAAATCCCCCCAAGAGAGAGAAAAGGACAAAAGATATCTCTACCTCTATTGGCACACAAACGCAACCAAGCGTGCCGTCTGATTTTTCTTACCCATCAGCTGATTTAGTCATTTTCACGAACCGGCCAGAGCAACAAGCTAACTAGTAAAGAAAAATACATGAATTTGAATGTCTTTAACGTGACAAGGAATTATAATCGGTAACTAACGAACGACGCTAGAGCGTAGAAGCGACAATTAAGTTTTTATGTGCTTTTCTAAACTCTCGAGACGAAACGAAACTATTTTTCGGAATTCTTTAATCATTACTTTGTGCAACCGTGCGCATTCTTTTTTCGATTTGATATTTTTTTGTGACGTATATTGCGATTTTTCTCGACAGTGTGACGTATTTTATTTTCGAAACGAGTTTTTTTTTTAATAGTGTTGTAACAAATTTTGTATTGTACAAAAGTTTTTATTCGAATGATATAAGAAGTGAAATGGTGTCGTGACTGTTTCTTTCTTGCGATGGAAAGAAGTGTTTTGGCGGACACGAGACACGTTCACTGGGCTTCCGAAGTGAGTATACTGATATTTTGTTATCTAGTTATACGAATTCATTTAATGTACCCATTTGTAACAGGAAAGAAAAATCAAAAGCGTTCCAAAGTGTGGATTGAAAGACATTCAAAAAGTAAAATATGAATGAAGTTTGGAAATAATTTGATCTATATTTTAGATCAAATTCATTGGTATTTTTACAGCTGGCCATTTTATACATTATGTAGGTTCGTATATAGCATCTCTTTGTCGAATCTCCATTACTTAAAATAAATGGCTGTTTATGTGTCCTAGATTCCAGATCCGTTATAAAAATTACTAGGCTGAATGTACATCGACCTTTGCCCTTGCGTGAGAAAACAAAGCGGGAAATAGTGGTGTGACTTTCAGTCGTTAATTTAATTGACTTTTTTAATTTATTTACGACCTTGTGTTACCAATTTTTGGTAATTTTACTCAATTGTTCCATTTTCACGTTTCTTATAGGGATTAAAATATAGCTCTACACTTAGAATAATAACGCATAGAAACCTAGTCCGCACACGCTAAGTGAGGCAAATTGAAGCGCTCCCTATGGGCCTACACGAGCGGCGGGCCTTCAGTGCTCAAGGTCAACTTGCATCGCGAACAGATCAAGAATTTTAGCTAAAAATGACGAAATGTGCGGTAAATGAGTGTAAAAATACGTCAGACAACATAAAATAGATACTAACATCACATTCCACAAGGAAGTAACGCGTTTCAACTTGTATTTTTATATAAATATTCACTAAAACCGAAAATTAACCTACTACTAAAACTAGCCTACATGAATTTGATTTTTGCCTCACTTGTGACAGTTCGTTTGATAAAACTATCATTCTATGCGTTATTATTCTAAGGCTCTACATATCTGCCAGTCAAAATTCCCTGAATAACTCTATCCTATTTTTTTTAATACTAATATTTTAACCTACTTCAGAAAAGGAGGAGGTTCCCAATTTGACGGTACTTTTTTCTTTTGTTTTGTGTGTATTGTACGCGATTGCTTTGTACATTTGTGGTACAATTCAAATTTGAAGAAAAAATTCCAGCTCTAAAGATGGCAAATTAAGAGATGAATCCGGTTTGTTGGATTTCAACATTTCCATTAATCGATTTCAATAAAACTTCACAAATAGATGTGACTAACACGGATAATCAAACTTTTGAAGTTTTATGAACTAGTCCTGCATCTGTTGGCAAGCGACATATCTGAGAGGCACTGCCGCTCCGTCCATCACCCTGAGACAAGTCTCATGTGCCTGTAGTTTTACCAGCACCCCTTACTCTTGAAAACCGCAACGCAGTAATTCTCACATTACCGCTTGGCGGTAGAAACAGGTAAGGTGGCCGTTGTAGTCTGTAATTTTTGAAGACGGATGTAAAATTACATTTGCCTCATTACAAATCCGTAGCAAGTGAACCAACGTAATATTTGAATCCCCTGTATGATTCGATTACATGATAACATGACCCAAATCGACGTACGAGTACGTGATCGAATATAATACGAGTATTCCTTTCATACCATATTAAAGATCAAACAGTAACAATATTGGTGTTTTATCCAAGCCGGACCTTTTGGTGAAAATAAAAAATATGGTCATGATCTCAAAACATTTTTTCCATCCTTTGTAAAACTTAGATGATGCAAGCAAAACATAGATCTACAATGTCAAAAACAAATAGAACTCCACGACGGAAATATTTTCGTCTAAACGTAGGAAGAAAGTGACATTCTCGCCTACCTATTTAAGCTGTTCCGGTTCTCGTGATAAATCGGCGGTACACCCTAGACGCAAATCGATTGCGTCTTCGTTTTTGCTAATAACGGTCTTTGTAATGTGTAGGTACAAATCGGGTTCAATAGTGTCAAAACTTCTAATGTAACCTTTATTTCATGAAATTTAAAGTTAAAGTTACTTAATTCATGCAAAGTTATATCCTAAATATAGATGTAAAAACACTGTAGTTTTCTAGACTGCTGAAGAGATTAACTTACCTATTTCTGCCGCTAAGCAGTAAAGTGAGCATTACTGCGTTCCGGTTTTCAAGGTACTGGTGAAATTACAGGCACATGGAACTTGTCAACATATGTCTCAGCCCCTTAGATTTTTGTGATTTCAAACTTTGAGTGGCACTACAACTGTTATGGACAGGCGTGTCGCTTCCCGCCAGGCGCACGACTTGTTCGTCCCGTCTCTTCGTACCCCAAGCCATTGTTTTAACGAAGTAAATGACTTCGATTTCGTTTTTAAAGAGTTTTTTGATATAATTACGGTAAAGCCTTTTATTAAAATTCGAAATTAATATAGACATTATGGTCACCTTATTTTTCATGTTAAAATCTTTTTCAAAAGTTACAGTTAGACCTTAATGGGCTGGAAAAAACTAGGACAAAGCTTTTAGGATGGAAAAAAGGAAAAAGTCATGATGAAGATAATAAAAAAAAGAGTTTAATAAAAACGTTTACTTAACCAGACTAGATCTAGATCAGAGTCGTTAACTCATTACTAAAGATGAAGCTGTATGTTCTTTGACCCTAGCCTGACCTGTTTGGACAAACATTTT
>NW_020653766.1:3256578-3257080 GCF_003589595.1 Hyposmocoma kahamanoa
ATGACCATGATCCATAGATTTTATCAGTAAAAAAAGGTAGAATTTTTATAAGTGCTTGAAACGTGGCGTGATGTTTCAATGTGGTGCCAATTGTTTTTTTATAATACACATTGTAAACAACCTTTTGTTTCCCTAATAAAAAACCTTTGCCATGATCCTAAATAATAGGAACTAACTTTTTTTTCATTTGGATGAAAAAAGTTATCGCTTTGTGTTCCTAACGGGAAAATAAATCATAATTAACCGTGTTGCTACACAACCCCGTAGTCGCCATGTTTATTACAATTCTTATTAACAAATAAACGGAAAATTACCGCCATTTTCGCCGAGCAAACAAAAAAATATATTCTATTCTTTTAGCGCAGTTATTGAGGGTTCGTTCGTCGACCTCTTGTTTGCAAATATTTATTACAAGTGTTCATTGTACATGCGTACGTTTAATGTAGTTACTAAATTAATGCTCAGAGCGCGTTCCCATTATATCGTGACGACAAATAGTCGT
>NW_020653766.1:3257090-3258783 GCF_003589595.1 Hyposmocoma kahamanoa
GTCACTACGTTTAAATAGGTTGACTTGGGACATTTTTTTCGTGGTTTGTGTATTAGACCCGTCGTCCATTTATTTGTAAGTCAATGGTGTAGAGTAAATTAGTTACAAAAGCTATTTAGTTTTCGTCGCCAAATCTAGTATACCAATAAGTACTAAATACCTACCCGACTATTTTGTCTTGCGTAGAGATTACCAATCCTCTTGATTTCTTGGTCCATGATTATACCAAGGGCGCGAAATGCTAAATTATAAACTTTGTTCCCCACGTTGACTACAGGTACAGCAAAACTCATACATAATACATCACTAGAACTCAATTTGCAGCAGGTCGCTCAATTTGAATATTGTAGGATAGGCGAACTTTAAAGAGAAAGTTCTTGAAGTTGTTTCATTTGGTAGATTGTTTGGTTCATTGAGTTCTCCATTACGAGTTTTAACATATTCACTTCTTGTGCCGTCGTAACGCTGCTAAATCTCGCTTGGATTCTAATCGACTTTTTAAGGATCTCAGTAATTTTTTAATAAAGGACAACAATAAATTAACTAACAATAAAATTGTTTATTTATCTTAACATCAATAAATAAATAAGCTACTTTACACAGAGTATTGGATGGAAAAAATATAACCTAACCTCCGGTTAGAAAACCGACCTCAAAAGTCATTCATCTCCTACTTTGCCACCCTTAGAGGTGGAATATTTTCTTGAAATTTAAATGGAACCACATCTGGGGTACCTACTTTCCAACAAAAAAAGAATCATCAAAATTAGTTCACAAATGACAGAGCTACCGCGTAACATACATACAGACAAATTGAGAACCTCCTCCTTTTTTAAAGTCGGTTAAAAATGGATTGAAAAGAGATCAAACAAGAAAGTTTTGGAAAGAGTTGGGGAAGAGAGAAGTCTTTTAAATGCGGAAAAAGGAGGAAAATATTTCCAAATATTGGACATTTGTTACATAATGACGCAATTGTGAGAGTAATAATAATAATATATATCTTTATTGTTTCTCTCACAAAGTCTTAGTATAAATACAAAAACAGTGTTAGTTATCTAAATAGTACAATATTTAATTCTGTGTGAGAGACTGGCATCCGTACTAGGAGACCTGTATTACAGATCACCAGCCCTTTCACACTCCGGACCAAAAGCAAGTACAGCTTACTTATACTTAGATGATGACTTTATTAATAGACTTAAGGCGCGAGGGTGTGTGGATAAATGAGTGTGTGGTGAGGAGGTGAGGAGGCTACAGCGACAAGTGTCTGCCTTTTAAATAGGATGATGATGACACAGAGTTTAGTAACAGACAATAGTGCTGTGAGATAAAAGGGTCTGTGACTCAGCACAATGGCGGTGTATTCCTCATCGCCGCTGATATTTTACTACAGCCTGACTTGTTCAAAAACAAAAAAACTAAGACACATATGATAACAATAACGGACACACTCATAGCCCCGCACTAGGGAAACCCTGTATCGCGGGTGCCATGGAGACACACATAGACAACCACAAATTACACCTAAAGTCACAAGAGAAATACATGTCGATCACACAAATATTTCTCCCGGCCCGGGAATCGAACCTGAGACCTCTGCGTGGGAGTCCAGCATGGTGGAAGTTAATATCATTCGGATTTTCAAAATTCTAGCAGATTTTATGTTTATTATGTTGTACCTTACTAACTATGG
>NW_020653766.1:3283783-3351793 GCF_003589595.1 Hyposmocoma kahamanoa
CCTACATGAATTTGATTTTTGCCTCACTTGTGACAGTTCGTTTGATATGAAACTATCATTCTATGCGTTATTATTCTAAGTATATATATAACTTTTTTTAAAAGAGATCTTTGAAAAGTTTGCGGAATTACATCTATTTGCCAAGTTACCGGGAGGTGAATGAAAATGCACTGGATTTATCACCTAATTTGCCACCCCAGAGGTGCAATATTTTCTTCAAATTTCAATGGAACCATTACCACCATTATATCCATTAGCCCCCCTTCCAATAATGTGAAATTACCAACACACACACATGGAACTTGTCAACTTATACGTCATAGTGAGACAGACGCAGTGGCAGTGTCGCTCAGATCTTTGCGCACTTTTTTTTTTGGCACTGCAACTGTTATGGACGTGCGTGTCGCTTACCACCAGGCGCACGATTTCTTCGTTCCGTTCCTTGATATTATAAAAAAAAACTATAACCAAATAAATTTCAAAATGTACGTTTAGAGTGAAAATCTTGTGTGTACGCGTTTTCACATACTTCGTTTTAACTGATTTTTGTTGAAGAAAAACTTATATAAATTCTTGCTCAAATACATTATTAAGTAATAGAGAATCTGAAAGAGGCGTAACTTAACTAGTTAAAATGCTAAACTACCTTTTAAACCACATTTTTATCTTTGTCCTTACAAATCCCATTCGAAGTAATCACTCTAAGACGACGTATATACATACAAACGTAGAATCTATATTAAAAGCCTTTACGCGTCATTTAAGTTTCCGCCTATTTAATAAAATGTCATTCAGCTCTTGAGTTACGGTCCAAGATCGTTTAATCAATCAAGGATATTAATCACTTCAGATGATGTCATGTTTAGTAGAAGTAGGGCACGTTACGAAAGAGTTTATTCAAGAAGTACATATCATAGCTATTTCTGCCGCCAAACAGTGATGTGAATAATAATAATAATGAATAATAATATTTCTTCAATATTGGACTTGACTGACTCTTCTTGACGCTATCGGCTTAGAGTTGAATTTAAATCTTAATTGTCGAGCTTGACGTTCTCTTACTGCGTATACACATTTAAACGTGAAACACACAGAGAGCGGGTGCGGGTTGTGTCGAGACCAGAACGATTCAAAATTCGTTAACAAGTGGCCAGGACCAGAGAAAAGGTGATAAAAAAGCGGAATATCGCCTCTCCCATTTAAAAATTCAAAATTATCTTTTAGACCTCGGGAGAGGCGAGAGTCTTAAATAGATATAATAATAATATCGCACACACTCAATTTTTTCCGTCTGGTCCTGTCTTCAGCCTCTCTCTGGGCAATTGTTATAGGGAGGACAGTGAGGGCGGTCACTTGGTCATTCCATTAGCTAGGCGATCGACCGCGGAGTCTCTTTCCCTCCACATAATACACCACAACGAGTTTGTCAAGGTTGTCTGGTTGTTGGCGACCAATAATTTAGTAGCACCAGTAGTAGCAGTAGAGCTCCTTGTGAAAGAGGTCGTCCAGGGAAGTAGAGCCACCTTACCTATTTCTGCCGCCAAGCAGTAATATCAGCATTACTGTGTTCCGGTTTTGAAAGGTAAGAGTGCTGGTGAAATTATAGGCACATGGTACTTGTCAACTTATGTCTCAGGGTGACGGGCGCGGTGGCAGTGTCTCTCAGACCTTTGCGATTTAAAGCTCTGAGTGGCACTGCAACTGTTATGGACAGGCGTGTAGCTTACCGTCAGACGCACGACTTGTTCGTCCCGTCACTTTATATAAAAAAAAAACATTTATTATATGAAATCGACATGAAAGCACATCACTAATAACTGAAGGCAATAACGTGTCAATCATGTCAACCAACCAGGTCGATCGAATAATTTTGCGAAAATGACACCTAAAAATTTTTGATATAGTTTGTTCTAAAATTTACTTGTAAAAAGAGAACTTTTGCTGTTGCATTGGGAAATTATAGGTGAGAGGTGACACTTCGAAGAGGTGACAACAAAAAAAGTTTATGTTTTACAACTAAAGTTTAGAACAAACTATTAAAAACAACGAAAGTATCTTTAGGTGCCCATTTCAAAAAAACTGTGATCATATTAGTTGACACGTTATTGCATATCAGCATCCAAGTATAAACTTGGCTCGATTACGCCAATATCCGTCAGGCAAATTTCAATCACAGCTTATAAGCACCCCGCAAACGATCAAATAATTTGTCAAATTTATCCTTTAAATTTCAGGTTCTTTTTTCCAAACAATGCCGCAAACGGTCAAATAAACCATCAAACAAGTTTGACAAACTTGCCTGTAATTCACTCTCGGTCATACAATGACATATCATTCTACAGTTCGTATGTACCGTACATAGTCATACCGTACATAATCATACCTCTTAGAATAACAGGTGAAGCGTTTTTGGTATTAACTCTAGCATTATGGTATTAAGAAAAAATAAACAGACGTAGGTCTAGAGAATTATTGACATTCAGAGAAAATATAAAATATTGTATTAAAATTGAACTGCGTGCGGTTAGGTATTTAATGTGGTGTTAGTGATTGTCTGTCAATGTAGTGTCTAGTTGTATGCAGCAAATACCAACCGCCTGCTGTACATGAATTTATGGTAAGATAATAACTACTCTATCAGAATCTAACCGAGAGACCTCAAGGGTCGTCTTACGATCTATCAAGTGTAGCCCTACAACCTAACGGTGTGTAGCCTAACCTAACCATAAATATATAAATGGAGAGATATATCGTGTAAGTAAGGAAGTCTGTCACCAGGAGACCTAAGGTGACAAACGGAAGTTGGGAAGGAAATTAGGATGTACACGTCGTGCGATGTGTACAGGTATGGTTTTCTCACTGCCGGTCAAGCAGACTCACAAGACCGATCTACTGATGGCTAAAGGTGTCTTGGCCACAGTGAGAGGAGTAGCAGGTAGTACGTCACTAAGCAAGGAGATGAGTTAAAATCAGATGGTATTGGTCAACTAACTCTATTTACAATATTTACTGACTATTTATACAATATTTGTTTATACTACATTAATATTAATAAGTTTTCTTAGTGTGCTATGGGTGTTATTGATGACTAGATTGATTTTTGTTAATTGGCATAGTACGTGACTATGCTGCATTTGTTGCAAAAGAATGATCTGTTGACGAGGCTAGTTTTTGTAGCATTTTATTCGAGGTCGCTATTTTGCAGTTTCTTCGTTGTTTATATTATGTTCAACCTTGAACAAAAATATTAATAAGAAGTATTGCCTACAGAACCATAAAACACGCCGTCAATCTAGATTTCCATCAAACACGTAGATTATTTGACAAACGCATTAAACACAACCGATCTACCGAAAAAGGGGGGTCTACTCTCTCGATCTCCATCCGACATCCGTCCGAAACAATTGCTGACAAATAAACAATACTTGACCAAGTGAAAAGACGCGTGATGCGTTTGAAGCTTTATACTTGATACTTGTCTTTTAATTTTGTCGAAAATTACTTATTTGACAGTCATTGTTTCGGACGGATGTCGAAATTTGACAAACACGTAAAATTTGACAAATCGGTCACGGGGCGCAAAACTCCTCCTTCATAAACGTTGAAAGATGTTGATTTGGTACTCTCGCCACAAATGAATGAAAATTCAATAAATAATAATAATGAATGCAATAATAATTCGTTTCCAATCATATAATAATTATTATTATCACCAAACTTGTAATCTTATAATAATAAATTAATAGACTCAGGCGTTACTTTGCGGAAGTCCAAGGAAGTAAAAATCATGCAAAAATGTGAATTCACTGGGTTCGCGGAGGACCAATTAATTTACTTTTATTTTTTAAATAATAAATTATTGGAACAATGATTATTTATTTTGATAATTAATATGAGTTCTCAGATTTTTTCTCACGTTATCCAGGATTTCCTGACCACACAGTTTTTTCCTTTTATTTAAATTCCAATTTATTCAAGTCGTTTTATCCCTTGTTACAGCTGCACTCGGAATACCGCAGCACTTACCGATGGCACGAGTTCAAACAGCAACAGCAGCAGCAGGATGGCGTGGTCAAGCAACCGGCCAAGACGCCGCCTTCTGCATTGCCTCTGTCGAGAGGTGAGTTTACCAAGAGCTGGAAGACGCATTGCGTCATTACCCAGTAATAGCGTATTTCGTTAGCGGGCTTTACACAAATACTCTATCGCGCGCGATACATCGTGTAATCGCAATACAACACGCGCCAGTTTCACGCGGTCAATCCTACGCTATTAGCCTTTACGTTGTAACAAAAACGAACTCGAGCAATCGCGCGCGAAAGACCGTTAGCGTACAAAATTTCTAACAGAATAGATAACTTCGCGCGATTCCGCGTGCAGGCTTTTTCCATACGTAATCCTGTACGCTCCTAATCACGCGCGATAGAGCGAGTGTGTAAAGGGGGCTATTATGTCCCAACAATAGCGTGTTTCATTGTCACTTACGACCTAACACTTGCCCAAAATAGATGACCATATTAATAACCTGGAGAAATAAAGTATTTGTTCGCTAAAAACACAAAAATTTGATTGATCTAAATGGTTTTCTGAGCCCATCTCTGTGGATGTATGCGACAGATCTGTCCAGGCCAGTCCCATTTTAGCTTGGCAAGCCTTTTCCCTATATTCATCTCTTCGAATGCAGAGCAGTGTTCCGAAGTGTAGCCATCCTCTTAGAACAGTTGTGCGCCATTTAGGCAGGATTTTGTACGTTTGGTATTCTGATAAAAGTTAACAGTAAATGTCAACGACTTACCATCGAGCTACTACACAACGGCCATAGAATTTTTTTGTTTTTTTCTACTCTTCTATGGCGTAGTGCACTAACATTATAAATTATATATTAAATTGCTGATAAAGGGAGATAAAAATTAAGATATGTATAGTCATTTCCATTTTAGTTTTAGTAATGCAACATCAATCGTTAGTGATTGCATGAATTAATGCTGTCACTTCCATTCCATCAATGACACTGTATTGAGCTTCAACTGCCATTGAAACTAGATTATAGCAGAATAGCAAATATTATTATAATTGCAATATAGTCTCAATGTAGAGACATTAGCAGAATTGGGCACTTGATATGCTGCATTCCATCGCTCGTCGGCATACTTTGATCGTTGACAAGTCTTGAGCTTTTGATTTTCGGTCAGGGACCATGTTTGCGCTCCGTAGGTAAAGACGGGTAGAATTTTCAACCAGTCGTGCACCTGGTGGTAAGCGACACGCCTGTCCATACCAGTTACTGTAACTGAGCCAGTCAGAGCTTTAAATCGCAAAGATCTGCGGGGCACTGCTACTGTATTAGCGTTTAGGGGTAGTTTCAAATATTCGGCTTCGAAATGCTGGAATAATATTCCACCACCTTATACGTGACGAGTCATCTTTACCGGCAACACCTACTCTGTTTGCAAAAATCTGTCTAATTTGTTGAAATGTTAATATTAATATTAGTTTTCGTATTCCCATGTACTCTTCTTCGTAGCCTTTCTAAATATACATTTTTTACCTTGATTTATTACACCAAAACATATTCTCGATCATTATTTTCACTTACAGTTACACTTAAATGTAGATTCAAATCCGCACATGCACTTACATGTTGAATAGGTTAGTTTAGATGCACTATTCACACACAACAACAATTTCCCTCCTAATCGTTTACTAGGTCTTTCATTACAAATAACTTCTAGATTTAGTACCTCTCGTTGGTTCTAACTGAAAACCAGCGCCTTAAGGAACGTATGCATATGGTGTGCCAGCGCCATTTCACTACTATGACAAAAATGTTTTATTTTCCCTGTTGTATTCAATCTTTATTTGTGTCATACTAGTGAATAAAGTGTTTATGTATCTATCTATCTATTATTCTGGGACATAAGTTGAGAATTCCCTTTCACCCTTCAAAACCGGAATGCAGTAATGCCCACATTACTACTTGACAGGAAACTAGAAACTAGAAACTCTACTGCTATGAAAGATAGTCATGGATGTCGACGAGTTTTTGCTTAAGTGTGACTGGAAGGCTTTCTTTCATCAGCTCTTTCATTCACCTGTAGCTCTTCCAAGTGTTTACAATTAACTTGCCTATTACTGAAAGAGACTACCTTCTTCATCGTGTCTATCACTCAAAATCTGCCCATTTCTAAACCCATGTTTTATTAAACGTGTGCTTTCAGGCAACATGGAGCCAGCAATGCCTCGCCGGAAGAAGTATCCTGGTGTTGCGTACAAGAGCAACGAATTCTTTGATCCGGCGCCGGCCGATGATATCCGGCCACAGACCACTTCCGGTTTCGATCGGGCTAGGGTAAGATGCACATATTTGAACAGATCGAGTTACTAAAACGCTTTGGGTTCAGACAACATTTGTTTATTCTAAAGCATCTATGCGTACGTTTATCTCTAGGGAAAATGTTTTGAAAAAGGAAAATTATCTAAAATAAAACCGTGTAATAGCTATACTATGAGAACTTGAACACTGTTGTTCTCTAGGGAAACGGGACACAGATTTATGAAGATTTATAATCTCCAGTGTCCAGTCCTGTATAGTGGCGAACTAGAGGATATTTCAATAAAACTTAGCAAATAGACGTAATTCCACGTACTTTAGAGGTCGGTTTTTTCAGTGGTCTGTACTGAGATTATATTTTTCATATTAATTTAAGGCGCGCGGATTGCGGGACGCAAGGGGAGACCCCCACCCCACGTCCTAAAATTTAAGCTCGCTTTGAAGTATCTCGCCTTAAGTCACCATTTAAGTGTGTATACAACCTCTTATGGCTTAGCTTGATTCCGCATGATATCACTTTGGAAAAAATATAAGTATAATAAAATTGAGGATATGCACTGATTTCTGACAGTTTTCACGTCAGATAATCTCAATACAGAGTGCTAACAAAACCGACCTCAAAGTACGTGGAATTACATCTATTTGCCAAGTTTTATTGAAATATCCCCTAGTTCGCCACTATACAGGACTTGACACTGGAGATAATAAAAATCAGTTCTCACTACTCAAAGTATATTGAGAGAGAAAAACGCCTTGAATTGGAGAATAGCAAAACCAGCCATTAAAATAATTGCTCATAATTGCTCTTTAAGTAAAATTTAGGCGCTATTTATAAAAATGAATGTTCATGCGTGATCAGCTACCCTTCGAGGTGGATGATTTTCTTCAAAATGAAATTGGACCACTATGCAGGTACCCTTTTTCCAACAAAAAAAGAATCATGAAAATCGGTTCACAAATACCGGAGTTATTGCGTAACATACGTACAAAAAAACATACATTGGAATTGAGAACCTCCTCCTTTATTTGAAGTCTGTTAAAAAAAACAACTTACCTCATTGACTTACAAATAAATGGCCGACGGGTCTAATACAAAAACCACGAAAAAAATGTCCCAAGTCAACCTATTCGAAATTTAAATTGTAATGTCATCGCAGTATCGCGCTGTCAGTAGAACAAATGAAGACTAAAGCGGAGTTTGGCGCTCTGTATACGATTTTAGCGCCTTACAAGTGCGGACACTTTTTAGCGCGGACCCGACGTCCATATAATTGTAAGTCAATGACTTCCCTCTAAATTTTACGAGAAAACCGCTATATTCAATAGGTGCTTCACAAATACCAATGATTTTTTTTTTTGTATCAACTGAACTAAATAGAACACATAGTATACGATATACATTTTTCAGAAGAAATTAATTTCGTTTGTATAACAATAAATTCTGAAATAAATCCAGTGTCCCTGCCGCTCGACACAAAATGAACCTTATTATTAGTACGGAAAAGATTAGAATTCGAACTGAGGTTTAAATAGTATCGACTATTAAGTCACCACTTAAAATCCATCAATGACCTAATTTTGTTATTTCAGAGCGTGCAACGAAACGAGAATGACCGCGCAGGGCGGCGAAGTAAGTCAGAAGGGCCTCGGCAGACGCGCTGGACCGATACCGTCGAGCCGAAGGTAATTTGGAGATAGCTTAAGGGCGCGTGTACACGCTAAGAAATCCGATGTGTCTGCTACAGAAAACATGAGAATGGTCTTGAACACGACAATAACTTTGTCGGAAACATATCGTGCCGTTGCAGATGAGAAAATGATGAGTATATACACAATACGAATGCTTTCGGACAGACGTGTGTAGGGTAAAATGTATCAGTGCACTACGAGTCTTCCATGTCGTTTTACTACCGACTGTGGGAAGAAATATGTTGTTGTATATATTGACTACAAAGCAACAACGTACACGCGCGCACACGTTTGTTTACTGACACCTCACTCTGCTGCCTTCCCGGAGTTATAAGGACTTCCAGAGCTTCCTACTCTGGGCGTCCGCGACCCCGAGGTCCCCTTTTTATGCCTCGAAGAAGGTTCACAGCCCTCGGAAAACGTGTTAAGTCCCCAAGCCGCATAAGCCAGGGTGGTGACCTAAACCTTCGTCTGAGAGGAGACCTGAGCCAGCAGTGGAGCGCTTAAATGGGTTGTTGTTGATTGATTTTTTTTAATGTGTAGGTAACCACAGCCCTAGGCGAGATGATGGCAACAAAAGAACCTGTGGTGGTCAGCACGGAGTACCGGAATCAATTTGCATGGCCGAAGGATGCAACGGACTCAGTTCCTAGGAAGAGCATCTCCATGGGTGCACTCAAGAAAGCCGCTGTTGCAGAAGGTAATATTCATACATCATTGACTATGGTAGGCCATTCATATAGGTATACGACTAATAATACTAGTAACAACTAATAACACAGGATGTGTACATGGTAGAATTTGTTCATTAATTAACACTGGCTTTATGAGTTTAAATACGGGACTTAATCGTGTACTTATAAAAACATATTTTATTTACCTTGATGTTTCGGACGTGTTGCAACGTCTATGGTGTCACACACATTATTTGATTTTAAATTCGGGAGTTAATCGTGTACCTATAAAACATATTTCATTTACCTTGACGTTTCGAACGTTTTGCATCGTCTATGGTGTCACACACATTATTTGATTTTAAATTCGGGAGTTAGTCGAGTACCTATAAAAACATATTTTATTTACCTGGACCTTTCGGACGTGTTGCAACGTCTATGGTCTCATATACATTATTTGATTTTAAATTCGGGACTTAATCGTGTACCTATAAAACATATTTTATTTACCTCGACGTTTCGGACGTGTTGCAACGTCCATAGTTTCGAAGACACTGAAGAGGCGGGTGTGTAGATGTTAACACCCACCTCTTTAGTCTAGCAAGAACGTAAAAAGTCTTATAACGTCGTTGCAAATTTAATATCTCCTTTGTGTTTAAAGATGGTTTAACCATTTTATCACACAGCAATGCAAACAATACACTGTCATTTTACTCCAACTTCATAAAACACAGACAATAATTTATTTCTGTGTAATTGTTCTGTGCCATTTTATACCTATAATAATAAAATCCACTATATTTTGTGCAGCAACTGTGGTTTGCAACCTTTCTTATAAGCATATAGTATGTCGGATAACAAGCCGTGATGTAGTCTAAAATAGATTCCTTTTAAATTCTCTAAAACATATAAGTTATACTAAAGATACTGTATCCATATGACCTCCAAATCATAACAGAAAAAAATAACATTGAACTACAGACGGAACCACAAAAACAAGTACCTAAAAATAACAACATTTGCCACGGTATAAAACCAACTTACTGGTGATTTTAATTTAAAATCTTTTGTTAAGCCGGCAGTGGTAGGTACGCTTGAGCCAATATTGAAATAGATTTTTAAGTTAAAAATGTGTTAGATTGTACTAGTTAAAGTTCAAAAAGTTTCAACGGATAATCAGGTATTAAAACTAGCTTATCTACCTGTTAAAAGTCCTATTTTTTATTAAGAATGAAATGAATTTACCCCCGTTGTCGAGTGATTTGTACATCGGTTTTCATGGTGACACCATCTTTGGACTACCATCTTTTTTATATTGTCTCAGATCTGGGTGTTTGTGGTACCGTCGTTATTTTCGATTTTTAACCGACTTCAAAAAAAAGGACTAGGTTCTAAATTCGACTGTGTTTTTTTTGTCGTGAGTACTTTTTTGGCATTTGTGAATCGATTTTGATGGTTGTTTTTTCTTGGAAAGAGGTCCCATTTAAATTTGAAGAAAATATATCACCTTTAAGAGTGGAAAACCAGGGGATGAATAACTTTTGAGGTTGGTTCTTTTAGTACCCTGTACTGAGATTATCATAACGCAAGAGCTTTATTTACTTACTTTGGGATCAGAGCAACGTATGTGTTGTTGTCAAATATTTACTTAATTAATTAAATATTCTTTATCATCTAAATAATGTAATAATTTTGATTTCGTCCGGGGAAACTGCCATCATACTTATTTCTGGTACCAAGCAGTAATGTCAGCATTAGGTACTGCGTTCTGGTATCCATATAAAGGGTAAGGGTGCCGATGAAACTGAAGACACATACTTGTCAGGCTTATGTCTCGGGCGCCTTGGTAGTACCCCTCAGAGCTTTGCGATGTAGAGCTTCCTAAGGCACTGCAACTGTCGGCAAGGCAACTTGAAACTCATAAAAAAATTGCTACGAAGCCTGTTGCTCATAATAATTAACATTACAGTTCTATGGTTATTGTAATTTTTAAATATGACAGACCTAAGACCTAATATAACAGTTGCAGTGCCACTCAGATATTTGAATCGCAAAAGGAGCACTGCACTGCTATTGCACCTGTTACCCTGAGACATAAGTTGACAAGTCCCATGTGCCTGTAATTTCACCAGCACTCTTACCCGTGTGCCTGTCTCTGAAATTGCAAAACAACAGAGACAGATCGATGAATGGATGGTAATCAGTGTGGTACCACACCGACGACGCTGCTGTACCTGTCACGACTGCAATACTCTACGAAGTCCGAAGAGATAGTGGAGTACATCAGACATAAAGCCAAATACACCCTGAGGGTTTGGAGTCCCGCCACAACGTGAACGTCAATTCGTTTGTGGTGAGAGTACCGACCGAACATCTGTCGACCTTCATGAAGGAAGAATTTTGGCAGAAGGGTGTATCGGCGGATTCGCGGCCGGTTACCTGACACTAGATTGCGCCACACGTCGCTCACAACTACAATTCGTATAGATTGTTCTGCTTCCTTGGTACATTCCTTTACTTCAAATTAAATTCAACATTGCATTTTCACGCCTTGAACAAGATGGGATGTAAAAAGACCGTCAAACGCTGGCTTAAAAATAAAAACTATGATGAAACAGAAGGTTTACTAGAAGGTATTTCATAATTATATTGTAAAAGTTAATTCTTTTATTCTTAATTAAATATAGCTATTTTGTTTTTAAGCACTAATATAATGAATCTGTGCACAAACAAGATGCTTAAGATACAGGTAATAATGTACTTAGTTTAGGCATCGCAACTATACTGGTAGGCTTCTAATAATTAATTGTATAGCTTTATGATTAGTACTCGTATAATAATTAAGGTTTACTTTTTAATATTTTTTTTTACCAATTGTATATTAGCTTCCCTTACATTTGTTTTTGTTTTTTTTTCTTAAATTTAGATTAAGTTATGCTGAAATAAATTTATCTGTTTATCTTTATTAATTAGATATAGTGTTTTATTGGATGTATTGTATGAATGTTAGACCTTAAGATACATATTATGTGGGTCATGTGGCCTGAAGTAAATAAATAAATAAATTGACCTCTCCTCCAGAACTCTGTAATACTCACATTACTGCTTAGCGGTAGAAATAGGTAAGGTGGCAGTAAGTACTTTCCTGGACGAACCCTTTCACAAGGAGCTCTACTTCTAATCCTGTTAACCTTAGGACAGATTAGGAGGTGGATAACAATTTTTAGACTATGCAATTCTCTTACCAAATATTATTAAGCATTTAACAATTTACCAAACAACAGATTACCGAAATTTCCAGGGTCAACGGAAGCCGAACCTCTGATGAATCATCATGATGGTGACCACGACGAGGGTCAGAAACGCTACATAGAAGACTATCTCTGGAATGGGCAGAAGCCTGGCGTCCAAAGGTTGGTACCAATCCCCATCAAACTCCTTGAAATTAATAGTTTTTCTTAAGTTTCCATTTATCATGACGTTGTTTACTAAAACAACCATATTCCCCAGTTACATTCTCCATCTAATCACCATTTACATTCAATTTTCTGTATTGCACATTATACAATACATAATTGTCATTCGAGTATCACGTGATATGAAAGTCACACCATTGGTCAGTTTAAAGTTCCTTCTGCATATCACGCGATATTTAAGCCTTGTGATTGGCTAGTTCACACACAAATGAACTAATATGAAATCACGTGACGTTAATCGTCACCATTTATTTTACGCAACCTCAGAAATTAATTGTGTATTTAAATATGTAGTCTACCTATTTCTTTAAATAAAGTCATGTTTTCCATATTGGTCCTTCGAGAAATGTTATTTTCATGAAATGATGGTTCAAACAGAATAGAAACGGATAGATTACAATATAATTATATTATTATTTATTAAATAACATTTTATATAAATAACAATGAATTCATAAATGTAGCTCCGAATTTTGTACTTAGTTTCTAAACGTAGCTGTTGCTTAATCACATTGTCGAAGCTTCCCATCGAAAGTGGTTTAGTGTTTATAGATTGTTTCGTATTTAATTACCGTTAATAGTATTTAATTACCGTTGTAGCATGCCATTTTTTTCTTACTTTAGCGTATTTTTGAAGTTTGAAAATATTACTTTTATGACTTCAATGAAACAGAATGATGCATTTATTATAGAATAGGTCTCTAGATATACGTACCTAATAGATAATAATTTTGTTCCTATCATGATCAAATTCAAGCAATAAATTACCGAAAAACGATAAATATTACGAAGTTAATCTAATTTTAATATTCATTATAAAAACTTAAGAAATAAATTCATTATGTAATGAATTAATTTTCTTTGTCCTCCGAATAGAATCGGTATTGATGCACGGTACTTTTTTCATCTTATCGTGAACGAATTTTAATAGAAGTTATCTTAAATAAAAGATCAAAGCATACGTAATCATGCCGAAAGAAAACATCCGAAAAAAAATCAAGCCTTGTGTATTTTATTCATGAAAATTACTGAAACAATCTGTAAATATCTACCTCCTATATGATATACACTAACTAACAATCATTATATACTACGATACCATGATCACCACGCTTTGCTTCTGCTAAAGCAGCTTTTTCGCAAAAATCATTAATGAAAAATCATCATAAGAAACAAAAATCATTAAATCCTGGTTATCTTGGTCGCACGAACTGACACTGAAATTCACACATTACACGAATATTTAAAAAATATACTTTAAAATCCGGACTTGACGTATATAATAGATACCCATAATACATAATTATCTATTCACAAAAACTATATAACACAGTTTGACAATTTTATTATTGCTTAACAACAAAGTATATTTTTAGATTGTCCAACTTTTTCAGGTGAAGAATTATTAGTGTTTAAAAAGTTATAAGATAAAGTTTATCACTGCTGTAGCTTTTATTATCTGTGTTTTAGCTTTGTGTACTAAACTAGGCAAGGCGGAAACTTTTCATGAAAGTAAAGTGATAATAAGTTTTGTCAGAAGGGGAGGATGTTAATGACTTGATAGAATTTTTGCACTAGCAACATTTCCGAGCTAGCAATGTCTTACAACCACTCCTGTGTTGCCAGAGATGCAAAAACTTTTACCTAACGTAGAATACATTTCGCTTTTATATTTGTTTTATAACTAATTTTAAAAAGATGTAAATTTTATTGTAAAACTTGTGCAAAATGAAAGAAGTAAAAATAATATAAATTGTAACTAATCGATTTTGCCTTCAACTTCATGTATATAACAATCCATAGAAGATTCCATTCTTCTTTCAAGTCCATTGAAGGTTTCAATGAATTTGAAAGACATTCTACAAAACCACAGGTTTAAAAACTTGTTAAAAATGGTTCAACTTCTGCAAATTTCCTTTTGACATTTCCGTAACTGAAAAGTTTCCTCTGCGCCTTGTTCTGCCCCTGCTCCCTTCGACTAAACACTGGGTATCGCAGAACAAGTCTAAATTTCGTTTTTGGTATTTGCTTACTAACTCTCCTCACGGTGGCGGTGTCTAGGCCGAGTAGATTAGACAGACCAACATTAATTCGGAATGACATCTATAGATTTTATTATATTACTGTCCTGCACTGTCTATGTGAACGTTCATTCAATTTGTTAGATTGTATGTCGATGTTTCACCACACTTCTAAACACTACTCTAGTATTAGCTCAAGAGTCAATCGTCCACACTGTTTCAGTCTATCTAGACCCTTCCAGGACTCGACTACCCTCACCATTGCGAGCTTGACAATTATTTGTAGCATGTCTTAATCTTCGGCGCAAGCTGTTTCTTTTGCGCATCATCATCGAGAAAACTCCAAACGCCTAAGACATTCAAATGGAATTTTCCAGAAAATCGACGTTCCGTAGCGCGCTATCGGCCTTCATATCCAACGGGGAGGATCGTACCAAAGATAATAGGAAACGTTACAAAAGCGAGTACAAAAAGAAATTTAGACCGTTCTCTCAATACGTGTACGAGGCGTCTAAAGGGACATTTACGAAATGCAGGGGGAAAGGGAAGTCAAATGAGGAGGCGAGCGAGAGGATGCTGGGGTCGGGGGAGGGGGGAACTGAGGGGGAGGACAGCGCGAGTACGCTGCGTGCCGCCGGCCTGCAGCCGCTCGTGCGGCCCTCACAGCCGAACGACTCCTGGTACCGCGAGGTCCTGGACTTGCGCAAGCGCGCCGGCGAGTACAAGGTCTGCGCCTATACTTCACACTCCTCTTTACTTAATATACAAATGAAGATTTTAAAGTTCAAGCCTTTACGAAAAATCTCACATTGCTAGGCTGTCGAATTGAGTCTGCTCTAAAGAGCTTACACAGGGTGTGGTCCATTAAATAAATTTCAATATTGCATTGAAAAATCTTCCGAAAGGAAAAGAGAGATTGAAATATTTCTTTCTATACGACCATGCACTCCAGTAGAAGTTTCAATCAAGCTTGAGCCATTCTCAAAGTTGCCATTTTCGACAGTACCGCGGCTGGGGCACGGAGCTAGCCCCGGAACACATCACTCAGCTTTACAATAAACAGATCGAACTGTGGTACCAAGTGTCGAGACGATCCTCGCTGTCCGCCCTATCACTTGCTTCCACCAATCACAAGTAAGTGCACTTAACGTTGATTGAATGCTGGAACATCATACCACTCAGCCGAAAGGTACTCACAACTTCTTGGTGAAAAATTTTAAGTGGACCTTTCGATCAGTAAACAAGCCTATCAATGTAGTTTGCGCTTTGTTTTATATATTTCTCTATGCGGTAAATAAGGTCCAGCATTCCATTAACGGCAACATGAATCATATAAACTGTAATATTATTCGCAAAAAGGCTGATGCGAAGCAATGAACATCACATGCATTATGTAGTTAGAATCATCAGTCCGTATCTGTCATATTTTAGTAGCTGAAATCATCTGTATGTATATTCAGTCGACTGAATTACGACAATGACTTTAAACTTGATTTAAAAGATACATTAAAAACTGGTTAAAGATATACGCTACTAAAACATTTTTACTATAAATCTTAAAAGATATAATAACCTTAGTTTTATGCTAAACATGCAGACGTATACAAGCACGAAATATACATAAAACCGCTGACTTGTAGCTTTCGCGTCTTCAGAGCTCTACCCCGGGATGAGAAAGACGGGAAGGACTCCAAAAACCAATCCCCAAAGAAGTTCCGGTCTTTCCGCTCTGCGCCCCATCAGTCCATTCATGCGAAGCTTCAGGAGTCGAAGGAGCGTTCCCCGCATAAGACATCGCCGCAGAAGCAAAGGAAGAAGTTACAGGGGCATAGTTTCGATGAAAACGCTGCTCAGGACGGTAAGCCATGTGATATAGTACCTCTGGTTCCGATTGTTTCAACATTCTTGGTTGGTTCTGCGCTTTGACCAAATGGAATTTTGTGCTCGCAACTCCTTGTGAAAGAGCTCGTTCAGGAAAGTACTGCTACCTTACGTATTTCTGCTGCCAAGCAGTAATGTGAGCAATGTGTGGTTTTGGAAGGTAAGGGCTGGTGAAACAAGCACATAGCACTTGTCAGCTTGTGTCTCAGGGTGGCAGGCGCAGTAGCAGTACCACTCAAAGTTCTGAGTGGCACTACAACTGTTAAGGGCAGGCATGTAACTTCCCACCAAGCTCACTTGATATTACATATAAAAAACAGGCAGATGACCTGGATAAGAATGGTATGAGTATGGAAATGATGACTCATAGGAGAGAGTAGTACTGTTGGGTAATTTTCCGAAAATTTTCAAATAGTGGATATGTTTCCGGAAAAGTTTCCGAAGAATTCGAAAAATTTAATTTCGATAGTTCGTATTATGTTCTACGTTTCAAAATATCTTTTGAAGTTTTATTTAGCGTAAATTGTAAACTTGTATAGTTAAAAGCTACGTAGAAAGAAAACGAGATTTAAAACTGTTTCACAACAGGAAACAAAATCTTTTTAAATGGCGCCATCGTTTTCGTTCAGTAACTTCAACTTTTGATAGATGTCAACGTCAAATGTGGAAAAGTAAAGGAAAAATACCCGGAAAAATATTTCTTTATTGAAAAATGTGATTTTATTCAAAATGGAAATTTTTCCATGACCCAACGCTAGGGGAGAGTGGAAGAAAAATACTTGTTGTACCGACCCCACCTAGACTGGGACAAGGACAGGAAGAAAAGAGAGAGAAAGAACCTAAACTCGTCACTTTTCCCTTGTCTCTTAGTCCTAAAACCATGACATAATTCAGTACATTTAGTACTTCGCTGTATAAGCGATTGTAACGCCGTGACCACGAAAACTAACAAACACAAACTGATAGCGATCTCCAGTCATGAAATTTCTACAATATTCTTCCTTTTTTTTTCATTAGGAGCTAAAACCGATAGTGGTGCGTTCCGGTCACCACGGCGGCGGCCGCGTTCCGCTGACCCTGCGCCTGCGCATACGCAGAACAAGCATCTGCCCAACGGGCACGAGCCCCATCCTCGCCCAGCCAAGCCTACAGGTAGGTTTTATTTCAATATAACATTGTAGAATGGGTGCCTTGTCTATTGAAGCTATCGAGAAAAATAAAAATAGAATGAACCAGAATACTTGGAGTAGTATTCAACTTATTGCTGGCAGGAAATTAAATTACGTATAGCTTATGAATTTGCGTTTTACGGCCATTATCACAGTGTCCTCAACCTAATTATCGCAGCCATTTCGGTGTTCTCAGCCTAATTACTGTAGCCATTGTTTTTTTCGCTTATTATAACCAATAACATTGAAATATGAATAACTTTAGGCTAAACTATCAATATTTCTAAATGGCATTGGAATAGACAAAGTAGTTTTCGAGTATTAAGACATACATGTTATAGAAACGGTAATTAGATCTAATTACCGTAGCCATGGTTAAGGTAATTGGAAAGTTCAAACATTTTTAATAAAAACCGACTATTTCTGACACAGCTGAATTATTATTTATATATTTTGCTACATTTGATTTATTTCAACTGACACAAGTGCCACATTATAACCGAGAAAAAGCATGGCTACGGTAATTAGGATGAGAACGCCTAATGTGAGAATGACCATTTAAAGAAATGGTGACAATAAACTAAACAATCATCTCCACTGGCTGCCTCATTCCTGATAATTTCTTAACATTGTCATTTTATTAGTAGATAACGAAAAAAAAATGTCAGAGAAATTCCAATCCAGGTTTATAAAAATCATCTTTACGAAAGATGTGTTTTTAAAATGTACCTATTCAATAGACAGTACATCCATTATTGTTATACGTAGATCATTCATTATCAAAAAAACAAATATAATATAAACTTAACAGCTATTAGTTTCGACTTCTAGATAGATCTTGTTTTAGTCATAATGTTTTTGTGTCTATATAATCTACCTTGGTATTTTAGAAATGCCTCGCTAAACTATATATCTAACAATATAATCGATGTTCAAATAACAATGGTATACGGTGATTTTTTTAATACTTGGGAAAATACTTGAACAGACAAACGTAATATAAGCAAAATTGTTATGTAACCTGTTATTTGAGGTTCAATAGCGGATAATGGCGTTAACGTAAATCAGCCACTGTTATAAAGCTATTGTTGTTATTGACTATAACCATTAACCTATAAACAAAAACAAAATGGCTGTTTTCGGCATCAGATGTAATTAAATTGATATTAACAGCATATCGATATCCAATTAGGGACACGGAAAATGTATCGATACTTTTTGGTATCGAGTAATTTTACCTCCGACACCGATACTTTTGTACTGTATAGTGTATGCCACCTTATATAAGATTGAGAATGAAGAAAAATAATTAGAAACATTTGAATTACATTTGAGCACCTCGTAATTCCAGCGCAGTCTTCCGGAAGAAGATATCAAAAACGAGAAACAGACTGTTACCAAATAGATTTTTGTTTTTAAATGATATACAGAGGTGGAGTGGGAAATCTATATAACACAACTTCCGATAGACCTTTTATTGGATAATGAATTCTCCAGTGTTGAGGAATTTCTTTTGAAGAAATTGTGATTATGTTTTCATTTTGGACGTTTGTATTTTGGAAATATTTAATTTTTATTTGTATTTTTGTAGTTCGTATTTTTGTTTAAATTATTTAATTTTATATTAACAACAAAATGATTGTTTACATTAATGACGATCATGTTATCCCTTGACATTACATTTTGAATTGTAATATTATGAAATAAATTATTCTTCTATTCTATGTGACATGACGATTGATTAAATTGATCAATTGAATCAGTCTTTTATTATTTATTTCAATTAAAAATCAAATAGAAGACTTATTTTATTATTTATATTCATGTGTTTTATTTTGTCTGTAAGTAAGGAAAATTTGCAGGATTAATCGATACGTTTATGAGTACGACACTTTTTATGCGAGAATACTCATGTACATCGATACTTTTGATTCGATACTGTGTCCCTATATACAATATTAAAATCGACATTATTCCAATTGCATAAAGCACATAATCTTAATTTCAAATATGTGATTTATAACAATAAGATAATAGAGAATGGTAAAATATAAAGTGAGAAAGAGAGCTTTATGTAGTGCACTGAAAGTTTATAATCGTAAGATACAAATCGTAGCGTCGTCGTCCAATTTGCCATTTCTCTCTCACTGCGTATTAACTATTGCATACTTGCTTGACGCAATCGCAACAGCGGAATAGCAGTATAACAAGAGCAGTTACACGATAATGAGTTATACATTGCGTAAGAATAATGCATTACATTATCTGCTATTGTAATGATGACCACTTTAATTGCATAAAGAAGTGGTCATTACCACTTATTTAGGCAAATAATAGACAAAAAACATGCTTTTTTGTTTTTGGCGCTTGGCATTTTGCGTTTGTGCCACGGCATAAAAAGCTCATTCCCAGAAACAAAGGAATATTAACAATTTATGGAAGAAAACATAAAAGAGAAATAGAGCAATTGCTTATACTGACATTTGTTTGTAACTGAGTATTTTTAACAAATATTTAAAAAATTGACTTGTATATCTACTTTTAATAACTTGATGTTGTGTTCCTGCCTGATGCTTGTCCCTTTCCTTGGCTAAGTGCTGAGAATTTGGCTCTTCAAACTGGTATAACAAATAGATTTGGTCCAAAACAGACAATCTTTCTCTGTTGATACGAGTATATCTAAGATATCGCAGCCGTGTTCGAGCATCTTGAACAACATTACACATATGGTACACCGGACTAAACCATCTCATATAATGCGCTCTAGTTTTTATCATTTGTAGATTCTATGTATTAATTTTTCACAAAAGGAACCTGAATAATGAATAATACATACACATTTGACTGCTAGGTTGCAGTGGCGAAGCATAATACAGTTATAATACAATACTCTTCATAACAAGATTTCTATTTTCACTGAGCTACTGGTTCCACCATCGATTCAACGCGGGCTAAATAAATCTACCCCCGGGACTGCAAGGGGCGCGCGGGGTATTGGGGGGTCACGCGAATGACGCGATTCGCGATTCTCGCCGCACGCGCATCGGGCACTGCGACTCGGAACGACGGCGGAAAGAATTGTGCGCACGAGTACCTACTCTTTCTTTAATACAATAAGTGTAATACAGTTCGCTAGTTTTATTCAACTGGATACCCCTTGTAAGTGATAGGGCTCTAGATTGCACTAGCTACTTTTACAGTTTAAAAAAGCTACGGGGGATTGAGCTGCAAGCGAGAAAGGTAGATTGTCTCGTTTCGGTAGTAAAGAAGCGTGGCAACTGTGACGTCACATAAAAATTATAGATTTTGTTGTAAATAATAATGGCGGTAGATTGTTCATGCGTGAAAATAGTCTGTAGAAATAATTGTTCACTCATTGTCTTCGGTGTTTTCGTTAGTTAATTTTTGCGGTTGTCATTAGTGCGGAATGTTGCAAAACCAATTTTCTGTTGAAATCTTCTTCGACCTGCTCTTTGCCACTGCTAGGTACATAATTGAGGACTCCTTGCGACCGAAGTTGATAAAGAAAAAAAAATGTCATGAAAGTTTTTTTTAATTTCAAGTCATTAGGAACTTTAGAGCCAATTCTCACTAGTCAAAAAGTACAGTAGCGGAATTTCTTGTAGGTTTGCCGTTGAATAGAGGAGGTAGTAATAGAGTTAGGTCAACATCGCGAGGTGGACGGTCGCCGTCAGTGCCGAGCAAAAATGTGACTACTGGGGCAAGTGGGACATTGGTCAATGGGACCCTTGGGGCTCCGGGACGGGGCCGCCGCAGTCGCAGCGTCTCAAAAGTGGGCATAAAACTGGGTGCGTACAAAAAAAGTGACGGTTGCGTCGACGCTCTGTGTGGATTGCTTCATTATTTTGTATTCAGCTTCTATGACGTATTGTTTCGTTTCAAATTGGCAATGTATTCATTTTTTGAGCCTGTTATGTGGCTTCGGAACCTGGTTTTTGATGTGTAAAATTTAAGGGCCTTTTCAGTAAGTCAACTATTGATTATTAAACCTTGAAAGTTCTCGAAAAACTCCCTTAAATTGTACCCAAAATCTTGATTACTTTATTTATGGAATTGACGTTATTTTAGTTATATTGGTCAGTGCGTCTACGCAACATATGGTCACGTGAAATGCATTGGCACCGGGGAATGGCTTCGACACGTCACCGTGTGACTGTATGTTCGTTTTATTCGCAAACACCTTGCACTGTGACCACCTTAGATTTACCCGATTTTTGGGGAAATATCAAAAATAATGTAGAGTCCAAACATTTTTGTTGAGCGGGACATCGGTCGCGCCACACTTTAAAATGACTTTTGCATAATTGTCTCAAATGTATAAATCCTGGCTTAGGTTTAGTTTTCGTCTATTTTCAGCACACTTTCCTTTTTTATAATGTACAAAGGTAAATTTTAACGATGGAAGATCAACTTAAATTCTTACATGGAAACGCTACAACTAAATTAGTTGGAGAAACAAATATTTTTTTGTTATTACTTACTGGAAAAATTTACAACTTTACATGGTTTTAAAGTTGAAAACATTGTACAATCGCGAGTACATTAAGTTTGACACCTTGGATTTGTGCTGTTCTTATTGCAAACTGTATAAAGTCGAATTTACATCTTAAGTGTGAAAGTTGACGTGATCATGACCCTGTACCTGTTTAGAATTTAATATTCCAGTTTCCAGCGGTTAATAAGAGTTTGTTTAAATGTCTTGTGTTTAACTGTCTTGTATGTGTATCACAAAATTAGATATTTAGTACACATTTCATGGAAGTTTGTCTAAGAGCCTATGTACACTATATTTTACACTGTATTTTATACGCGCTGACAACGCCGCGTTTACGTAAACGCGCGTTAACTGCGGGTATACGAGCCGTATACGCGCTGTAGTCGCGCATTTTCATAAGAGATAGTTAATTTTAATATAGTTAGTTCTTGAAATGAAGCAGCTACATGATATAAACTCCAGTGGAGTATAGAGGGCGTCCCAAAACTCAACGATAACCCGGGAACAGGATGTTGCCTAGTATGTAACAACCCAGAAAAAAATATTTAAAAGTCGGAGTCATTTTTTTTGTGATATAAGCGTTTTAATGAAAAATGTTGAAATTGTACGCTCTGTATACCATTTTTAAGTACTACAATTACAAATTTGCTAATTACGCTGTTCTAGTTTTTGTAACGGTAACCTAAATAGCCCGGCGAATGAACACAGTGCCAAAGAAAGCCAGCATTGCTAAAGTTTCAGCACAAAAAATATTGTATTTAATTTTTTTCTTCAATTTCTTTGTAATTTTTTTTCTAGGTAACTTTGACACCCCATACTGTAAAAAAAATGTACCTAGACTACCAACTTCTTACAAAAGTTGGCGCAACTAATCAAGATTCTAAAATGGTATAAAACCTTCTACGTCAAGCTTCTTGGAAAAAATAATCTTGGTTTTTCTAAAAAGAGGCCAATTTAAAAAGGTTACCTCTTCTTCTACGTTAATTTAAGTTTCATATCCATGTACTCGGAGTTAGACTGACTGGTAAAAATGACCTTTTCACCAATCGTGCATGTCGTCGTAAATTTATCTGTAGTACAGCTTCCGGGATTCTTCGTCGTAATTCGTCGTAAAACGTTTGATATCAGTTTTGCATAAACTTTTTGTTTCCGACAACCCCAGCAAAAAAATAGTGTCAGATCTACTGGAAGACGTGCCACTTAGCATATTGCGGAAAATGTGGTATCAACATTACGGGTGTCCTGCTCATTATGCCCGACCAGTAGAATATCTCAATGAAGAGTACACAGGTCGATGGATTGGGCGCCTTGGTCCAATTTTGTGGCCACCCCGTAACAAATAAACAGATAAATTTACGACGATATGCACGATTGGTGAAAAGGTCATTTTAAGGCGTTGCCGTGCATGTATTAATGCCGGTGGAAAACTGTTTGAGCACTTGCTGTAGTCTGTAATAAAATTATAATAATTTATTCATTAGTTTTATTTAAATTCCTATATCTGTCGAGAAATATGAAATTTTAAGACTGTTTACCTCACTCAATCATACTTACTATTTTTACCAGTCAGCCTAACTCCGACTACATGGATATGAAACCTAAATTAACCTTAGAGGCACTGAGGCCGTTTTCATTTAGAAAAGGTAACCTTTTTAAATTGGCCTCTTTTTAGAAAAACCATGATGATTTTTTCCAAGAAGCATGACGTAGAAGGTTTCATACCATCTTAGAATCTTGATTAGATGCGCCAACTTTTGTAAGAAGTTGCTATGTTAGTGTAGGCACATTTTTTTATAGTATGGGCTGTCAAAATTACTTAGAAAAAAAATTTGCTAAAAATTTCAAGAAAAAAAATGTATGCATTATTTTTTGTGCTGAAACTTTAGCAATACGGGCTTTCTTTGGCATTGTGTTCATTAGCTGGGCTATTTGGGTTACCGTTACCAAAACTAGAACAGCATAATTAGGAAATTTGTAATTGTAGTACTTAAAAATGGTGTACAGATCAATGTGAAATCAAATTGTTGAAAATGTACATTTTCAACACTTCATTAAAATTTTTTTAAATATATTTTTCTGGGTTGTTACAAACTAGACAACATCCTGTTCCCAGCTTATCGTTGAGTTTTAGGACACTCTGTATAAGCTTCTTGCTTGCAACGCGATGTTTGTGCGCATTTGAATCGATTCACTACATCCTGTATACGCGCAGATGACGCGCGTTTACAGCGCGTTCGTCAAACGCGCGAACGCGTGTCGTCGGCACGTACAAAATACGCCGTGTGTATAGGCTCTAAGATTTTTTCTTTGCATGTGTTTGTTTGTTACATCAACCTAGATGATGGTGACTCACTAAATGTTGTAATGGTTTGTAATTAGATCTTAGATGACTTTACTATTTTATATGTTCCTTTTAAACTGACAACTAAATTAATAAATAATAAATCTAATTTTTAAAACTTTCTTAATATCTGTGTAGCAGGGCTTAAATTTCACTGGTGCTGGTTTTTATGGCCAGCTGTTCATATCATTGGAAATAATTGAATACTTTAAAAGCACTATCATATACTACCTTACCCTCCTAAGGTCCAGCAAACTGCAACGGGAAAAGCGCTAAACGCCTAATGTACATTAAAATGTACTAAATATAATTGCATATAGGTCCAATCAAGTATTCCCTCAGTTTTGTATGAAAAATATTTTTTTCTAGGTCATGTAAAATCTATGGCGCTACATTTGAATGTGCTACTTTCATTATAATATATATTTGGGCGTTAACGTTTCATAGAAATAATGTTGTCTACATATTGTGTGCATTTTGATGTACACGGGGCCTTAGGAAGTTATAGTGCTGTACTTCTTTTCTGGGAATGTCAGAACCAGTAACTGGCGCTTCGCAACATCAGACATAAACTGTACCACCCTGCAATATTAAGCATGGCCGCCTCCACCACAACAAAAGAACAATTCTAATGATAATCCTTTATGAAATTTGCAGATGATGAAATTCCATCTCACCGCAGTGCGTCTGTGGCAAAAGACCACTTCTTCGACGACTCCCCAGTCGTGAAATCTCCACCAGAACCGACCAGGGTCAAGTCCCCAGAACAGATGAACATGAGGTCCCCGGACCCAGTGAATTGGACTGTTCCCCTGGACACTGGGAAAACATTTACTGTAACCCAGAATGTGAAAAGCGGTGAGTGGAAGTTCCTAGGTAGATTGGTTGGTGGCAAATGTAGTTAGATTAAGATTTTTAGACTAGTTTTTTGTTAGGAAATAGTGAAACTCAATTTACAGTTTAACATTGTTATTTTTTCTATATAATTAAGTTATTTTTAAAGCTAATGTATACACGTATAACTTGTTTATTGTTAAATTCATTCTATATGTCTATTAATGCTATTATAGGCTTTTCGTAATAATAATATTCTTTCTTTTATAATATTTTTATTGCAATTATTCTAAAATAACTCGTAAAATCAGTTTCACTTTATTATTATTGTATAAAAAGATCCTTTTCCAGTAGAGGGAGTACGTAATGCGCAATCTTTTTTCGAATACATGGGAATCCATTTTAAAAAACGTTAACGTTGTAAAATAAAATAAAATCAAATTAGGCACTACCACTCCCTCTAATTTTAAATGAAATACGTTTTATAAAAGTTAATTATAAGACTATTGACTTGTTAAACATAAAATTGTAGGTAAGCAAGCGATGTAGGGTATTATTTTGGAAACCGTTACACCTTCATGCATTACACTCAACACGTAGATATACTCGTCATATCCATACTTTTTTTAAATTTTCTTCAAAGTGTGAATACAACAATCCCACGGTATGGAAATTAGAATGCTTGCAACACTGACACTGATTTCGAACTTCGAACACAATCATCGAACGTTAACTTGACCTTAAACAAAAAAATTCATTTTCTCATACTTTTATTTAATGTTATTTGAGTTGGACTGTTTGATATCAGTTCTTTCGATTATTAAGTTTATTTCCAACATAGTTCTATGACCATGGAAAAAAATATTTTAATTTTCGTATTATTATTTTTCTAAATCAAAGTACTTAGCGTAGTAAAACTCTCTTCAACGACCCCACCGAATAAACGTGTGAAGGAAAAACTGCAACTTTACAGGAACCATTAAAAACTGAAAAAATAATATTACTCATTGGTGATTGGATATACTTAATTGTACTTAAAATGTATGACCAAACTAACGATAAAAAAACATAATATGAAACACGAAAATATTGATACTTTATCATTATCAGAAGTTAATAAAAAAACCCTTTTGTAATGCGTAACGGCTTTTATTGACGTAGTTAGGGACGATTCGATACAAGTTAATACGAGTATCGATACTTTTGTTTCGATATCGAGTACTTTTAGGATAGAATCCCTCCTTTCGATTTTTACTGGGTATCGGAAGAAAAATACTGGTACCGCCATTGACTTACAAATAAATGGACGACGGGTCTAATACAAAAACCAAGAAAAAAATGTCCCAAGTCAACCTATTCGAAATTTAAATAGTTATGTCATCGCAGTATCGCGCTGTCCGTAGAACAAATGAAGACTAAAGCGGAGTGTCGCGCTCTGTATACGATTTTAGCGCCTTACAAGTGCGGACACTTTTTAGCGCGGACCCGACGTCCATATAATTGTAAGTCAATGGGTACCGCGTAATTATTTAACCTTAATCCCACTTCCTAGGAAACAATAATCTTTTTTTCCAAATTATTTTTATTTCCGTTTATTCGCCGTTTTACAGCAAACAAACGCAAACCGGAAAGTATCAGAGTAAAAAAAAATTATGTCTATCTATGGTCCCTTTGGAAGACTTTTGGATGAATAGTATGTACTACATATATCTCAGCGAATAAGCGAAGTCACAAAGAGAAATGGCGGGTTCTTATGTAGTTATGTGGGTTTTTATATTACAGTTTTTATATAAATTAATATTTAGTTTAGATATTATTACGACAAATTCGCAGTAATAATCGTTTATCAAAATTTTGATCGATTAGCGGAATTATCGATTTAGCTATACCTAATACTTTAAAAAAAGAAAAGAACGTTTGTTTAATTGTGCAATGCGTGCTTGTTAATATTGCCTTTTTTGATATTATGGCGCCGCCAAAATCTAAAGTATGGACATATTTTAAATCTCCTTAAAAAGTATCGATATGAGTAAGTATCGATATTTCTGAAGTACTCATATGATTAATAATCGCATGACAAATTGGTTACTACTCATTTGAGTAGGTATCGATACTTTGGTGGTATCGGAACATCCCTAGACGTAATCACGCTCATCCTCGATGTTAGCCCGACGTCCCACCCGGTGGAAGTACTAGAATGCCACTCATAGGCCTTATGATTCGAAACAATGCAATTTTCTTTAACAGCTTATATTGTAGTTTAGTGAACACTTCGATAGCGCGTTCTATTTTGATCCCAACGCCATTTAGCGGCAAATATCTCTTGTACGTGATGGTATACTTATAAATTTTTATTCTAGTAAAAATTACTATAGCGAATGTGGCAAAAGTTGTTTTGCTGTGGATAATGTTTGTCAATGCTAATATTATATAGTTACATGTTTATTCTGGTAATTGATCATAAATTTTGAACAATATTACAAAGTTATTTTGTTAAAACGTGCAAGAATCGACAGTGTGCAAAATACATACCTACTTGCAATATTCGTGCATTCCGTAGAATAAACATTGCGGTGATCTGAAAAAAAAATATATAAAGTGTATTTTGAACAGAAAATCCAAAAACGTAAAAAAAATTACGGTAAAAGCGTTTACCCGCTTATTCGATGGGGCCGTCGATTAAGCATTTTTTTTAAATCCAATTGTCAACTCAAATTTTGTCTATGGACATAGAACGTAACTTCACAGTCTCACTTCATCAATCCATACAACTCGCTCACCATATTTCAGATGAGAGCGTTAAGCGCCCTAGCTCTGAGTTTAAGGGTGGCTCAGTGGCAGAAGACCCGAAACCAGCAGGTACGATGACCACAGCCACCGCCTAGACCATCGGCATATTCAATGAGTGTGACAAACAACCATTTGTGACAGTGAATTCTACAATGCGGCCGCGGCCTTTAGAACTCACTGCCCCATAAGCACGACACACGACCGACACTTGAAAACTATAATAATCTGTTTTATATTATATCTAGTTCATGATTAAATTGTGTTAATCCAATAACTGAGATGCTTTTATTTATTTTAACTGTACTCCACTGAGGCGTTGACCACGTATGTATTCACTCGTTTGTGTGTGTGTCTGTTTCAATGTTTGCCTCATTGTCACTGTTGTCACTACTTTTTATGGTTTCTTCATCTCATGTAACTCATTTTTGCATGCTGCCTGACCTTTCTTTCGGGAAGATGCCTATTGGCGTCTCTCACCACCTTTTCACTGTTTAACAATGTGTTTTACACTTATTTTCAGTCTTTTAGGATACCTATACTCTAATGAGAATGTGTTATAAGCAGTGATCAGAATTGAGGCAGTTGAATAACCTAAAATTCTAGCAACGTAAATAATAATGTGGACATTCCCTTCTACAAATTCCGGAACTTCTCGGAACTGATTATATTTGAATACGCGTGTTATTAAATGAAATTTGCTACAAATATACTGTCCAACAAAATGTTATTATAGTTGTGTTTTTATAGGTGCGTTACTGCTTAGCGAAACATTTTACAAGAGCGCTTTCACACAATACGAAAACAAGACAAACAATAGAAACCATTGCCGGTATCATTTATTGGCGGTTTCTATTGTTTGACATCTTGATTTCATCTTTTTAGGGAACAATTAGGTAGGTAGTAGGTTGTATAAACATTGTAAAAACTACTGCCTCTGTGGCCGAACGGTTACCATGCTGGACTGCCACGCAAAGGTCCCGGATTTGATTCCCGGGCCGGAAGAAATATTTGTATGGCCTACATTTAATTCTCCCGTGAGTTGGGATGTAATTTGTGGTTGTCTATGTGGGGCTAAGAGTGTGTGCGTTATTATTATTGTAATTATTATAATGAATACATGCATAGGTATAAATAAAACTGAATAATATGCCTATACAACTTTTATTCGACGCCTGATTTTATATGCATTGATATGGTAATATGAATCCCGGTTTCTTTTTTGTATTATCACGAAATGGGTAAGTCCATACTAAGAAAATGTTCAAACTTTAGACATAGTAGAACTAATTTTCTTATTCTACTATGCTTTGAGTAACTTAACTCCCTTAATTCAGGTCACTGGTTAAAAGTTAATGGCATCTTTTCGTTAGTTTAATGTTCAATTGTGTAAGAATAGTTGTTCAGAAAAGTTTGCTAGGCGTTGTATACAGGCTGTATATTTGAAAGTGAGACGTATTTATAGAGTGCGTTATAATTCTGATTCTGAACCCAAAAAAATAATAAACTAACGAACTTAAACTTTACAAAAAAAAAAATTTTATTTTTTTTATCGACTACTACTTGTGAACAACGTTACTTATCGAAATCTATGCACACCACTATTATTGCTCCGACTGACGCCGTGGCGAGAAGCTCGGCGGCACGGCGGCGAAAAAACAAAGCATAGATCGGCACTGTTTGCAGAGACAATGTACGCGCGGCCTTGGCCTAGCAAAGACACGTAAATTATTTGTACTTCCGCTCGCCCGAACGCTGCGCCGGCGGGGAACGCGCCTCTCGCCTGCAAAATGGATATTTATTCTAACGTCGAATTGACTGAGATTGTGCGACTTTACGCAATAAGTGGTGATAGTGTGAGGCGAGCTATTGAAATGTTCCCAAATTGGAGTTTAGGCGGAGGAGGTGAACAGTGTCGAAGTTGTTGCATGAGAGGATTATCTCAGCATTTTATACTGTGAGACAAAATGTGTTTGTCTTGATCAATTTAAAACAAAATTTACTACGATGTGCTCGACTATGCATTGTGGAAAACGGTGGACATTTTGAGCACTTGCTCCGTACCACGTAAATGTAAATAAACTGTAAATAACTAAAAAAATCAATCATTGTAAATAATTTGATTTCACATTTTTAACTACGCCAAAAACCTCAATTCTTATTAAATGATAACATAATTATCTTTTTTAGTACGTAAAACATTTCGATGATAGATCATAAGTAAAAAATAATTAACAAAAGCTAAAACGTAATCATTTCGATAACTGCTTTTTCATCATAACGTAAATGAGTAGGTGAGAGAGAGATGTGAAATCATTGTTATTGTTGCTGTCTCACTCGACACTCGCTTGGTAGTATTCCCAATGCACTCGAAATCAAGCGTAAAGGGAATCGGTTTATTCCTATGTACACTCCAAAACAAATTTGTTGATTTATTTTTTGTTCTATCCCATATCCTAATTTTGTTTTAGTCTATGTTATGATTTACTATGACATGTATCAATGTCTCACTTTCAAATATACAGCCTGTATAGAAAAGATGGTAAAATTTATGCCCTTACAAATACATTAGATTCTTACTAGAACTTTTGGCACAATATTGTAAATAAAGCACAATTGGGACAGTATGAAATGAAAATGTTATCACAAATACCATATTTCCAAATTGATTACCTAATTAAATCATTGAAATATTTGTAAGGTGCTCTTCATGCATTTAATTGTGATCCATGCTCATGGATGTCCCATTTGCAATATGATGCTCTGCATGATACTGTTATTTCTAGTTAAGATCTTGATTGTTAGAAACTTATAACATTAACAGCTATACAAATTACTCTGTAATATAGGGCATGTTATACAGCGTAGAATTTCCTATGAAACAGTATGGTACAATTGAAATAGATATTAAAACAATAGTTTTGTAAAAATAATTCTGAATGAAATCTAGAATTACTCAATGATCAGTCTGTTTTAGATGACTGTAGTTAATTAGCTAGGTTTCTCTCTGTTAAAAATGTTTTAACATTTTTCGATTTTCTTTATTTAAATAAAAACAAGTAGTGCACAAAATCTATTTAATGTGCTTCTATTTGTATATAACTGGAAGTTTCAATACTGCTTCACTTTAAATTTTTCGTTGGAACGAAACTATTTTTTCTTTTCTGCTCAAACAAACCAACATTTCGGATTGTTTGCCACCGTAAATGGCTCGAAACGTGGATTTGTTTGGAAAAACAGTAGGTATTTAGATCCCAAAGAAAATAGTTTCATTGCCTATCTTTAGCAATCGCGAAAACTGAAACTCGATTTATCTTTTTCATTATTTTTTTCACAATTTCCAATTAAATATAAAAATATTCCATATACTTGTAAATAATTAGTTACTTGAAACTTTCACGAGTTTTTTTTATATTTTAATTCGATTCAATATCTAATAAACTTATTACAGAAATCGCACCGATCCACCATCAACAAATGTCTCCGATTCGTTCGTTAAAGAAGAGCGAGTCGCCTACCAGCAGCAAACGTACTGATAAAACGCCAACTACCCCAATTAGCCTGACTCCCATCGATGAAACCAAGGCCCTAGATATGAAACAAGTCAATGGCGTTAATGGAGTCAACGGTGTGAACGGTGTTAACAGCAACCAGCTTACTCCCGAAACACCATCCCAAGAAGCTGTAAAAGAGGAGGTCGTCAAGAAATCCACAGAGGCAACTCAAGTTGCTCCAGGGGTGGTTGACACCACTGTCGTCAACGAATCTCCAAGCTCTGGAGGTATAACTGCCGCTGAAGTTCTTGACAAGGCCCGCACGAGGTTTGACAAGTTCTGGGGGAAGAAAGAAGAAGACAACGTTTAGGAGTTTCAATAGTAAATCTTTCCACTTGAAGTGTGATTTTCAAAATGACTGCTCGCTGTTTATATTATAATAAGTTGTTCCTCAATCGCAATTAAATTGATTATTGACTAATGCACTTTTATATAACTTTTTGTAATATAAATTGCAAGCAATATTGAGCTTCGTTTACATAAATAACAACAAATCTGGGAGTCATAATTCACGAGAGAAAGAATGTGAAAGAAAAGAATGTAGGAAAAAATAAAATGCAATGTAAAAATTGTCAAAAAAATAAGAAAAAAAGCTTTGCTTAATGACGACTGTAATAATATGTATTTATTAATTTAATATTTTATCATTAATTATGATTACTGACTATTTAATGGGAGTGTTTAAGAGGAGTGGCTTGTGATAGTAGTTTTGATCAATGAATAGTAATTTAACTACGGGTTAAATATTCATGAAATTCAAGTTGAACTTCGTCTTGAATTTAGATAGGCATAGATTGATTAAGTTTTGGTTAAAAATCTCGCATACAAAATTACAATTTTGTGCATAAAATAATAAATCTTAAAAGTATTCGACTGAATGTAGAAATTTCTTAGTACTTCTTTTTTAGTTTCACTACTAGAATAGGACGAAACCTTCGTTTTCGCTATCATTTTTTATAAGACATTTAGGCAGAATAGTATTAAATATAATCTCAATAGGTGCTGCAGAGTACTAAAAAACCGACCTCAAAAGTTCGTGGAACTTCATCTATTTGCCAAGTTTTATTGAAACCGGTAATTGGAAAGTGCGCGAAACGGACTCATCCCCTAGTTTGCCACGTTACGAGGTGGAATATTATCTTTAATTTTAAATTATTGATGTACCCTCTTTCCAACAAAGAAATCATTAAAATCGATTCACAAATGCCGCGTAACATACATAAAAATAACAAAAATACCAACAGTCGAATTGAACCTCCACCTTTTTTTGAAGTCGGTTATAAATTAATAACATTTATGTTAGGCGTGTTCTATTTCAAAAAGACATTGTGCTTTTTTGAAAATCATATTGCCGTGTTAACCGTATTATATTACATTGTATATTAATTTTACATTTACAATTGCTTCATAAACAAACACATGTATACATTACAAAATCGAGCCGTCCAAAGTAGTATTTTTGGCAAAGTTGATTTAAATTTTTTTGCAAAAAAAATCTAGTACAAGAATTCCGAACGTTAATTTCCAGCTAGCCAATCAGTAACTTGGATTTTCGGCGGGAATAAAATTTCTGCAAACTAAACGTCAAAAAAGTTTTGAACTTGAATTTCACTTTATCTTGTAATAAAATGGAATTATCAAGAAAATCTTGCCGTTTATGTTTAACAGTAACGGATTTCAACGTTTCGTTGTACAGCAATTACTGCAGAAAAACGAATATGATAGACAAAATTCTCGTTTGTCTTAAAATTGTTATCGAAGAAACTGACAGTGTGAATACGATTTGTTATAAATGCGCTAATAGCGTTGAAAAATATTACGACTTTATAACTTACATCAAGAAATCACAGACGAAACTGGCTAGTGGTTATGAAAATCGACAAAGGACTTTCGATGATTCGCCTAACCTCACAAATCGTCGTCACGTAACTTCCTACGTAAGAGAACAGGTAATAGACGCAGACTATACGTTTTCTTTTCTTGAAAATGGCGACGGGAAAAAAGAACCACAGGTATCTAGTCCATTTTTCTCCTACTTCTCCCCGCCCAACGTTTTACATAAGCAATCCAATGAAACCTGGAAATCTCCTAGAACCGTGCATGATGTTAAAAAGGAGAACTTTAAAAGACCTTGCAACAAATCTAAACATAATTCAAGGGACTTATTCGAGTCTCAGTCGCAGGAGATAGGTGAGCCTAGATCTTTAGATTGGAAACTAACGCCTGATGAAAATATTTTGAAGCGTATTAGGGACAAGTGTTTTGGAAGATCTGATTTTTAGCCTAATTTTACCTTTTTTTGTTAAAACGTGATAATATCCATCTCACTATTACTGTGATAGGATAAGTGAGAACATAAAAACTGAGAAACTTTAATTCTGGCGCATCTTAAAGAGCATGTAGGTATTTCAAGTTAACATTTATTTATTAATAAGAGACGTAATACACTTGTCAAGCAGCAGCGTTGATATCTTCAGCATTGTTGATATAGAAGTGTCCTAATTATAAAACACTTCACTGGTTTTCAAGAATAGTGACTCAAATGTATAACAGTTAATTTTTGCACTTATTATGCAGCAGAATTCAGAATGCATTAAATTTTATTGTGAATAACAAACCGAGCTTTCCAGTGGTAAAAAACATCCCATGACGACATTGAGGTGTTATATGATTGGTCGATTTAAACCTGATGAAGTAATTAGATGATAGATAGACCATTATCCTAGAAAGCCTTATGTGTGCTGGCAAGTGGTTTTTCCAACTTAATACCTATTATTTTATAATTAACTTTATGTAACAAATTTCGTTTTCTATGGAAATCCATAGACAAAGGGCGAAGCTACGTAAACCCAAAAAGAAATTAATTGATTTCGATAGCATTTTTGATTTGCTCATAAAATTATTAAAATATTTTGGTGTGTAATTGTTAAGAATAGGTATGATATTTAAATAACAAATTAAACAACTTTTGTCTGATTATAAACATAATTCGTTTGATTGTTCCTGGAAAGCAATACTTAATAATTATTATATAATACTAAGTTCACCATAATTTTGTTATACTACACTCAGCTCAAAAATGGTTGGCTGCTGGCTGCAAGTATGTATGCAGGAGAAAGGGGGTAAATTAACCATTGAAACAATGAGTACACATTATGCACTCTTAGGCAAACACATGTCAGCAAGCCAAGAAAACCGAAGAACTCATTAATGTTCGTCTTGGCTCATAAATCAATGGCTGGTTGCAATGAACAGCTGTACAGGCTCTGAAAAAGCAACCCAAAAAATAGTTTGTTAACAACTTAGAGCAGTGAGATTTCAGCGGCGTGTCATTTCCGGCACAAATGCAGAAAACGGTACTACGCAATACACGTATAATTCACCGGTTCATGAAACCGATTCCCTGGCTGATTGTGCCATTGCCGGGAAATATTGTCTCTCCCATCTGAAGATGCAAAATTTCTCTTTGATAGCGAGAATCTGAATAGATATAATTGAAACATTGGCATTGGGTTCACTTCCACCACCACTGAATGTTGTAGCACATGTTTTTCTGTGGAAAATGTATTAAATTATGTTGTTAACTTATGACATACTTCTTGGGTGCAAGTAACTTAAGCTTTTACATTGTGGCAATCTACTGGCCTATCTACGCTTGATATTTCTCCCTTTCTGCCGCTAAAACATTTTCATAGGACAGTCTTTAGTTTGAAACACACCCCAATTTCCAACGCAACACAGTCCATCTTGCTTGGAAGGATTTCCATTGTTTACAATATTCAAGAAAATATACATGTGGTATTATTTTATTATAAAACGTTAAACAATTATAATTGAAAAAACTGATTGTGAAAACTGTGACTTGGTAATTGTTCAATATTGTTTGACAAATTAACAGAGACTGCTCTTTTATTTTCTTACATAACCTGCTTTTATCGTTTGTACTCGTTATTGCGTTTTGAAAAGACAGCATCACTAAAAAATAATACATAATTTCAAGAGGTCTGAAAGTCAAATGCAATAGTTTCTGTTAACATGTCGATTATTTAAATATTTTACGATTCAGCATATTTAAAGAAATGAAGACAGGTTTAAGGTTGTTAAGTTTGAATTAAAATTTTGTTTTCATGCACAAACATTTGAAGTTTGAAAGCGTCTTTTTTGAGGATTATTTATCATAGCTTTCTCTCTGTGTTATTCACATCGTTCCCCGAGTGAGCGTCTTTGATGACTCTAGTAAGGATTTCAGTAAAAAGTTTCAGCTTCTTGCATAATAGAAACCAAAACAACTTTGAGAAATCTGTAGTTGTTCTTACCCAACTACGTAACTTATAGTAAAATTGTCCCAACTTACAATGCTTAGAAGTTATGTATGGAATCCTCAAAACGGCGAATAATTATAAAATAAACTCTATAGCAATAAACATAGCTTTGCTACTGATTTATAGCGAGTGATTCTGTTAACGTCAAAGTGGACACCTAAATAAAATGTTTGAAAATATTTCATTGTTTCCTTTTAGTGAAAAATTATATTGAAGTCCCATTACAAGAAATTTGTTTATATGACGGAATGTGAGCTTGTATTGGTCTTTCGTATACATAACTTTACAAGTGCGGTATTTGATTGGCGAAATAAAGAGCTGACCTAGAAAGCAACATCGGAAGAGTACGGCCACGAGGAACATTTCGGTACAAATCGAAATATCGATAATGCAAGTAAAGCAATTTACATAATTTACAACTCAGGGGAAGAAAGCTGGAAAACACAGCAGTACTTGGAATCCAATTTAGGTTTTGTTCCCCGCCAAACTGTTCTTCAACAGCAGTGACACCTAGCGACGTAGTTGGTAACCACAACATTATTTTGCAGATAATTTAAATTAATTTTGTTTGAAAAACTAAATTAATTACATAATATGTCAATCCGTAACGTAGGCTTCGTCGGGAAGACACAAATATAAATCAGCAGCAGGCTTCGTCACAAAGAAATTAATCATTCAATTCGCTAGACTTAGTCATTTCCATTTAACTATAAGAATGAAACAGGACCGCTCTGAATCTTAGCTATCTCAAACGTCCCCATAACATTGGCTGCATTACCGCGCTGAATAGCCAACGAAATTTGTTGCACCAAGTAAGATCCAGAGCGTGGATCATAGCCTCTTTCTCTAAGTCGACGACCCAACTCCCTGATGAGTTCTTTGGCCTCCGCACCCCAAGTCACTGCAATCGGCACAAAATCGTACTTCGGCTCCAAGGCACTGTCATTGGCATGTTTCAATATTGCCGCATACTCTGCAGCTGACCCGGCAGATCTGGTGGTGTAACTCAGGTGGGACGGTGCAAACGTACTAACACACGTAGCGTCGGATAAAAGACACCGGCCCTTCTGCCACGAAACCAGTGTAAGGCGACGGCCTCTTGCCATCTGTACAACACAGCCCCGGAGGCTCTAAGACACAGGGCACGGTAGCCAATACTAAAGCCCGGCGAACTAAATCATTCATTGCATGATGTCTTGAAAACCTCCCCGCGCACTTCTAACAACTAAGGCCGTAGTGGCCGTTTCCCTCAACCATGACCCCACAAATGCAGTGATGCGGTTCACAAACCTTACATCCCAACCACAAAGCAACAGCAATTCTCAACGAATCATTATCTAGCAGAGTGCCTAAATGGGGAGAAGGCAATGCCTGCAGCCACGCTCCTGAGTCAGGCTTAGATGCGGCCCTTAGACGCGCCACGTTAACATCCAATGCCAATAATAATTAACTCACGAACGACGACATTATCCGGCCGCTCATCACCCGGACAAATAATGGACCACCTGGTAAGGGCCTCAGCAACAAAAGGTATCCGGGTATCGTCACCATTAGCGGATAAGATACGAGTGACTAGTCCCAAAGACCCATGAGCCGAGGCCAAGAACGCTACCACACCGATCTCTTGACACCAACGTACTCCCAGCCCGCCGTGACGAATTGGGAAAGCAGCCTGACACCACTGCGATTCATTTAGACGTACATTTGATATGGACTCAAGTGATGATTTCAGAGTGTCGTCCAGCCTTGCCACGTCGTCCTCGAACAACCAACTGGGAGATGTTCTCAAAATATACACCATACATGGCATCGCAAAAGAGTTCCGCAACAAGACAAGCGAGACGTGCGCTGATAATTTGCCTAAATGTTCCTGAGCTCTAACCAATGCTCTAAACCAGCCTTTCCCAAAGAGGGCGATGACGCCACCTTGTGGGCGCTTCAGGCCTAAAGGGGCGGTAAGAGACCCAGAAAAAAAATGGGGGCATTGTGTAGAGGCTTAGGTTTGTAATTTCATCTAGGAAGACTCTTAGGGTCGTATTCCAGAACTGTACTCAATTCTCAAGTCAGGATTTGAGTATGATTCAAAGCACTAGAAATCATACTCAAGTCCTTGCCATTAGGGTCGTATTTCCAGTGCTTGAAATCATACTCAAGTCTGCTCAAGTCCTGACTTGAGCATTGAGTAGGAGCATAGAGTTCTGGAATACGACCCTTAGGGTCTGAATCTGTATGTATATATATATATATATATATATATATATATATATATATATACTACAAAGTTGCGTTTCAATAATCATCCTCATTGGCAGGTGTTAGCCCGTTAGGGCGCGTTCCCACTATGTCATGACGACAGATTGTCGTGCAGTTTACAGTGTCGTGGCTTGTATATTTAAATGAAGTTGTTCACATATAGCACGACACGATTAACTGTCGTTCACGATTTTTTATCGTTACAACGACAAACTGTCGTCACAGTGGAACAACTAGAACGACAGTCGTCCGACGATAAAAACGTGACGACAGATTGTCGCAGCTCCTATTGTCGTCACGTTTTATTTATTGCTGTCCGCAATTATTCTGCTCCCTGCCCTTCCCTCTCGTACCCCGTGCCCTCTGCTCGCTTTGCAGTAGCGTTGAGTCGTAGCCAGAGATGGGCAAGGAGGCTGTCGTGAAACGATAAATTGTCGTCACGATCTAGTGGTAACAGCTAGTCACGACAGTTGTTCAACGATAAAAAATCTTTCATGACAGATAGTCGTGATATGGGAACAGGCTAAGCACGACAATCGTCCAACGATAATGAAACGTGACGACATAGTGGGAACGCGCCCTAAGACGTTGTGTACTACCTACTGCGCTCAGGTCTCAAGTTAACTCTTGCAGGTTATAGTAAAAGTCTCGTTTAAAATGAATGTTTAATCTCCGCTAATATAGCTTACAATAATTAGTTTAATTTGAAGTTATAGTGGTTTTTAAGTAGGTGAAAAAATTGGGGGGCGTAAAAAATAATTTATTCTCAAAGTGGGCAGTAGACAAAATAAGTTTGGGAACCCCTGCTCTAAACAATACCACAACATTAGAATGTCTATAAAATAACTATCAATACAAGTACTTCTAATTATGTATTATACAGTATTTGTACATTATAACACTAATTAACACTTGACAACGAACATACATATTATCTCAAAAATTGCATTATATTATATTTTATCTGAAAATTGCGTTATATTAATAATTTATCTCCAAAATTTGCTATATTGATGTGTCATTCATATACGATTTAATTTTAAAGTGACAGGACAGCATTGACGCTTTGAAAGTAAGTTATAAGCCATTTTGAGATAATACCATTAATACTATATTATAATATGATGTTAGTTGTCATGTGCGACATATTGTCAGTATTTAATAAAACAACTAAATTAAACAACTATAATAAAATATGGCTATTTAATAATTTGACGACCACGGTGCGGTGGCCCAAACGGTTGGTACTTTGGGTGCTGGATGAGGAGGTCCTGGTCTACATCGGCAGTGCGCCTATTCCAGAAGCTCAGTGCATTTGGTGTGGATTATGATACTTCTAGTTTATCACTGTATTCAGAAACATTTATGATTCCAAACGCTAACTTCATTTTTGTTAAAGAAATAAACATGTTATTTCACAAACAAATTCACGTCCGTAATACCCTTAGAGGATGGAATTATAATATTTAGAATTGGCGATCAAAAATGGAAACAAAGGTGCCATTACAACAAAATATTTTAAGAATTGTGCAAATGATTTAAATCCGTCGCGAAAATTTCGCCGATCGTGTTTTTGTTTTACCCTTAAGTGAATTAAACCTTCAAATTATTACTTTTTGGCGTTACTACAAAAGATCAAACTGTTTCGGACACAAAAATCATATACGAATACTCTCTCATGGGAATGTCAACTGCTACTTTTGGTTCTCGATCGTGTAGTTCAAGCCAACTGCAGCCGACGGTTACAGTCACAGAAATCGAAATAAATTAGATTTCTATGGTTACAGTCGAAATCACGACTGCATTTATAAATCACTAATTGATTAGAATTCGAGCTGTCAAAAGTTAAATGGTTAGACGGCTTATAGGTATACATTTTTCATTACGTGTACGATTTTTCTACGTAAATGTACCTATCAATGAAAATAATTGAATATCCAATATCTTCTAAACAAAGGAGCAATTAATTCTAAAATTTCGCGACTAGAACCGACTAATTCACAACTTTTTCTGGGTGCAATCAGATCTAAGCTAGGAGCTATGGTTCTCGAGATTCAAAATTGGTGCCGCCGGAATAAGCTTATTTCAGCGTGGACATCAAAACACCTTAATAACTTCAAAACGCCGTAACGACTAAATCTAGTTTTTTACGACTAGAACTGACTAAATCACGACATTTTTTTAGTGTAATCAGATCTAAGCTAGGTTTTGTGGTTCTCGAGATTGAGAAATAGTGTCGCTGGAATAAGCTTATTCCAGCGTGGACAATAAAACACCCTTATAACTTTTGAACGGCGGACCGACTAAATCTAGTTTTTTACGACTAGAATCGACTAAATAGCGACTTTTTTTCTGGCTAATCAAATTTCCAAAACTCGATCATGGTGACGCTGGAATAAGGCACACCTTTTTATCATAGAGGCATAGTCGCAGGCAGAAGCTAGGAATTAAATAAAACGAGATATTACGAACAGTTAATTCATGACTTTATTTCGTATCGATCCATACACGTATAAGTACAAGAGAACAATATTCCCTCACTAATATAGACAGTTTTTTTTATTATAAATCACATTTAACATTTTTAAAACTAAATTAATTTACTTTTGCAGTAAATTTTATGGCAGAGACTACACAATGAAGGTTTTTATTATGTTAGTGATGCGCTTTTTTATCAATAAATTGTTTTTTCGCATAAAAACTTAATTATACAAAATCGTTTTTTTTTTATTTGTAAGCATGCATTTTAAATACAGTTTCATTATTATTTTTAAATTAAAAGCATGCTTGTATTACTTTTTGAGGCCAAACGATATCTAAATACAATTTAATACAAAATATACAAACAACATTAAAGACTTGCTCCCGAAAATGTATTATGCCAAATCAATTCTAAAAATATTCATTGCCTTTTTGGTCTTTAAAATTTTAACATAAAAACATTCTTTTTAACAATTTCAGTGTTAAATTATTTAAAAAATACATTAAAATTATTATAATTTTTTGGATGAGTTTTATTATTAAAACCCTGTATTTCCATTTCGTGAAACACAACTTATTTTTATGCGTAACTTTACATAACCAATGAGTATTTATTTATATAAAAACAAAATTTCTACAAATTAATAAGAACATAACTTGAAGGATAACAAAAATTTTTTTGCATACTTTAGTAGATCTAATGTTAAAAAACTCAAATACGATAGTTGACAACTAGGCACATCTCTATTTCGTTAAAACTGCTTTAGACGTAAATCTAACTTCTATTATAGCAACTAGGATACAATTTTGATTAATATATTGCTAACAAAATAAAATAATGTACGATGAAAATAGATCACTTATAAATTCTTGCAAACATACAAGATCATATAAATAATTCTATGACAAAAAGAGAATTTTTCATAAAGTAAAATTTGCCATAACCTTTGAAAAATTGAACGCGAGAAAAATAGTTTTGTAAATATACTCTAGGAATGTTTTTGTTGCTAAAAACATTTCTTTTTGCACACTCATAGTTAATCAATACAAGTGTACTTGTTTTCTGTCATATCGATTTACAATTCCGTGTATTTGTTTCGCATAATTTAGCAATCGATATTATGACAAACTAATATTGCTAAGGCAAATAAAAACTTAACATTTTAAAACATTGTCATATCGAGAACGGTAGTTTGGAAGACTGTGAATGTTAGTAATAAATAATAGAACAGAAGCCTCTGTCATTATTTGGAATATTTGATTAAGAAGTCGTATCGTATAATTGGTATAATAAAGCCACATATGATCGATCACACGTGAAAAGTTTTTTATCACATGAAAGTTATAAAAAGAATACGAGCTAGATGAAACAAATTATGTATATCTGAAAGTTTATAAAGAAGTTCTCAACTAATTTATTTCATGTTATGATGAGAGATATGGCCTTATTACACCAAAAGGGCGCGAAGTTTATACAGACCGACGCCATGTTCTTGTAATCATTGGAGGGTTGACGAGTAGCTTTTGGATATATTTTGAATTATTAACTGGAAGAGGCGATCCCCGGCATTGACACATTACCGGCAAACAGAAATGAAGCCGCTTCAAAATAGGAATTAACCCATTTTTCGGAGCAAAACATTTGAAATTTAGAATTTTAGTTTTTTGAAGTGTTTTGGGTTACGATTTTAAGTCTATATTTTATTTTTGTTATAATTTTACTGTTATTTTTGTTTTTTTTTTCTTGTTGTAACTAAGGGTGGATTTCATTAAATAAAGTTATTATTAATTAAAAGCATAATAAGCCCTGGTACCCTTTATGTGCCAAATACTTTTTGAAATTTACCATGCGTTTCTCGGTGAACAACTTGCACGTCGAAGAAGGTTCACACTCTCGGAAAACGTGTGACCCACATTGGGCCAGCGTGGCGGACTATAACGTAAACCCTCTCCTGAGAACAGACCCATGCCCATCAGTGGAACGTATAACTGCGTGATTATGATTAATCAAAAGTCGGTGTTTAGCCGAGAAACCGAAAAAAAAATTAATAAGTAACAGTGGTCTAAATGGCAACACTGAATTTTTTCTTAACCACAATTGATTTGCCTTCTTATGGCTGGAGTATAAAAAATCATTCTTAAAAATTTCTCAATACGGCGACGGTCGAAAAAATTCCAACTTGGCTTTTCAACATTTTTAACAAGAAAATACCCACAAATAGAGACGTCAATTATAAAAATTGAAAAGAGGCTTTGAACATTATGGCACTGGTGAAAAAGATATGGAATGTTTTTTTGTGTTTGTTCATCAAGCAATAAATACATGATTCTACCACATTGAAATACATGAATAGAAATTGATAAGAGTAAATAGAATTTATGTTTTATCGACATTACCGTGCCGCTTGGTTCCCGGACGAGTAAGATCACGTATATCGCAACAGTTGGTGCAACAAGGACAATACAACGATAACGTCTCGTCGAGTATATTTTATTAACATTTGAAACAAAGTACGTGACTTCTTCTATTTACTGTGAAGTAATAAAAAAAATTAGTTTGAATTTCGGTATACCCTTAAAAAATATATAAATATTAAAATAAAATAATTTGGAAAAAAAACAACATAGGAATTGATTTTAAAATCAAAACTTAATCATGTGTAAAACATACTTTATTTACCTGGGCAGGGACTGTCTCTTCGAGACCATGGACGTTGCAACACGTCCGAAATGTTGAAGTAAATCAAATACATTTTATACACGATTAAGTCCCGATTTGAAAATCAAACAAAGTGTGAAAAATCGTGAAAATTAAATCAATGTATAAGAATAGCAAGAGGTTAAAAGTAACTAATTAATAAAATAATGTTTGAAATACACAGACCACGGTTTGATTCAAACATGAGCAAAATGTTATATTAGATATGATTATAAAAGTAGATTCATGCACAGCAGTGTACGTATACCATAGTCTGTTCCATAACCATAAGTCAGTTGTAATTGAAAAACTGAAGATCGACCAGAATTGTATGAAAACGTCAGTAGGAAAAGTTGTGTAACGGCAGTGCGATGTTAATTCTATTGTAGTAAGTACAGTACCATTTTGATATTTCCCCGAGTCAATAAAGATTGAATCCATTTTAAAGTAAGTACATTTGACACTGTTTGAGTGAATATAAAAGAAGGTTGAATTCATGTTGAATCAATTTTTATACAATAAAAAGAATGTTGAATCCATTTTTACAGAATAAAAAAGGTATTGAATACTTTTTACTTTTCATAAAATTAAGGTCATGTCATGACAAAATTGAAATTAAATAAGAAATATAAAACTAAAGAAGCTTTATAAAAAATATATCACAATACATCGTCTACGCTACAAACTCGTTTAAATATATTAAAATCAAATTGAGATTAAAAACATTGTATTACTTTTATTTGACAATACAATAATTTTATTGACGTATTTTCTCCTTTTGTTTTATACCGAACAAAAGAACAAGTGTGTCGGCAATTCCTTTTTTTTTTCTACAACTAAAAAAAATACTTAAGACTATATCGCCTCAATTGTGTAATACTGAAAAACATAAACGTTAGAACATTCTACCACATAACGAGACAAATATTTTGATAATACCACAATGAACACCAACACCATAAAAACGTTAGCTCAATTTACATCTTTATGTCAAATGCGTAAAGTTCAAACCAGCAGTATTGCCAGGGCCCTTGTAAAGTTACATTTTTTACGTTACATTTCGTTTTTAAGTAATAATTGTAAATGTAAAAGATATAATACGCCTAAATCCTAAAAATAAAAAAGTAAGTATGCTTAAGAAAAATCAAGCTATAACCATTGGCCATAGCATGGCAGAATATGTGTGATAAACCTCCCCGTGACATTATTTAATTCAGTTGATAAATCTAAGTTTGCTTATTTGGTAATAAACCATTGTTATGCCTTTTGAAGAACACGGACGTCGATATGAAATTGCGTATATATCTTTGACGTTTAATCATCGCCGCGAAAACCATGAAACAAAAAAGTCTTTTCATTTCGTTTGTCGCGCTCATTTTTTACTTTGATAAAATTACAGTGCAAATGTTTTAAAATGTGTCACCTTGCACCCATGTTTGGCACTATGTTAATCCTTTTTTCAGTCATTGGTTGCCGGCGCTTGCGATGACATGAAAATGTGACGTCACGATGCTCGCCATATTCGCTATTGCGATAAAATTTTTAAATCCCGGTTTATCACTCGAATTTGACAGCTAAATGTTTATATAACAGCTTTACCGAGGCGGCGTACTACGGTGGCTGTGATTGATTAATTTAGTTTTGTTTGCGCCATCTCTGAGTTACTTTTTTGTCTAATTGGGGTCAGTCCGTAACCTATTTAGGATTTAGAATAACAAATATAGTTGAATTTAAAAAATCTCAACGTCCTCAAAAAGTACGAAAATAATAATACCAAGTGACGGGACTAACAAATCGTGCGCCTGATGGTAAGTGACACGCCTATACATAACAGTTGGCGTGCCACTCAGAGCTTTAAATCACAAAGATCTTAGAGGCACTGCCACTGCGCATGTGACCCTTACCATTCAAAACCGGAATGCAGTAATAGTCACATTACTGCTTGGTGGCAAAAATAGATAAGGTGGCAGTACTTCCCTGGACCAACTCTTTCACAAGAAACTCTACTGCTACTATTGAAAAATTGAAAAGCAAAATTTTGTTCAAATGGAATGATGTTATTTCGCCTTTCTGTCGAATCGATTCGTTTGAAAATCGCATTGTAATTAATCCATACAATAACTCGTTATCGTGTACACTTGAATCGATTTTCACGAAAATCCAGGCGTAATGCCACCCCTAGTACTAAGTGAGAGTCCACAGGATTGCAAGGCGAAGTTGCCTCTTTTCCGTGTAAAAAAGATTTGTTACATCGAATTTTGTAATAAGTATTATACCAAATTCCGTACCCGCCGTTTTCGCCCACGATTTTGGGCAGAAATAGATTAAAATTCGGGCGGGTTGATTGGGTTCTAACCCACTGCCCATCACTGCGCGAGAAAGTCAAAAATTACGAAAACTGTAAGAAATGTAACCATCCGACAACATTGCAAACTAGATACAATACCTGCGGCGAGACTGCTCAAGAATTTTCCAGAAGACGCGCAACCTGTTCTTTGCCTCGTATCTGTTTGTACGTTACACAATTGTAATAAAGTTCATTGTGCTGACTGTCACCGTACAAAAAAAAAATCTTTGTTAAAAGTTTTCCGTAGACCACCGTTCCGTCACCGACCAACACCGCAGCATAGAGGACAGTGTTTGGCCGCGTTTGTTTAATGTCTGATACGTTTATAGTATGGTCCAGGGTAGTTTACTTGGCTTAATGCGTTTTTGCACTGCGTCTGCTTTGTATTCGTTCCAAATCTGAGGCTATAGAAATCTAGAAACCTCGGATCCGCTTCGGATGTCGCTTGTGTACTAAGTCCTTTTCGAATCCTAGAAAATACCAATGTCGCTTGCACACTTAGAGGAAAAATTATCCCCGTGATATTTCATTTCGAACGGCTACGAATCGGATGTAGTGCGCGAACGCTCTTAGGGGTTGGCTGAACGTAAAATGAGGAATTACGACATCTCAATATCGAGTAGTATATTTAAGAATTAATTTAAATTTTTGTCAATAGATGTCGCTAACAAACAGGTTTTAAAATGAATCTGGAATTTTTGCATTCCATACATTGAGGTTCGAAGGTGTTCATTTATGGACGGCTCTTAATTGTGTTATGATTAAAATATTTGTCACATTTTACATTTGCAACATCATTTTGTGTCATAAATTATGACAATGACGTAAAAAGCGGCAGTTATAATTTAGGAGAAAAGCGAGAATTTAGTTTTTTTTTCGTTCTTACAATTAGTCTAAAGCTAAACACAGTCTAGGGAAGCTTACAGCAATTATTTTATTAGTTTTAATTTTTTTAAATACACAACACCGAACACCGAAGAAACTATTTGAGTCCATTGCCCTTATCAGTTCCTATACTACCTAGAGCAATGGACGCATTTTCAATATTTGCATAACTAGCCAACGTCATAAATAAGTATAATCTTTGTTGACTACTGTTCAAAACGAGGACTACAGACCGGCTGTGGCTGGACATATTTTCTCTTACTTTCATATCACTTTTATACATAAGGTTTAGGTAAATAACTAAAAGTAAACAAACTTCAACTGTGAAATACCGAGTCCCTATCTACCGCCCCGAGAAATAGGGTTGTCCAGAGAGACTACGGGATCGACGGTAAGATCAGGGTACGGCGGGCGTCCGAGCCAAGCCCTCCACCAGTGGTACGCCTTCATGGGTTTCTAGCGGACCCGGACTTGCGTATGGACTAGCCGGTATTTGTGGTTAGCTGCAGGGATGAACACGTTCGTGTGCCCCGATAGCACGTGGGTGGGGCGTTCGTCACGCGCGCAGCCAACGCGGTTTTAGTCGCCGTCTAGACGAGGGCCTGGTGGCGAGGAGACGCGCGAGACGCGTGAGTATGTCCGGACATTGTCGCAGGACACTGCTACCGGCAACTCGGGCAATAGCCCGGAGAGATAATAGAGGATATGCTAGACATCCTCCAGTTACTCCAGACGCGTAGGAATTCGGGATCTGGAGAGATTCCGTTTTTCGGCGTCGAGAAGTGAGCGTGTCTTATAAGCTCCGCCACCAAAGAGGAGGTCTGGTAGTCGGCTTAGAGTCGACGGCTCAACGGTGGCAACTGTTAAGCGCGACGGGAAGTGAGCGTGCCTACAGCACCGGTACCTATCTGGAAAATAGGGAGGGTGCTGTACGTGCACCCGAGCTCACCTAAAGCACTACCCTTTTGAAGTTGACTGAAGTTGGAGATGAAGTCCGTGCAAACGGACCGATCTGGGGTTAGGACCTGACTTAGATGGTCCCTGTGCGGGCTTCCTTGCACAGGTTATAGTGCCCTTCCTGCATAACCAAGAGGTTGATAGCTAGTGTCACTATAATCAAAACTAATGTAGAAAGATATGAGGCTGTCACTTGAAAGCAAACGTAGTGACAATGGCGTCGGGTTAACCGGTCAAATCACATGTTATTAGCTATCATGGGTTTTTAGGTTGGTTGTCGTGGCAAGTTTATTTAAATATTTAATCTATGCCGTTTAGATTTAAGAATTTTAAATAGGTAGTTCGAAATGACTATTACGTGAAAATATTATCATATATTTAGAATAATTTTCAAATAGTTCATTATAATTTTACAATAAGTAACCAGGAATTGCCTCATAAGTACCCCGTTACTGTTTGTTTACATTTAATTACTTACCTAAACCTTAATAGTATACAAGCAAATAATCACGTTATAATATTTGTTTGTGATTGGTTATATTAGATAACTTTGACAGATGTATAATGCGCCCTCTAGTGGTAGCCCTCATTATCATTGCATGATATGAATTTTCCTCTTTGAATTCTCATAAATATATACATCTCAGAAGCTAATAGGTCGTTTACAGAATTGTGCTTATCGGCGGATTAGTTTAATGCAAAAAAATTGAAAACACGTCCACTATTAATTAGAGAACACAAAGCGAACCGGGCAAAATATACCTTAATTCACATCTCACTAAGATTGTTTACCTGTCACTCTTTTAAATCTAATTGAACACTCCCCCAATTCCAAACCAGTTAATTACACCCAAGAAACTTATTCGAGAGCTTTTTTGATATTATAAATTCTATATTTCGCCAACGCGCATTGAACCAAAGTAAATTTACACCACAGACAAGGATTTGGTTCGGCGCGTTTTGGTCCGATGATCGATACGAACATTGTTCAAATTTCGAATTAAAAATGCAGTTCCAATTTTAAACTGACCAATGCTTCAATCACACGTAAAGCTATAGAAAATTCATTTGACCAATCAAATACTTTAATCGATTGTGTGACGCGATTGGTCAGTTCGAATTAAATTCGGCGTTCTTAATTTTAATTAATTATAATAATAATACGTCCAGACCAAATCCGTTTGTTTATGGTGTCCTTTCGCGCAGTTAAATTAGTTATCAGGTGAATGTATTTCTTTTTTGATCTTTAGTTTTAAAAATATTGTTCAAAGGTTTCATGTGCGAGGCTAAGACATACCAATTTTTGTTGTATTTCACTAGCACAGCTCTTTTCTTGACTATAAACCTGTTTCTTTCTTACAACAGTACAACATTTAGTACACTTGAACATATTTAGTTCATCGTATAACATTTTATGTTTCTTTAGCACAAATATAGTTGAAAACTCACAAGTTTTGGATTTAAAATGGTGGAGCAAGAAACTTGTGACGTCAATGGTGGTGTTGTCTGTAGAAATTTTTAAAAGTTCTGCATCTAGGCGATGGTCTAAATCCTCATCAGCATATAGGATGCCGCTTGTATATTTGTCTCACTTCAATGCACGTTGAACGTTGATGTCCCTGTCTAACTCTAACTTGTGTAGTTGTATATGTGTCTGTCTTACTTCTCACCGGAAGATGAGCTGGAGGCCCGCCCCCGCCCTTTCCGCGACCTTCTATCATCTGTTTCTCTTTCGTTCTTTTCCATATCTTGTTTCTGATGTTGTGGATTCTGTAAAATCGGATACAAAGATTTCAATTGCAATATGCAGCTTAAATTCATTAAGAGGGAGCAGAGGAAAAAATCCTAATCTTCGATTTGATTTTAGAGGGGTATATCCACTTTAAAGTTAAAAATAAAATATTGTATGAGTAACTACACGATATATTCAAGCATAGACACTAATCAGAAACATAAAACAATAGTTTCCTCGATAGATAAAAATCACGAAATGACGTCTAATTTTCACATTTTTTCGATTAATCCTCGAAATGCTACAGGTTATTAGGACAAAAATTACATAATTAATTATATTTATGCATGATCGACAACTGTCACTACGGGTTTTTTTTAATCCTTTAGTTTTAGAGTTATTCCGCTAAAACGAATTTGGTACTTTTAATGCGCAAAATACAACATCTCCTGTCGCATGACACGCATACTTCAGGCATATATTTGTCTCACAAATGTGGGCGGAGCCAACGTCAAAACTTTTTTGGCATGAGAGCTCTTAACATTAAGTTGATTGACGTGTACATAAGATTGACGACCTTAGATATTATGTTTAGTAGATGATGATTATACGTTTAGGTTTATTCACAACACGCCCCTGCTCGTATGGCGTTATCGTTGCCCTGATTGCTGATCACCACGATATAATAATATATTTATTTGATCAGTAGAAACAAAGTATTGTTTGTATTAATCGAATAATAATCTAAAATTGATTTGTATAGGAGTGACGTGTTTTCGTAATTTTGTATTCTCTATTTCTAATTTTCTTTCTAACCGACTTCAAAAGCAAAACAGGAGGTCCTCAATCGACTGTATTTTTTTCGTATATATATTACACGATAACTCCGGTGATCTGTGAACCCATTTTGACGATTCTTTTTTGTTGGAAAGAGGGTACTGGCCCCATTTAAATTTAAAGAAAATATTCCACCTCTAAATGTGGCAAACTAGGGGTAAATCCGGTGTCACGCACTTTCGGGTAACCGATTTCAATAAAACTTAGCAAATAGAACTTAGAAATTCCACGAACTTTTGAGGTCGGTTTCTTTAGTATTCTGCACTGATTTGGTATTTCTAACCTATGTACGTTTTGAGAAACTGCAAGTGCATAGAGTTAAGTAAGAAATAAATAAATTCCCTGTACACTAAGCACCAGAGTAAAGGAATTTACTCCTAGGCACTTGAGTAACGAAACGTACTCTTTTCTTTGTATGCTTCTCCTGCTTCCTTTGTCGGTCGTCGTCGTGGTCCCTCGTGCCTTTTCGCCCCATAACGCCCAACAGCTTGCTGACTACGCTGCTCTTGCGGCTCTCGCCCGCTTCTACGGAATCGGGGGACTGCAACAACAATATTCAATGTTATAATGACACTGAAAAATCTACCTTCCTTAAACGAAACAAAAAAGCCTTAGGAATAACTGTGCACTAAGCATCTGCCATTAGTAAAAATCTTATAGTCTGTCTTTTTTGATGACGGATGAAATTTTAAATAGTTATGTAGTTGTTGTCGATAGTTTTATCGATAGATTGTGAAAGCAGTTACAATTTTGCCAAAAATGACTGACTTGTGAATGTTACGACGTTCTAATGATAACTAATTGCGTTATTGCCTTTTATTTTTGTTTTGACAGTTGGTCTACTAGTATCAAGATCAATTTTTATTCATATAAATTTTAACATGAATTGTCGGATTTGATTATAAATATTGAATTAAAATGAAAATCTTTAAAATATGCCTCTTCTTTGTATTTTTCATATACATAGTTCTAAATACAGTATAATATGTGAACTTACAAAAATTGACAATTCAAATGAACTTGTGCTCTGTGATTGGATGAATAATGGGTCGAGGATGATTCAAATGAAACAAGTTCAGCTATTTATTTCATAAGCGTGACTAATATTCCGTCGACAATCGATAGAATCTTTATCGACTGCAATCACTAGCTGCTTGCAAGCGGGCAACACTTTTGCGCAGTGAACTGTCATTTTACTCCGTCTTCAAAAAAGACAGACAGACACTATCTATAGTGCAAAACCGCGCGCTACACTTTTCATTTAAGTTTCAAATCGAACTGACAGCGCAAATTTAAAATTTTTACAAGATAAATTGGACATAGTTATGCAAACAAGAGCCAACCCACACCTCGAATGAAATTGAGTTACGTATTTAGGTAGAACACCAGACGTGTCCTTCACCCGTTCACAAAAGATCCTGGCAATATACCAAGCCAAAACGGAGAAAATAAAAGTCCTCCAGGGTACCAACCCTAAATAAGTAACTTTTTAATGGCTAAAAAGAACCATGCTGCTTAACTTCATATTATAATGTATTTTTTTAAATATACTAAATGGATCCATATCATATGTAGTACTGTAGCTCTTTAGCGTTATCATTACGAAAACTAGAACATGGTTCTCGTTAACTAAATAAAAAGATACATAATGTTTTCTATTTATTGCTATATAATATAATAGTTTCCCTATATCATTCTCAATGCTATCCGTAACTCACATTGTTTGTCTCAAATAACTTACCTATTTATTTCTTCACACTGTTTTTACAAAAATCTAATTATCTCGAAAGTGACATTTTGTGGGTTGGTTCTAGTTTGCATAACTATGTCCAATTATACAAGCGTGCAACAAGATCGGGGATTCCTTCTTAGGTAAAGTCGAAGCGTTAAGGCACGACTACACGGTCGAACATCACAGCGAGTAAATTGGGCGGCCAATTGCTCTTTCATTGGGAAGTTAATTCATATTGAACTTTATAGGAAGAGTATGAACATACGTCATAAAAATGTTTAGCGTTACGTACACATTTCGACGCCGTCGTGTTCTCCGCTTCATGCAATTATATTTTTTAATTAATGTATAAAATAATCGTTTGAAAGAACTTTTTAAAACACCGGACGTGGTCAAATATTATGATAATCTGCGGTTTATGATATTCGACATCCGTATTTTTGCATATCTAATAAGCAAGACCAAGACCAAATGTACTGACGCAAGACCATGTGTTCTAACGCAAGACCAATACTGGGTTAGTTTGTCGTTTCGGTCTTGCATTTGGGCAACACTACAAATACCTAAAGAAAGATAACAAGAGCGTGCCGTGTAGTCTTTGCTTGGATTTTTAAATAGAGGCGTTAAGGCCGGGATACCCGGACGCGTTTTGACGGGAGTAAATTTGTACAAGCCATTTACGCGTTAGTATGGGTCATGGATGCCTGTAACGCAAAACGGTACCGGTTTCGTGCGGCCCACACCGCAACGATGGTCCTTGAAGGGGCAGTCGAAGCTACATTTGATCAAGTGGTATCTTTAAAATAAAGAATGAAAGTCAGAAAGATACTTTCGCGGGCCTTGAAGCCGCCATCTTAAAGTAAACCGGAGATTAGTTCACATTTTGATGTCATCAAAACTTTTCTCCTCAATCAAATTTTAGTAACAGTCGAGCTCCTTGTGAAAGAGTTCGTCTATTTCTACTAAGCAGTAATGTGAGCATTACTGCGTTCTGGTTTAGAAGGGTAAGGGTGCTGGTGAAATTACAGGCACATGGGACTTGTCAACTTATGTCTCAGGGTGACGGGCGCAGTGGTAGTGAGATCTAAGTTCTTTGCGATTTAAAGCTCTGAGTGGCTTTGCAACTGCTATGGACAGGCGTGTCGCTTACCACCAGGTGCACGACTTGTTCGTCCCGCCACTTGGTATTACAGCATGAGACGTAGCTCAGGTAGCGTAGCGAGAGATACTTTTAAATATAAACTGGGATTATCTTCATAAATAGATATTTATTACGTATTTTACATATTGATTCGTGGAAGCTTCTTCTAGAACTGCCAAGATGTTCTTCTTTTTTCTATCCTATTTTTTTAAATACATTCCAAACACAGACCTATATTCATTCAGCCAGTATTTCTACTCATAGAGTAAGCCTAGACTACATCGCAATTCTAGAAGAAGCTTCCATGAGTCAATAAGTAAAATACGTAATAAATATCTATTTATGAAGATAATCCTAGTTTTATATTCAAAAGTATCTCTCGCAACGCTACCTGAGCTACGTTGCGAGAGGTACTTTATAAATCTACTCTATGAGTAGAAATACTGGCTGAATGAATATAGGTTTGTGTTTGGAATGTATTTAAAAAAATAAGATAGAAAAAAGAAGAACATCTTGGCAGTTCTAGAAGGAGCTACCATGAACCAATATGTAAAATACGTAATAAATATGTATTTATGAAGATAATGCCAGTTTATATTTAAAAGTATCTCTCGCTACGCTACCTGAGCTACGACCTAAGCTATAGTATTACAAAAAAAGAAAATCGAACTTCCTACTTTCAAACACATTTTTGTACAGCAAGTACTTCTTTATTTTCATCACACTTGCTCGTGAACAGTGTCGTGACATGCAGGCAAATTCGGCCGTAATGTCCTGAATTACGCCCACGGGCTTTTTCGTTACATTACCGCCCTTTTTAATTTAATTGCACTATACTTTTGTTACAAGTCAAGATTGGGCAAAAAATTTTTATAAGTTGCATAATTTTATAAATTCAAATTCTACAGTATTTTTATTATTATGAAATTATTTATTATAACTAATACCTCCATGCTGAATGCGTTTTTGACTTAACAAAATTTTAGTTCTAGTTGTATTATATCTATTGAAGAACAGCTGGCAATCTGTCTCTAAAAAAAATTTTAAATTTATCCGTAATTGTTTGTTTGTTGTTGTGTTGTGGAGCTTTTCCTGCCTTAAATAATTCTATTCGTTTCCTCGCAAATGTGATGAAAAACATGTATGCAGCACGTGCGGTAAAAAAATACACATCTAAGACATACAGAAATAAATATGTGGTCCTAAAAAACACTAAAATATAAAAAACAATAAGTATCGACTCTTACCTTAATATTATCAACTGAATCCTGTTTTTTTAAACTCTCATTTTTCTTAACTGCTTCAGTCTTCTTCGCTTCGATTTTCTCCTGCTTCTTCGCTTCCATTTTTTCCTGCTTGTCTAACTTCTCTTGCTTCTTTGCTTCGGCTTTTTCTTGCTTCGTTTCGATCTTCTTAACAGAGCCTGTTCGCTCAATTAGTTTCTCTTTTTTATCTTCTTGTTTCGTAATTTCTGGTATCGGTTTTTCTTCTTTCACTTCGAGTGGCTTCGGTTCCAATTTTTTTAACGACTCCTGTACACAGTAAAAAGCCAATTTAAATATATGTGAAGTGTGAAATCGGTTTCTTTTTTAATAAAAACGTTATAATGATCCAAACATGTCAACTTATGTCTCAGGGTGACAGGCGTAGTGGCAGTACCCCTCATATCTTTGCGATTTAAAGCTCTGACTGCTGTCTGTTGCCACTGCAACTGTCATTGACAGGCGTGTCAGCTTACCATCAGGTGCACGACTTGTTCGTCCCGTCAGTTGATATTATAAAAAACTGCGCCAGGACTAGCGACGTAGAGAATACTAATCTAACTTAAACCCTTACCATGAGTTTCCCATCATCAACCTATTTATACGTCCCACTGCTGGACAAAGATCTCCTCTCAGGCGAGGGTTTAGGCCATAGTCCGCCACGCTAGCCCAATGTGGATTCTTGACATATTTCCGGGGGTTGTGAACCTTCTTTGATGTGCAAGTTCCATCACGATGTTTTTATTCGATGACAACACACACACTTGCACACTGGCTTTCATGGTGTCGCCATCTCTGAGGTCCAAGGTTCGATCCCCGACCGGGCCGATATAGAAAAGCTTTTCCATATTGTCTCGGGTCTGGGTGTTTGTGGTTTCGTCGCTCTTTCCGATTTCCATGACACTAGTGCTTTAGTTACTTAGTTTGCGATCGGAGCAACGTGTGTGATATTTATATAAGTTGTCTAATATTTATTTGTTTATTTAAATTTCGCACATAAATTCCGAGGAACGCAATAGAGTAATATCCTTGAATATCGTATGCACGTGTATACACGAATTACTTAAACCAAGAACTTGGCAATGTCATACGATGGTACCATTGTTAACATACCTGTTTCTTCAATTCGGGCTTATCTTTCTTTTTCTCCTTCTTACTATCCTCGTCTTTAAGACTGGAGTCGGATCTTTTTATCGCCTTGTTCTGAACGGCTTCGGTCTCTGCAGGTTTCTTCTGGGATGCCTGAGACTTGTCTTCTGTCGTGCTTGCTGTTTCTGTGCTAGATCTGCTGTCATCTGTCAGGAGAACGATAGCAATAAGTGTTAATATACAGACCACAAACAAAGACAAAGTGTAAAAAAACTGATATTATTTAAAAAAATCAGTCTTAACCATCAGATGTATCCAATACCATATAATAATTAAAAATCACTGTAATAATGATACCATTTAATGTCTGCCATTCATTCAGATACTGTCTGCCTGTTCAGTCTGTATTTTTATCATTAAAGTCGAATATTATTTTATTCCCTTTCGATGGCGGCAATAAAAAGACATTAATTGGAATTTTTTATTCCATTTGTTACCACTGGCATCTACTGGGATATTTTAAATTCCATTTGTCACCAGTGACAACAACAGATCTTTTTTTTTTTCATTTGTCACCAGTGGAAATCACCACTGGCAACAACTGAGATTTTTTTATCCCGTTTGTCACCACCTGGTAACATATGGGTATTTTTTCCATTTGTCGCCAGTGGGAACAAAGCCAGTGGTGACGACTGGGAATACCCGAAAAATCACCTAAAGTTTAAACGTTACAAATATATGTGTGGATTGGATACATTTAAGAAACTATGAATTACCATAGCATTATGTATACAAGGTTGTTTGTAACACACTAACAAGGCTCACAGGCATATATTACTAACATCATCACTGAGACCGACGGAGCATGGCGGGGCATTTATTTCTGCATCTCAAAGCATTGAAATTTATACCTTATTTCAACTGTAATAGCATAAAATATAAACTGATAAAAGATTTGCACCGAATTAGTATAGAGCTTGATAATTTATTCCCAAAAAAATTTAACCAGCCTCAATTTTTTTGCTAGATATAAGCTTGAAACAAATAGATTAGCAAAATACTAAAAAAAATATTGTGGCCTGTATTTTTATTTGTTTATTTAAAACAAAAGTGTGGTAGATGTGTTAATTATTAATTCCATATTAATTCCAGCAACACTGCGATACTAAAAAAAGTCCAAAAAGCAGCAACACTTAAACTCTAAAGTATTCAAAATCATAATTCTAATTGGCTAATTTAATTGCAACAAGAGTGACTTTGACATCTAATGTGTCAATATTTTTTATGGCATTGGCCACTGGTCCATTAGCCAAAAAATTACATAAAAATCCGTTCCGTTTCGTGGGATTGCGTTCCGTTTTACTTTACATAGTATTAAAAATCCCTAACGATTTTCTGGAAATTGCAGTTCAAAAATAATTTGTTTTTAATTCAGACTTTCTAGATTTTGAGAGCTCTTTACAAAAAACCTACTAATACCCTGGTTAAATTTTCCATTTATTTCAGTACCACTAAAGGAACAAATCCTTTAATGTCTCTAAGTTCACAATTAATTTTAGTAATAGGCTGCGGTGAAGAAAGTTCTAAACTCTCTCACTAGATGTCAGTGGTTCAGAAAGCTGAAAGGTTCAGTACAAAGATCTTTAACAAAAACACATGGGAGAATTTCGACAACTCGATAACTTGACCCGAAACTCAGTTGGTAAGAGCAATACTACGGTGCAGTATGGTCGTGGGTTCAAATCTCATCGAGTTGAAAAAGCTGTTCTATGTATTCAATTTTTATGTTAATAATCATAATAAAAACTTGTGAAGTTATTTCACAATAAAAATCTCAATAATGCAATGCATAAGCCGGTCAGAAAACCTTTTTCAACACACTTTGTCGTAAAAAGTATGATTGCCACCTTGTTTTTATATATTAACTGTCCCAAATAAAACCCTCGAGCCTTTTTTCTTTCCATTACAGCCATGGCCAGTAAGAGTTTTTTTTATATTTGTAGCACGGCTTACATGGGTCTGGTTCAGTTCAAGCAAGGAGGTTACTTAAATTGAAAATTAAAACACGCTTAAAATGTTATCTAAACAAAAATGCAATTTAGCAACATACTACATAAATACTTATTATTAAGAATTTCTTACAATTGATTGAAATTATTTTCTGTATAAAAATTTTGCAGATTTTTTTTACAGTCTATCATGGCCGTATGCTTCTTTGCTTTTTACAGCATTTTAGTTTGAGTTGCATTATTATCTACGGAAGAATAGCCAACTGGCCATGTGCTGACAAAAAAAACAAAAATCCGCCAATTGCAATATCTAAAATTGTTGTTGTGGACCATATTTATTCATATAAGAAATACACATTGTATTTGTTTCCTCGCAAATGTGATGAAAAACATTGTATGTAGCGCGGGCGGTAAAAATTACAAGTCTCGAGTCATTAAAGCCCTCAGCCTTCGGCTTCGGGCTTGTTGGTAGTTTCGTACTTGCCGCCCTTAATACACAATGTACCTATTACTAATGTATAAGTAATTAAGTCGGTCAAAAAAATCTTTTGTGTTTATGTAATAAGAGCGAAAACGAAATTATGATATTCGCGTTGGTGATCCTAGCGGAAGCTAAACACTTAACGCGTTTTTGACTCTTATTGCACGGAGATAAAGCTTTTTTAGACCGGTTTAAGCCGAATCCGCGTTAATAAGTGTGGTCACTCAAGTACACTTTTTGGGAGCTACATACTTCATCATAACAAACTCATATAACATTGTTGTGTGGTGGCACTAACCGATTATATCTCTCGACGTATCCAAATTGGAAGCATCAGCACTAGTGTCAGCGACGAAGGATTCATCCGACAGAGACAGTGATGCGAATGACGTCGATGTATCGAAATGCGTCTTGTCCATGCTCGGTTTCGGCGAGGATGTGAAGATGTTGGGGGGCGTCTGTTTCGCCGGAGTTCTGTGGGAGAATGATTTTTTTTAACGCAGACACTCATAGCCTTACACTAGGGAAACCCTGTATCACGGGTGCCATGGATGTTACCATGGCATACATAGACAACCACATATTACATCCAAACTCCCGAAAAAAATAAATGTAAGCCTTAGAAATATTTCTCCCGGCCCGAGAATCGAACCTCTGCGTGGCAGTCTAGCATGGTAACCGTTCGGCCAGCGGTCGGAAGCAATTTTGGGGATATTTTGTAACTGCATGTATAATTAGTACATTAGTTAAACTTGTACGTACATCGAGTATATAACCAGAAATAGAGACGAAATGTTCATTTGATTTGTTTGAAAACTATTCTGCCAAATTATTACTGTGATAACTGGGCATCGATTGACCAGCCCAAATTCGAAACAATTGACGGGTGTCGTCAATTGTTTTAATTGAATCCACCCGTTTAATTTTGCTATAATGGACAATTGCATATTTAGTATTTAATTACCGATGAAATGTGCTTCCGCTTGTTTCGTAATCAGATGTTTTGCTGTCTTTCATACAGCCCGAATGGAACAGCCCCCCAATGTTAGAAATATTACCTTTATTACAATAAACACAGAATATTTTTTGGAATATACGGAGACGTACACACAGGTCAGTTGTTGGCGCGGTTCTAGCTTTCTAATTTGTGATTTCAGTGCAAACGAGAGTTGATATTTAAAAGTGATGATATAAGTCCCATTTTCCTGATGAGTCGCCAGGGATGGATGGCCCTTATTTCGTCTCTATTTCTGGTTATGTACTCGATGGATACATATGACTGAGCACTGCATACAGGTTCAATGACAGTTCTCTATGTAATAGTTTGATAACGTGCCAATAGATGGCGTCTCTAAATAATCCTTGAATTTTTCTATGGGCATGGCAAGAACAATCGAAGAATACTAATGGTTGCAAGTGGGATTTGAGAGTGGGATATGGGCTACACTAGTCAATGACGCTTGCTGTTGCATCGTGTTTAAAAACTTGGGCATTAATATTAAAAGCAGTACACAGAGTTGAAATTATCTTTGAAGGTTACAATTTTCCGTTTAGAACTATTTTGCCATCCTGAAACTGTCATGTCATGTTGAAAATTGATAAGCAAAGTTCACTAACCTGTTAGGTAGTGACCTGGAATGATGCGTAGGCGAATCCTTCTCCTCGGCGATGCGCGGCAGCGGCGGCTCGTCGGGCTTGTCCTGAGGCGGCGGCGTGGGCGGCGCGGGCGCAGGCGCGCGCCACACCACACCGCGGCGCGCCGACGGCACGGCCACGGCCACGCCCACGCCGCCGCAGCACAGGGGGGAGATTGAGCACTTTGATTCCGCCGACCGGGGGTGTAGTCTGTTTCAAATGTCAATTTATCAAATAGGCTGATGATGTCGACGCTGTGGGTATCCATTTTCTGTCTAATTTAAACTACTGTCATCTCTTTCGAAATAAGATGCAGTAAGATGAGGCAACACTACAAAAATTAATAATCAATCTGATTAAATCAATCTGAATCCTTCAAATAGCACACTCAACAATAAACTGAAGAAATTCGACAAGTAACATTTTTTGGAAAGGAATAACGTAGATTTAAAAAATCTTACGTGTCACCAACCAAATTATGTAGGTAAGAAAAAAAAGAAAAAGTAGTTTATTTGGTAACATTGATTTACATGTGGCAAAATAATAAAACACAAAATAAAAATATCAAAATGGGCTCCACTTCGCTTTGTGTAACGAAACATTAAAAAGCCGGCCGGGTTTTGATTGAAGCCAGTTAAATGTTTCGTAAAAATAAAACATAGAAAAAGACAAAATAAACTTGGCTAAGTGCAAATCAAAAGTAATAAAAAGACACAACAAACATTCCTACGATCCAACTGGACTCGAACCAGCGTCAGTTGCCTCAAGTTGTTGAGGCAGTTGCCTACGTTATAAGCTGACCATTTTATTCGACCTTCATATTACGAAATAACGAACCAGTCTCTTCTAATCACCACATCGCATGCATTTCTGGTTTCAAAAATAATCTATCAAACAGTTATACAGTGTAAGAGTCCATAAAATCCTACTCTACTATGCTTTTATAAAGGGTGTAATTGTGAAGTGTGCCCAGGCGATTATTCCATAAATATAAGAGACATCAAAAAGCTTTAAACTGATATCAAAAGTACGTTACCTAATGAGTAAATCGACATCAATAACTTTTTTTAAATGAAACTAGAAATGTCCAAAATGTTAACATTATACGGTTCGATATATTTAATATGACATTCGTAGAGGCTTTACTTTTCCTTTTCCTTGTATTGAAAAGATCCAGTTCAAAAGTATTACATAAAATGTCGAAATTATTGCTTCACGTTCTGCCTGTAATTAGTACGGGCCGGCCGGGGGTAGAACCAAAAGTGAATTGTTTCTAAGATACTTAGAGCGAATTCTCAGTGATACTTGTGATAGTAATTCCGGACAGTCAATAGAGCCCGATGCTATTTTTAATGAAAACTTTTAAGCCAGTAATATCGCGACGAATTTCAAGTGGTTATAATAATTGGAGAATTGTAACAGTCATTTGTTCGGTAACACAGAAAACGATTAAACATTTTTTTGTATATTTTAGAGATGAAACGGATAGTGATTATCCGGATACCGGATATGCGACGAGCAACAAGGCCGGATAGCCGGATATCCGGCTCTCCGGCCGCCGGATATTTGACCCACTGTCGCAAACATTTCGCGACCGGTTTACAGCGCGCATCGGCGTGATTGATTGATTAGTGAATGATTGCACTTTCACATTGACGACTTGATTTGTTGTGGTCACTGGGTTTTTGTTAATAGGATAAAATTCGATAATATAATACAAACAAATACACAACAGACGAATATCAACAGTGAAAACAAATTGCCAATGTAGCAATATTTTAATATCAGTGCGGTTTCTTTTTGTGCCGAATGCAAATACAGTTATTCTAAAAGTATGATTTATAATATAAGCTTAGCACGTGTTACAGCCGTTAGTCTTTTGTTTCAATTTCATGTCATTAATTTATTGTTTATGATCTAACTAATCTGAAAATTGGTACCAGTTTTGCTGAAAAAAGAATTTCTAAATCTACTTACACCTTTCATTATTCTTAGTACACATTGTTTATGAGAATACAGAAGATCGATTATTATTTGAAACAGTTCGAAACAATCGTGATTGCGATTATTTAATTAGGTGGTCTGATAATATTAATCAGTACCTAAATGTAACAAAGTTTATACTTATAGCAAAAAGCTGTCCTCTGAAGCTGTCACTGAATGAAAATAAACGGAACCGACTTTTACTACTTAACACAGAAAAACTTATCTTCATCCACCATAATTTGCCTTTATTAAATTTACAGATTATGTTAACTTCTAATTTATTACAGTTACAAGTAATGAACAGATTGTCAACGATCGTTCCCATTTATCCTATTACTATCCTCTTTAATTAATAAATCAATATAATTTGGCGTACTGATTGTGAATTTTTTTCAGTATTCGATATTCGGTACCCGGCCGGATATTGTTCTACTATCCGGTATCCGGCCTAATTTTACTATCCGGCTGGATACCGGATATCCGTTTCTTCTCTAGTATATTTTCAAACCGGGAAATGTAAATATGATGCAGGTACATAACATCAAGACCATAAAGCCCATTTAGAAAAGCAAATATCCTAAATTAACGCAGTTTCGGCTATTAAAGCGATGGTAGCGTTGCAACACCGAATGAGTGAACACGGTACCTGTCCGGCGACAACGCTCTCCTGAGCAGCGGCGAGGCGGGGTCCCGCCGGGCCCACGCGCGCCGCCCGCCGCACTCCCGCGCAGCCAAGGGCGACGGGCTCCGAGCCTCGCACCGGCTGTTGTTAGTCACGGGTGATGGACAATGGGGTCACTTCGCGAGTAAAGGTGCCTTACGGTCGCTTTTGAGGCGGTATATGATTAACGTGACCATACGTCCCACTTTGAACGGGACAGTCCCGCTTTTAAGCTTCGTGTCCCGCTGTCCCCACAATACTTAAAGTGTCCCGCTTTGACAAAACAGGGCAAACGTGATAATATTTGTTAAGCCTATCAGACTACACGTGATTAATTATTTAAAAAAAATGTTTGATCATTGAACTTGTTCTTTTTAACCGGCTTCAAAAACAGAGAGGAGGTTCTCAATTCGATTGTATGTATTTTATATATGTTACGCGATTTGTGGACAGATTTTAATGATTTTTTTTTTGTTGGAAAAAGGGTACCTCAGGAGTGGTCCCATTTAAATAAATTTCAAGAAAATATTCCACGCCTAAGGGTGGCAAATTAGGCGATGAGTAACTTTTGAGGTCGGTTTTTTAGTACTCTGTACTGAGACTATATAATTTTTATTTTTTTATAATCATTAAAGATTTTATAACTATCATAAACATTAGCTTTATGTTTAAAACAATTATAAATATACAGGCGTCCCGCTCTTAGGGGGAAAAAATAATGATCACGTTATAAATGAAATACGAAATGTCAAGCGTTGAGCCCCTGAAGCATTCGCCCTTAGGCCGCCATAAGGTACCTTTACCTTAGAGACATTTACATTTAAAGTGAACGCATATTTGTCAGTGTATACATATGCCGTGATTTAGAGTGGTTACACACTGCGATTGCATTGATACAAACGCGCGATTGCATAGATGCAGTCGCGCGCTTGCATTGCTGCGTAAAATCGCGCGTGTGTGTAAAGGTAGACGATAAGCGATAGCATCGCTCTTAAAGTAGCGTGGTATTCAGAAACACGAGATACTTTTTTTATATAGATTTTTTTTTACATTGTAATACTGCCTTTCACTATATCCTAATAAAAAGATAATATATATCCTCCTATCTAAAGTATGTCGGATACTCTCCATAAGAGCGTTGCTTACCCAGAAAATTTTAAAAAATAACGCCTATCCAGAAAAATTTACAAACTATCTTTATCACTGGGCCATTATAATATTCATAATTATTATGATGCATATTTCCGATGTAATTTTTGGATTTTTTGCTACTGTAGTCAAAAAGTTAGGGTCGAAACGACCGATTAAAAAGGCAGTGACTAACAAACAGATAGGGTAAATGTGCCCTAAAAAGGACTATTTGCAACATTACTTATTAAGTTAATAAACCACATTACCCTCTTTCAATGCAAACGTTTCGCTTCTCAATAATCAACAAAACTGACAACTGTAACAGTATTTAAACGATGTTTTCAGGTTAAAAATTTCACTCGGCGTACAACTAGTTAGCCAGCGTAAAACATACGTCTGCAAGGAAACTTTCGATGGTACTTATCCTACAATGTACCTCACTCCACCGTATAATTATTTCTAGTGAGTATGAAAATATGGTATATCCTAATAAAAAAAAATCCTTATGGAGAGTATCCGGTTAATCGAAAGAAGCAGTAAAACTCTTTGTGAAAGAGTTCGTCCAGGGAAGTCCTGACACCGTACCGATTTCCGTCCCCAAGCAGTAATGTGAGCATTACTGCGGTCCGGCTTTGAAGGGTAAGTGTGATCAATATTTTCATACTTGTAATTTCAGTACTATATACCAGTGAAGATTTACCCCTGTTTGTCTGCGTACTACACGCCATTATGTTATTACTATGTTATAGAATGACCCACAGTTAGCATTGAGTATATATACCTCTCAATAAAAAATACATAGACAACAATGGACAGCAAAGACTAAAACATAGGTTAAACTTTGTGAACAGTTACCAATATCTAATCTTCTCTGTTATTTTGTCGTGCATACGCAAATGAGTATTTTTTTATGACATCAAGTGATGGGACGAACAAGTCGTGCACCTGGTGATAAGTGACACGCCAGTCCATATCAGTAGAAGTGCCACTCAGATGCTTTCAATCACAAAGATTTGAGGTCACCCAGAGACTTCAACTTGACAAGTCCCATGTGCCTGTAATTTCACCAGCACCCTTACCCTTCAAAATCGGAACGCAGTAATGTTCACTTTAAGAACTCTTTTACTGCTACTAAATATATGGAAATGCAATAGTAGTTCTCTCTGAAGAGGCCGATGAGCTTACTCAATTTATATTACGGCGGAACGGAGTGGAAGCGAATTTTTTTAACGATATTGTACATAGCATAATGAACGTTATGGTCAATTGTCAATTGTATTAAACTGCCTCTGTGGCCGAACGGTTACCATGCCGGACAGCCACGCAGAGGTCCCAGGTTCGATTCCCGGGCCGGGAGAAATATTTGTATGGCCTACATTTATTTCTCTCGTGAGTTTGGGTGTAATTTGTGGTTGTCTATGTGTGTGTCCATGGCACCCGCGACACAGGGTTTCCCTAGTGCGGTGCTATGTTGATTGTGAGCGTTGATTGTGAGCGTTAATTGTGTAACGTGCAAACTAGGAACGAGCCAAAATCGTCCGCGGAAGGCGCGAGCATTCTCGAGCATGCAGCAGAGAATTCCGCGGAAGATGACCATTCCCTTCCGCCGCAATAGAAATAGAGCCTCAAAGCATCAATAACATATATACGAGTACTACAATATCAATTATATAAATATAGGTGTCAGTACATTAGTAGGAGCACAAGGATATATTTATCCTTTTGGTCTTATCGGTGTGAGCACACAGTAGGAGCAAAAGTAGTAGTTAAAAAAATATTGCAGTTCGACAATACATTGCTTCAACTTATATGCGATGTAGATGTGCACTTAATTACCCGCTACATTGACTTACAATTATATGGACGTCGGGTCCGCGCTAAAAAGTGTCCGCACTTGTAAGGCGCTAAAATCGTATACAGAGCGCCAAACTCCGCTTTAGTCTTCATTTGTTCGACTGACAGCGCGATACTGCGATGACATTACAATTTAAATTTCGAATAGGTTGACTTGGGACATTTTTTTCGTGGTTTTTGTATTAGACCCGTCGTCCATTTATTTGTAAGTCAATGACCCGCTATGATTTTTTTGTTGAGTCATAGAGAATGAATGCGCTCACATTCTCGTTATTATATTAAATTATGGCCTAAGGGCAAAATTTCATCTGAAGGCACCTTTACTCGTATGTCGACACAACCAGTTAAATGCATTATTAAATTATAGACCCAGACATACACATGTAACATAGATCCCGTATGCGAATGATAAAGGTTTGATAATGCCAATGGTTTATGAAATTTCTGAATGCTTTATTATTTTACATATGATAATTTTTTACTATCACCAATATCATTCAAACCAAAAATCCCATTATATCTACATATACAATTGTTTCGAATGTAGCAGAGTTGTAATTACATATTTTTTTAGATTTAAAGGTAATTGCTCACCTGGTTGGCGATGCGGGCTGCGGCTGCGGCTGCGGCGAGGGTGTGCGCGCCAGCGGCGACAGCGGCATGTGCTGCAGCGACGCACGACGGACTTCAGCGCCGGAAACCAGCTTATGTTTCAGGCCGTGAAGAGAAGATGGCCTATAGACACCAAACATCGTTTATTTCTTTAAAATAATTTAGAATTCACTATAATTAATATGTATACTTATACATGAATCAAATGCCTCTCCTAATACGAAATAAGTGCAGCATTTAAGATGCTAATAATGAATTAGACTTGAATGGACAAAAGTTCCTACGGCAACGGACTACGTGATAGGAATGAAAATTGTCTGTGATTTTTTTTCGTCCTTTACAAATTCCGCACCAAACGTTGAAAGAGAATCTTACTTGATTTTTATTTTTTATTTTTTTATTTATTTACCTTAAATCCTATGCGAGTGTAAACGAGTTGAAGGCTGAGGTTCAGAATACGATTTGTAATACAATTCATCACAACACGTTATTAAAAGTTACTCAAAATGAATTCGTTAAAAGATTAAATTTGTGTATCCAAGAAAATGGAGCTTATTTCGAGCAACTAATTAGTTAGATTACCATTTTTTTTCATTTTATTAAAATACGTTAAAATTTCATGGTTTTTTTTTTCATTTAATTAACCAATTTTGTGAGAGAGATTTTATTCTTATAATTAACCCTATTGATCGATGCAATAAAAGTGCATTTTTTTCAGATTAAAGCGGATTCGATTCCCGCGTCTTGCTAGAAATTTTGAAAAACCTATGAAAGCAATTTTATTTCTTTTAAAAAATAAAGGAATGTTTCCTTTAAGTAAAAATTTCTATCTTCCGTACTTAGAGTACTTTCCCTCCAGGCGGCTTTACAAATTTCCACCCTGTATAACTGTGTTACATCTAAGTTAACGTCTGTGTATGTATTTGTCATGGTGGTGAATAAAGATTTTATTTATCTATCTCAATAAAAATCTTTCTCCTGTACTCCGTAATGAATACCACAAGAAACTAAGAGTTTACATCACAGTAAGAGAGCACATTTTATTTCAAAAAGGCATAAGTGTAGTATCGTGCAAGAATTTTTCCGCGTCTATCTCACACGCTTCAAAGCCTACGCAAGCACGATACCATTTCGCCTTAAATAATAAAACAGAATGCATGGTATGTAACCTCTGATAATGCGTAGTTGTGTGTAAAGGACTATCAGTTGCGGGGGATGAGGAGGCAGGTGACGATGGGCAGTCCCCGCTTCCGCCCGACACCATCTGTTACGAAATCAAGATTTTAGTGCAATCTGTAAAGGTAAAAAGTAAAAAACAACGGGAAAGAGAGACAGAAAATGGAAGAGAAAGAAAAGATCGATATGAAACAGTAAGTGCGCATTTGACCTCCATCTCACCTGATGGAAAGTGACGATGAGGTCGGCGATGTAGCATGCACACCTAAATAATGGCTATTCACTCTCGCCTTGAAAAAATCCAAGTTATAGCGTTCGAGGAACAAGTCCACAGGCATTTCATTGGGAATTTCACTCCATAGCAACTGGCCATAGAAATGTGGAAGCGATACGCTTCGTACGACTCCTGGGAATATCCACAACATAAGAGTCGAACCCCAGCCCACATCTAGTGGACTTGGGAGTTCCGATGATGGAAAGGGTAATGCGGAATCAAATAATGAATTCAAAACAAAAAATTCGCAGGTAAATTGAGAGACAATCAAAATTGCAAAATTTTGTTGCATTATCCAGGAGCTTACCTGATGCATCTCCTGCGAAGCTCGTTTGGTGGATATTCTCCTGAAAAGCGAACATCTTCGTCGAGGTCGCGGCCGCGGCGGCGCAGACGCCCGTCTGCCGCAGCCCACGCGCCGTCGCCCGCCCGTCTATATTCATTATTGACATATTTTGTGAAAAAATAACTCGTCTAGTTTTGTTATGATTATGAATACAAAGTTCGAACACACAGAATTTCGACGGCTCGGAACTGGACTCGTGGCTCAGTTGGTAAGAGCAATGCTACAGTGCAGCATGGACGTGGGTTTAAGGCCCACCGAGTTAACGAAATTTTCCTGTGTGTTATTCATATGTCTTGACTTAATTTATCACAAACAGTTCGTAATTATCCACCAGTTGAAAGGTGAAGATGTAGACAAGGAAAGCACATGTTTGTCTGGATAATGACTAACCATTCTGACCTTAAAGTTTGTCCAGATTGTATCGTTCGTTGAAAGCATAACCCGATAAAGAATTCTACCTTATCTATTCGCATAAAAACGTGGTAGTGTACACAATTGGTTTAGAGTCAATGCAACGTTACCGGACTGCCACGGACAGGTCTCAGGTTCGAATCCCGGGCTGCGAGAAATATTTGTATAGCCTATATTGTATTTCTCTCGTGAGTTTGGGTGTAATTTGTGGTTGTCTATGTGTGTGTCTATGGCACCCGCGACACATGGTTTCCCTAGTACCATGTTGAGTGTGTGCGTTATTATTATTAAAAAAACTTGTAGCCGCCAGATCCAAACAGGAGAATCTTACCTGAATAGTGGTTTGATCGAGCGGCGTCGCCCGCACCGTCGCATGAGGTGCAGCTAGCAGCAACCTCAGGACCTAAAACATGTTTTATTATTGT